>NW_012137747.1:2068231-2086494 GCF_000956105.1 Propithecus coquereli | reverse complement strand
TTGACTCATCCTCATATCCATTAAGTTTTTCTATTTGACATAAAGCTAATAATTTTTTTCTATATATCTGTATCTATATCTTCCTTTCATCTCTTGATATAAATTTCTCAAGGGTAGTATACCCAAGCTAAGTTCTTTCATAACTAAGAGTCTACATTTTATCTTCTAACATGTCCACTTGGCACAT
The DNA here is from genome assembly GCF_000956105.1 of Propithecus coquereli. Classification (NCBI taxonomy): domain Eukaryota; kingdom Metazoa; phylum Chordata; class Mammalia; order Primates; family Indriidae; genus Propithecus; species Propithecus coquereli. The sequence goes on along the minus strand of NW_012137747.1, from coordinate 2,086,307 downwards.
TTCAGCTCCTGCCCCTTTATTTCTACTTCTAGTTTACAGCATGGTACTCCTGAACATTCTTTTCATAGTACTTAAAACAGTTTATGTGAAGGGAACGAGTCTAATTATAAAATAGTACTTGATTGAGCTCTATCAATCTCCCTGGAGGGAACAAGGGAGAAACCTAATGTTGACAGATCCTGCCACTCTGCCCTTAAATACAAAATTACTGAATTAAAGACAATATAATTATTAGCAAATCTGACAACACCATGATTTTTAAGAGTACTATATTTTGTTTATTGGACAGGCACATTTGTCCTTTGTTTGCCTGAAGGCTTCAATTGTCCTGGGCAATATCCATCTTCATTGAGTTTTGAAATCCCAGCAGTACAAACAAACCACATGGCCCCCCCAAATGAGGATGAATGCATATAACTGTCATTCAAAACTCTCAATATTTGATGTTGCCACATACAGTGAGCAGTTTGCCACTTGTGCAAGAGAGGAGTGATGTGTTTCTGTCCGTGGTCCTGAAAAGTCTGTCTCGGCTTCAGATGAAGCAGAGTCATTAATGAAGACAAAAATAAATATTACAAATCATATTTAAAAGTATAGTTCTGACTTAGTGCTGTTTTTTAGAGACACATGTGCTTCATTTATAACTTTTTCACAGTGTTGATTTACTAATTGTCTCTTTTTAATTATCCTCTCTCTCTCTCTCTTTTGACCTTGGGTCATGGGAAGAAAATGTCAGGGTTTGCAAGGGTAAAGGAGCATGTATTTATTAAAGGCAGATGGTTGAACTGCAGCTAGAATTTGTTGCTTCCTATTATAAAATCCTATTGCAAAGATTTTACAGCTCAACTATAAAAAATTATACTGTTGGATAAAACTTAGGAAAGAAATGACTCTTTGCAGGCTAACTAATTAAGGGAAAATCCTATAACCTACAAGTTATGCTCATGGAAAATAAAGTAATGCTGAACTGTAAGTGTCTAACTATCCACCACCCATTGTGTGAATTATAATTTGAAAATCAATAACTAAGTAGTGTATTTAAGACTTCAAACCCCAGATTTGTATAACGCTAACCAATTAGGATTGGTATTCAGGGAAAAACGTTGATAGTGGTGCCAAGAAATGGCTGAGATGTTGAAGTTCATGAGCCAGCTGTTCTGCATCTGTTCTACTTTTAACCAATATCATTATGAGGAAGAGGTTTAGTGAGTTGGCAAGAAAACCCAATGCCTGATGCTTTTGAAATCATTAAATAAGATGACATTACTTCATCTCATATCAGGGCCACCTGAGGCCTTTTACAATAGGTATAGAAATTTCTCTAAATGATGGAATTTAAAAGTAGAAAACAGGGAAGGTCCAGATTTAAGATATTTGGTCTTGTACTGTAAAGTGATTCATATATCTCTAGCTCAACAGAAAAACAGGGGGAAAAATCCATCTTTTTCCTGGAGTGGTCAAGAATATTCCTATTCTAGGAATAAATCCTAGAATTGTAATGTGAAACATGTTTGAAACTTGCATTTCAGATATCTAAAACCATTAATATGTTTGTCCTAAAAAAAAAATTACTAGTATTTGATTGTATGGTAAATTCTTTCAGCTGTGACTATTCAGATAAAAGAAAAGAACATAGAAATGATAATTGTATGAGAATGCTTCACTAATTCTTGTGAATGAGTTAATTTATTAAATATTATGCATTGAAAACTCAGAACAATGACTGGCACATAGCAAACCCTTCTACTACAAATGTGTTTTGTTGTTGCTGATGTTGTTTTCTTTATTGTTGTCATTACAACAGATGGGGTCAAAAGCATATCTCCTAGGCAACGAAACCAATGTGTCAGTTAAATATAATCACCAGAGGTGCTTGGTAAACCCTTTTCCCTCCTCTTCCTTCTCTTCATCTCCATCCCATTGCCTTAACTATAGATCTCAGTATGTGGTTTTTTTATCCTGATAATCTTGGGTTAAGTTATTATAGTTTAAATGAAAGCTAATAGTGAAAAGGCACAAACGTCTCTCTGGGTGACCTAATAGTGACAAAAGTGTCTTTGATTCAAATAATAACAATATATTAAAAGGACAGTCAGGCTTTTAGTCTGGAATCCAAAGGGTAAAACGATAGCCTTGGTTTCCTCACATGGAAATGGAAGTAATAAGACCTATCTCACAGAATATAGGAGGATTAAACTAAATATCTTCAAAGTAGTTAGCACAATGCTTGGCATTTGGTGTCTAAGTGTTTTTAAAAAATTACTTATTTTGAATTTTTGCCCTTGTTCTTGCTCTTATTTTTTTCAATGGGACCAGAGTAGGCATGGAATTGCAGAGATTCTCAGATTGTTCTGGAAGTAGACATCACAGAGTAAAGCAGTGCTTCAGCAACTTCTCCCATGTAAGGTGATAAAATTAACTCAGTCTTCAAGGCCCACGGAGTTGTCATGCCAGCCACCATTTTGTCTCTGTATAAACTTTCCCTTATACATCTCTCTGGTGCCTTCCTCCTAAACAGAAAATACACTTCAGGTGTGCTCAGTCAACCATGGGGCATGTGAAGCTGCTTTATTCATCTCAGGGCAACAGTTCAGACATGGTAGTAATTTGTAGACTTGGGAGTCCTTGAATCCAAAAACACTCTGCTAAAGAGAAGGCTCAAGATTTCAGGGTAGTCTCCTTTCAGTTTTGTGCCCTAATTTTTCTGTGGCTTTTACCTCTGCACCAAACTAGAGGCCATCTATTTGTCTTTGTGTGAATATGGAGGAAGCTGGGATATCTAGTTTCTTGACCACTCTATGACACTGACACATAATCCAGGTAGCCTTCAACATTCTAAGTGTCCCTGCTCCCTTGGTTTTCCATGGCCAACCATCTTCTTAAACTTGTTTTATTTTTCCCAAGACATAAATTTTATCAACACCTTTTTGTTTCACATCTTTTCCAGGCGGGTGTCTTCCTGTATGTCTCAAATCTGTATAGTGGCCTGATTTATCATTTTCCTCTCTGTCTAACCCTCTACCACCAAATTATTTTTTGTTTTATTTTAATTCTAGCTTTTGTTTTACTTAGGTATATAAAAGCAACTAAGCCCATACATAATATGTTTAATTCCATATTTATATTATAATTACTTCTGCCAAAGTCAGGCAGGTATCCCAAATTTGGGGGTGTTTGTAACATAACTCAAGGAAATCAATGGAAGTATTCATAACTCAAGTGACACAAACTAATCTTTTGATCTAGGCAAATATTATATATCTGTCTTTTCTGTATTTAACCATTTTTTCCTAATAAACATATACTGAGCACTATTCAAGGTTTGGGTATGCTGGCTTCATATTCTGTAGTTACATATCAGAAAATGACGTTTAAAATCATATTTCTTCACTACCTGAAACGCAAACTTTATTTTGGTAATTGTTTTTTGTCTTAGAAGTTTGATCTGTCCACAGATTCAGGATGACATGATGCAGAGATAAAAGAGGGCAGAAGAGCCATTTTCCTGGGTAGCAATGACAAGCAGAGAGGCCCATGTTTCCCATGTGTAGCTCTGTAAGAAGTTTGCTGAGCCCTTGTGTCTTCTGAATCCAGTTCCCTGGCATAACTTAGCAGGCTGACCATGCATACACTGCTAAGAAATCATCTTTTATTCTTTTGAACACTCTCCAGAACTTGCTTGTGAAGAGGGGAGGATGAAAATCCTGTTTGTTTTAATACTTCAGAAATTCGCTTGTATCGCTAAGCTGTTTTGAATAGTCAACTGTTGAATCTTTGGCTGCCCCTGTATGTAGAGTAAGAAGATAATTGCTCTGATCCCAGGGTGAACCATCTGCTAGTACAAATTGCTCTGCTATCTGCTTTATTGAAACGCTTGTGTTCGTTATATTATGTTGAAATGTTCATGAAACGTGGTTTATACTAAGCTGTGTTCCTGGAAAATTTGATTCTATAAATGGGCAGAACACCCTTAATTGCAAAGCCTCTTCTCTCTCTTTAGATTTCTAAACTGCTTTGCTGATTTGATCTGGGGCCCTAGAGAGCCAGCATCCTGTGTTACTGGCTGATTATTGATGCCTGGGAGGAAAAAGCAGTGACAATCCAAATTTACAAGACTCATAACAGTTTTCAAAACCTCTTTCAAAAAAAGATGTTTCTTAATTCAGGAGTCTGAAGAGAAAAATATGTCCTGTTATTATGATACAATTCTAGTGGCTCTTGTTGATGCTGCTATTTGGGAGTCCAGTTAGTGCCTCATCCATCAGAGTTATATTTGTATTATAAAGCCAATCAGGGGAAGGTATGATTCGATAAATGCCCATTCTCAAATCTTTTAGTGTGTTAATGTAAGATTAATGACCATAATGATTTGAAATAGAATTTTTTGATTTGTTTCTTTCTTTATGTCTTCCAATATCACATAGATCTGCAAAAGATATCTATGGCATAGGGGAGAAAATAATGATTTAAGTAAAGGTTAGGGACAGGGCCTTTAATTAACAAGACATTGTTGACATTTGTAGGTGGATTTCACAATGCTCCAGGCATGCCTCATAGAAATTTTGGAAGTAAAAGTAGGGAGAGGCAGAGAGACCATATTAGGAGATTAGCAATTTATTTCTGCTACAGTGTTTCTTATGACATCATGAATAAATCTAATGCTAACTTATTTATCTGTCCATCCGTTGAACTACAACTTAAAAAGCCATAAAATAAAGGTAGCATGGCAGATTTTCTTAGATTGAATATTGTAGTGATTTTCACCATCTGGGGCCCATTGACATAGTAGGACATTAGGGAACCTGGAATCACCATGTTGGACTTCTCCCACTGTTGTCTTCAAGATCCATCATGATTTGTACACACCAAGTATTTGAGCAGAATGACTTTACAAATGATGCATGCAGATTCTGTATACCAGGCTGAGAGTGAGTAGACCCAGCTTCAAACAAAAGGTTATGCACATGACCAGTGAGCATCTTCTATCATTCTCCAGTAGACTAGACAAGACAGAAAGGAATTTAGGCCCCTGTGTGGTGAAGTTAGTTTAAAAATTCCTCCTTTATCTTCTTACCTGTTTTGGACAGCCAGGACCAAAAGCAGAGCTATTTATTTGAAACCTCTCTCCTCTTTCTCTTCTTCATCTTTCATCAGTTTGATTCCCTTTTTATTATCATTATTTATGTTTTGTATAACTAGACAAATAATTTGTCATGGATTACATTTTATTTGCAAGAGGCTCTAGTAAGATGGCAACAAGGCATGCACAATATATCATAATTTAGCAGCTTCTCTTGTAACTATACTGAACTAATGGTGGAAAAAATACATATAAACAACTCTGAGGACAGATTTTGAATGATCCAGTAATTTTGATTTATACTTGGTATTTGATGGAACTGTATTAGCAGTTAAAGTCAATGGCTAAATGATTCCCAGCACAAAATGAGCCAGAAGTACAAAAGAAGCTTTATAATAATGCACGTTAGAGAGCTCCGAGCCTCCCAGCTTAAATTTCCAAAGTGCAGTGTAAATTACAGGACTGGTTGTCACTTTTAACTAACAATTCTACCCAATACAGTCTAGCTAGGTAATTTGTCCATTATTCCTCTATGAAACAGTAAACACCAGCTTAATGCCATTGCCTTTTCTAAAGCAAATTGTTTCATCTCTCATATCTACTGCAGAGAAGGAGTGAATCTCCTTGTTCTGATGACAGTAAGTCCCACTCAACAAATAACATGTGTAACCTGGTATTGGTTCAAAATACTTTCCATATCTCCTAGTAGCATTGGGTGCTGGTCATCTGGATATGATTTCAACCTCCCCAAGTGTTCTTGGTGGTAGGACTCTCATATTCTTTCATTTCCCCTCCTTACCCAATATTCTCTCTCACCTCCAAATAATCATTTTATCCTCACTTGTTTCCTTTAAGGCTTTTCCTATCACGAAGAAGAAATGAATGAAAGCTTTGGAGATTAAAATCCAGTACTCTATTTGCCAATATTAACAGAAAGAGAAAAACATTCCAAAAATCAATAAGAATCTCAAATCCAACCAAGCAAAATATGCAATTAGGTAGACAGATGCTGGCTCGGTAGCCACTTGCATAGACCGATTTCTACTACTTCATTAATTTGACTTGCTTACTCTAGGCAGTTTGATCATACCTGCACAGCATATTTCTCAGCCAGAAATAGATCCCCAAAGATTACAGTTGTTAGGAAGGAGCATTCAAACATGAGATCTTTGATCCTTCCAGGCCAGGTGGGAAAGCTAATAGATTTGCATAAATGCTTCCCAGGGTATCTGTATTATAGCAGCGATGTGGAAAGTCTTATTCAAGAGTTTGGATGTGAATCGCTGAATCCTCTCCCTTTAACCTAATCATGGCATTTGTGTACAGAGCCCAGTCAGTCCCTACATCTACCTACTGGTCTTTATTGCTCTATTTTGAATGACAGAATGCAATTGCTGATACTATCATCTATTTAAAAAGAATCTTTGGAATCATCCAATCATTTATTTATCCAATCACTTACCAAGTATTTACTAAACTCTTTTGCTAAGCATTGTGATGGGCATCAGAGATGTAAAAATAGGCACTGCTTGGTAACTGTCTTTGTAGAACTCAAGGCCTAGAGGGAAAGATAGACATGCAAACAGACTATTAGAACCACAATTATCACAATTTGTACATATTGTACAAATAATAGACATGTGAACCAAGCAGGCTAGAAGCACTGATGAGAGAGTTAGGATTACAGGAACAAGTAGTATCTGAGTGTGTTTCTAAAAGATGCCTAGGAATTTGCAACTTGTGGTAGGGAGTTGTGTGGCGGTCAGGGCGTGGGGGTGTGTGGCCACTACTAAATCAGGAAGATTTTATTGAGCAATTACTGTGTTTTCAGCCTTGTGTGAGGTAAATTCATTATGCTGACACAACTCCATCACTCGCCACCTGATCATCCAGCTAGACATCTCCTACAAGATGGAAAAGAAGGGGATGGAACTGTGGGGCAGGGAGGAGGAAAGTGTGAGGTTCATCACCTAGAGGTCATTTGGAGAACAAGACGAATGTGATGCAGCTCCTCTTTGGAAGCACATCTTCTAGTAAGGTGTCAAAATGCTGCCATTTAAGAAGACACTAGCAGAGTTTTACTCTTTAATTTCCCTGCTCATTAAGCTTTCACTTCTGAGGTGTGAAAATGACTTCAGGCTGGTAATAAACTGCTGGAGAAGTCATTATTGTAAAAATGATCTTGCTCCCAAAGGGGATGAAATGGTACAAAGCACAATTGCTCCAAGATCAGCTCCTCTGTAGGACAATGATTGTTCAAATGTTTCAGTTATCATAAGAATAAAAAAGGGCTGGCTGGTTACAGCAAGAAAAGAGGAAGCACAAAGTAACCAGACCTACTCAATAATCACACTAGTCTATTTTTTGGAGAGAGGAGATGGTACATTTCAATGAGGGAAAATTATAGTACACTGTATTGTTAGCCTGTGTATTATAATGCAAAGAAAATGGAAAGGGTACAGAAAGGATCAAAGAAGACAGAAGTCATTTTCAGGGACTTTTGTGATGCTAAAGAAGGGACCTGGAATAAATTGGAATAACAATCATGTTATTAATAATAATAACAAAATCTTCCTGAAGCAGTAAATGTCACTTACCATTACTCTTGAGAGAACTTAGTCCTGTGTAGGCAGAACCTCTTCAGTTTTGCTTCTTCACATCGGTGCTCATTTTGCCTCCAAATTAGTGAGGAGCAGAAAAGTTTCTCCCGACCTTCCTAAGGCAGTGAGTCCCAGACCTCTGGGACATTACCTCTCCGTGTCCTTTGTTCTCCCTCCATTCCTTCTTTCCTCTCCTCTCCCCTCCTTTCCTCTCCTTTCCTCTCCTCTCCCCTCCTCTCCTCTCCTCTCCCCTCCTCTCCTCTCCTCTCCCCTCCTCTCCTCTCCTCCTTGTCTCTCCCCTCCTCTCCCCTCCTCTCCTCTTCTCTCCCCTCCTCTTCTCTCCTTGTCTCCTTCCAGTTGCTTGTTCAATGATTACAGCTGCATTTCTCCCCTTGACGCCATCACGTGGAATGCAATCTCTGCATTCCTCTTTAAATAAAGTGAATTAAGACAAATCGATTTTGAGAATTTTTGCAGCCTACTGTAGAACCTAGTGAGATAATCAGAGAGCCCCTGTGTTGTGGCCTAAATGTGGATTGTGGGAAGTGTAGAGCGAAAAACGATTGATTGATTGAATGTGGATAAATGTTATTCTAAGGATTCTGCTTTCCATCCACCATTTTTAAAGCCTTTGAGCAATCAGCCCCCCTGCTTGAATCAACTGAGGGGCATGATTAGAGGGAAATTGGAGTTGCTGGCTGGTGACGTGGGGATAAAGTTTCCTTGCAGGAGGCAACCTCGTCCCTGAGGATGGGAATTCACTCAGTCACCCGACCTCTGACCTAGCACCGATGGACCTCTGCCAGAGAGAAGGAATAGTAAAACTCCCGTGGCCCATGCGAGGTTCTTGATTTCTCTCCTGAGGTTACTAAATATCTCCCTTCATGGCAATTTGGTCATCATTTCCTCACTGCAGAACCACTCAGGGACTTGCCTTCACCTCCAAAGACCCATTCTCAGGTTTCCTTCAACCACAAGGTATAGGGACTTTTTTGAACACATAGCAGATGTTTCTCAAGACATAGAATGACTAACTGCCCTTTGGGTAACTGCCCTGGGAGTCTATGATGCAAATACTAATCACAAGTAGTGTCTTGTAGCTCACATTTCTCAGACATTTTACATTATATGGACAATTCCTAGGTGATCAGTTATTCTTCACACTTTGACAATCAATATAGTCCCAGCGGGGACCTATATGTTGTTCAATTTTCCTATTAGTGTACTTAGCATATGAATAATACTTATTTTAAATTCCCCTTCTAGTAATTCTAACATCACTGCCATATCTAAGTCTGCTTCCGATGCTTGCTCTGTTTCTTCAAATTGTGTTATTTTGTCTTTTTGTGTGCTTTGTAATATTTTGTTGAAATCCAAACACGATGTACTGGGTAAAAAGAAACTGAGGTAAATTGGCCTTCAGTGTAAGGTTTTATGTTTATCTGGCTAAAAGTTAGGCTGTGTTTACTATTTGTTGTAAATGTAGGTGTCAGAGTCTAAAATTTACTCTGTTAAGCTTGTTTTTGTTTCCCCTAAAGTTTTCTGTTTTCCTTAGAGACTTCTTTTTTTTTTTTGAGACAGAGTCTCGCTCTCTCACCTGGGCTAGAGTACAGTGGCATCATCACAGCTCACTACAACCTCAAACTCTCGGACTGAAGTGATCTCCTGCCTCAACCTCCCAAAGTATTAGAACTATAGGCGTGAGCCACCATGGCTGGCCAAGTTTAAATTTCTAATGGTTTCAGCGTCTGAAGTCTTCAGGGATCAATTTATCCTCCTTCTTGTTTCTATTGGTTCTCATTTCTTGTTACCTTACTTCCTTATGTAATCGAAAACTTTTCTGTGCCACTCATGGCCCTTAAAAATTATTTGTGTAGATTCTCAAAGGCCTAGGATGAAGATGCCTTTCTCCAGAGTTGATTTGAGTTTACTTTTTCAGGGACCTGGCAAGAGTACAATCAGACTTGACATTTTTTTGACTATCCTGATCATGCAGATTTGAACAATTTCCACTAGATTGTTAGAACTTTATAGCTACTTTTTTCCTCTTTCTTGCCACCATTCTGTCTCTCCCCTATTTTTATTTTTATCTCTTCGTCTTTTCCTCCACTACCATCAATCCTCTCTGCCATTTTTCCCATCAGGATGTGGGAGATTTATTTCTAAGGAGTCTCTACCCTGAATGGGGATAATTCTTTGATACCTTGGCTTAGTGTTGTATGTGTATGTGTATTTATGTGTGTACATGTGTGTGTGTGTGTTGTATATATATGTCTGTGTGTGTCAAAGAGGAAGTAGGGGTTACTCTAAATGACTCCCTACCTTGGTTAGGACTTGGGTTTTCGGTTCATCCCTTTGTACCTAGAGAAAATCCATCGAAACTTGAGATCAGTTTGGCTGTCAAAATCAGTACACAGGGCAACCTCACTCCTTTCAATTCTTGACTCAACCTCTATTTTAAGCCTAATAATAACTCTTTATCCTTTTAGCTTTTTGATCCTTTAAAGAAAATATTTTTAAAATATTTTATCTAGCATTTCATTTCTTTCCAGCCAAAAATTAGTTCAAATCGCCTAACCTGCCATTACTAGAAGCAGATTTCCCTGATATGTTTTCAAATTGTGCCTTATTTACTGTTTTGGACTTTTGTTCAAAGATCTGTCAGTACTGCTTTTCTATTGATCCAAAAGCCCATTTTCAAAATTACTTGAACTTGGAATTCTTTAGAGCAAAGTCTAAGCCAGCTTAGTGTCTATTGATGTTCATTCTTATCCATTTTGCTTGTTCTGGTCGTGGGTGGAGGGTCGGGGAGGCGGGGCACTGTGATCCTAGCCTCACTTGGCTGGTTCAGCTGAAGTGTATGGTCTTGTAGGTGTGCTGTTTCAAATTGTGTATGTATATACCTCTATCATCCTCTTTGCCCTCAGGTTTTACTCCACTGGAGATTTTCCTGTTCTGGGGTCTTCATTGACTTTCCAGTTCTCTTCATTTCTCTCACATTGAAATTATCCCTTGTACGTGGTTAACTCTTTTTATTTTTCAGACTGTCCACTAATATACTACTACTTCTCTCTCTAAGGCATTAGGAGTCTAGAATGCCTGGATCCAAAATAAAGCTGTTCTACTTTCTAAACTAAATCACCTTGTCAACTTACCAAGAATGACATTTATTGAGTGCTTATTACATGTGCTAGATGTCTTAGTCATTATCTTGCTGAGCCTTTACTCGTCTGCTGTGTATAGATATTTTGGTTATTTTTAAGATTAAGATTATATGTGAAAGAACTGTGTCTTAGCTTGGGCTGCCATAATAAAATACCATAAACTGGTGGCTTAAACAATAGACATTTATTTCCTCATAGTTCTGGAGGCTGGGGAGTCCAAATTCAAGGTGCCAGCATTGTTGATTTCTGCTGAAGGCTTTCTTCTGGTGTGCGGATGGCCACCTTCTCACTGCGTGCTCACATGGCCTTTTGTTGGTGCTTGTGTATGGAAAGACAGAAAGGGGAAGTAAGTTCTCTTGTGTCTCTTATTATAAAGTCACTAATCTCATTATGAGGGCCCACTCTCACAACCTCATCTAAACCTAAGTATTTCCAAAAGGCTACATCTCCAAGTACCATCACATTGAGTGTTGGAGCTTCAACCTATGAATTTGGGAGAAGAAGGGGAAGATACAATGTAGTCCTCTGCAAACTTGTCTTACAGATTTTACAAATTTCAGTTATCATTTTCTTGTCTTTTTCTTTCAAATGTATCTTTTCTGTTTAAACTAGTTTGGGGGGTCATTTGATCTAAAAAATTTCTTTTCACAGATGAAGAAACTGAGACTCAAAGAAGCGTATTAAATTTTTCAAGATCAGATAGGTAACCTGTGGAAGAGTTCATTTTAGATTTACAGAGAATTACAAAAACAGTGCAGAGAGTTCCTATAACTCAGATTCCCCTAATGTTACAATGATCAAAACTGAGAAATTAACCCTGGTACAATACTGTTAAACTAAACTTCAGATTTCACCAGTTTTTCCACTGATTTCCTTTTTCTGTTTAATGATCCAATCTGGGATCCCACATTGCATTTAGTTGTTATGTGTTCTTAATCTCCTACAATCTGTGATAGTTCCTTAGTTTTCTTTTGTCTTTCATGACTTTTGGAGAATTGTGGCTAAGTTATTTTATAGAATATCCTTACTTTTTGTTTATATGATGTTTTTTCATGATTAGATTGAGAATATTCATTTTTTTGGAAAAATACCACAGACAGGATATGCTCCCTCAGGAAATCATATCCAGGAGTACATGAGGTTGATATGTTTCATAACTGGTGAGGTTGACCTTTATCACTTGGCAAAGGTGGTATCTATCAGGTTTCTCTACCATACAGGTACTATTTTCCCTTTGTAATTAGTACGTATTTGGTGAGAGATACTTTGAGCCTGTGAAAATATCCTGTATCTCCATAAACTTTTACCCCCTAATTTTAGCATCCATTGGCTGCTTTGCATTTATTTTACATTTTATAAAGCCCACCTCCTCTGGAGAGAGAGAATGGTGTCAGACTTTTACATCCTTCCTGATGTAACAGAGTGGCAATATAGGGTAGTTTAGGCTGGAAACAGAAGAGAGATTTGATAGATGAGTTTGAACTGAGGTAGAAAGGCGATATGCCAGCATAGAGTATAGTTTGAAAATATGAATCAAAAGTATAGATGAAACCCAGATGCAACTGTCAGCCAGAGTTAAGACCAGAATGGCTCATTGGCAAAGAAATACAGGAAACTTGGACAAGGCATATGACTTAAAGGCATGTGAAACAATAAAAAGAACTCCTCTATTTGAATATATGGATAGGAGGTGAAATGTCAGAAAGAAGAGTGACTGGGACTACCTAAATGCTATGAAGAGTGTGCTAAAGAGGAAATGATGTTTGGGAAGAAGGATTATGGGAGGATTTTGGCAGAGGTACACTTTAGCGAATCAACGTGAGGTTTTGTAATAGCAGAGAAACTGTTGGTTTAAGCAGATATTATCATTATTTATGGAGGATGGTGTATACATTAAGAGATGAATAACTAGAGCTTGATTGTCATTGTTCTTGCTTTGCTTGTATTGACCACATCCGTTTTCCCTTCTCCTCTTTCCTTTCTAATCTCAGAGTGGGACTTTGATAAGGGTCATGAACAAAATGACCCAAAGGACACAACACAGAATAATTTCCCCCTGCATCTCCTTCTCTGGGTAGGGAATGCTTTCCTGGGAGAAGTGAACAGATTGTTGTGGTATTTCTCATTAGTTGCTGGCTTCCCTTTCCTCCTTCTCCATTAGAATGGGAGGTGAGCAGAGTCTGCCATCTGCTGAAGAAGGGCCCTGCAACGTTCTGGGAGAGTTAGAGAGAAACCAGAAGAAAAGGAAGCAGAGCAAGAGGAAATAAAGAGACAGGGAAGGGAGAAATATAAATCTGGCCAGTCCAGACCTTAGGTGAGGGATTCTAGGGGGAAGGGTGTGCATTTGGCTGGGGCTTCCCTATAGCATATTTCTCAGGATTCCAAGCAACAGGATAGAGGGTAGATGGACGGTCAAGATGATGTTAACCCTATGGACTGGGAATCCCTCGATGATTTTTACTCTTTACCTTTTTGTGGCTAATGCAAATCCCATGGTTTTAAATTTCACAGTGGAGAGCAGACAAATTACCACAAACTTAGTTGCCTAAAATAACACAAATTTATTATCTTACAGTTTCTTTAGTTCAGATATCTGAAATGGTTCTCACGGGGCTGAAATCAGGATGTCTGTGTTTCTCCCTGGAGGCTCCGAGGAAGAATCCGCTTCCAGGCTCCTTTGGGCTGTTGGCAGTTCCATGTGGCTGTGCGACCAAAGTGCCCGCTTCTTGCTGGTTGTTGTCTGGAGGTCATCTTCGGCCTTTAGAGACCACCCAGGTTTCTCAGGTCATGTCTTCCTTCATCATCAAAACCAATAATGGTGGATCAAGTCCTCACTCTTCAGGTCTCTCTGACCTCTACTTCTGCCTCATCTTTCCTGCCTCTCTTCTGTCCCATCTGTCTCATTGACTCCAGATGGAGACATTTCTCAGCTTTTAAGGGCTCAAGTGATTGGACTGGGCCTGCCTGGATAATCCAGGGTAATCTCCCTATCTGAGGGTCCCTTCTGTCATATCATGTAATATATCGAAAGGTTCCAGGATTTAAAGCATGGACATCTTTGGAAAGACCATTATTAGGCCTATCATAGGCTTAAACAACACAAGAGGAAAATTCTAAAATGGGCTGAGGGAAGAGATGTGGGGGCAAGCCACACCTGGGAGAATGCCATGGTGGGGGGCATGGGCAAGAGAGAGGCAGGAGGGTGCTGGCCCCTGGAGTGTGAGAAATGAGGCTTTAAAACTAGAGAGTCCCAGCTGGAGGCAGTGGTGTTGGAGAATGGCATTGCCTTCTTCAATGTGCCCAGGCTGATTCTGCTGGCGAAGCCAGTGGGGCACCATGTGGGGTTGATCTTTGGAGCACTCAACTTGCCTGAAGAGTGTGTGGCACTCGGTCCAGCCCCAGACAGGCCAGCTGCAGAAGGCAAAGCCAGACTTGGAGAATACTGAAGCGAGGGACCTGTTGGTTCCACGACATAGTTTCTAACCATCTGTTTGTTTTGCTGGCCATTTTGTGATAGCCCTTCTGGTCCTCTGAGTCTGCCTGTCAATAGCACAGGCCCTGGTGCTGCTGGCTTCTCAGAAGCTCTCACACACCCCCATGGACACGCTGATTCCCCTCCCTCCATTCTACTTCCTCCCAGAGGAGCTCTGGTATGGCCCTGTCATTGGAGACCAGGATGCCAGGCCTAGACACGTGTAATATACTGGACTTTTCACATGCATCATCTCACATCTGCTCAGCCCACCTCTTACCCCAGCCAGCATGACACAGGTGCAACCTGACATCTTACTTTCTGCCTCGGGATCATCCAACACCATGGTGAGGATGCTGCAACAATTAATTGGCATCTACGTGTACAACTTAGAAGTGAACAGGAGTTTTAACCCATGAAACAATCTTTGACCAATATGAAATGGGAACTTGAGATAAATGGTCCCCTGAGGGTGGACATTTCTGAAGCGTATTCCATGCCAGCTCCTCAGAGGGGCCCAATGAAATCAATATCCAATTGTCCACAGGACTGACCAGCTCAATAATATACCCTTGTACTGGCTTTTTACCTGTCCCAATTTTATTCTCTCTTCTCTTTGACTTCTGTTTCCTGGAATCCTTTCCCAGAATAAATTACCCGCATGCAAGCCCTATCTCTGGTTCTGCTAAGGCAGATGCTGGCTGTATTAGTGAGTAAAGCTAAGGAAAATTGTAGTCAGGATCAAAATATCTTAATAAAACAAAGCTTAGTCTCTCTTTACTATACCCACCTATAAGTCAGAGGCCAGGGCTAGGGATAAAACAGCCGGGAGTATGTTTTACCACAACACCTGGCTCTTGGAGAGATACATGGCTCTGCAATGCCTTTTTAACAGCAGGCCAAGTTGTAGGTGACTTGCTTGTGTAAATAAAAGAGGCAGAGAAGCATAAAAGTGGCATCATACTGGTGTTGTAAACAGCTTCTATAGATACCATGAAGAAACAAAGTAGAGAGCCTATGATATATCAATTAGTAAAATGAATTGATTGCTGTGCTTTAGGCCTATTCTTTGAAAGGAATTAGGAGGAAGCAGAAAAATAGAGGTAGGATCCTCACACATCTTTTATCTAACAAACATGCAATAGGAGCTTAGGAATGAAACATATTTAGACATGCTTGAAACTCCAGGCAACCTAAGGCTAGAACGAAAGCAATCACCCCAGAAAAGGGGAATACTGGGAGGAGAACTAGACTGTGAGCAAAATAGTTTTCAAGTACTGGCTCCACTTATTATATTTCTTACCTATGAGACCTTGTTTCTGGTGACTTAACATATCTGAACTGCAATTTTCTAATCTAGAATTTGGGGATAGTAGTAATTTTTTCCTAATAACACATTGTAAGAATCAAATTATATAATGTATATATAGACAGAAATTAACACAAGACTAACATTTAGTAGGAAACTACTATGCACTAGGATTTTCCTGGGCACTAGGAATCCAGAGATGAGTGACGATGTCCTTCCCTTTGAGGACTTCTCAAGTGATGAAGACAGAAACAGGACATGTATGACTACAGGGAAGGCAATGCCACCAATGGAGCAAAGAATAATCTGAAGGACCAGGAAGACAAGCAGTTGACTTTTCTGGGTGTAGGAAATGAGCAGTTGACACCTGAGCTAGAAGATTAGTAGGTTTTTTTTAGGCATAGCAAGATGTAAAACTGTAGGGAGATGGCAAGAGCATTCCAAGAAGATAGAAGAGCAGACATAAAAGCATATGATGTGCAAGTTAGGAAGAGCGAATGGAGAAAACAATAAGCTTGTGTGGTACTTGTTACATCAAATTTCCATGGAGCCCCCGGAGTGTTGTTATTCAGTAAGTAGTTGGGATTAGAAGTCAGAGACTCAGGTGAGGGAATGGAACCGGACACAAGGATTTGGAAGTAATTTGCATGTGCCTAAGTGTTGCCGAGAGAGAGTGAAAAAACTGCTCAGAGAAAGCAAATGTGTTGAGTGAAGCAATAATTGGCCCAAGGACAGAAACCCGTGGAATACCAATATTTAATGGAGGAGGAAAGGAAGATGAAATAAGATATTAAATTAAAAGTTTTCACTGAGACATCAAGATACAATAGATATAAAAAATTACAAATGAACTATCAGATCACCAGGCAGAAATTTAAAAGTAGGTGTTTGAGATGTTTTGCTAGCTCTTGCATCAATTAAAAAAATATGAAAGGGTCTGTAGAGATTGATGGAAGAATTTATAATGAGGTCTTTTTTGGGAAAAATTGGTTCTGTGATTCCTAGTATTTTTCACTTAAGTCTTGTGGAAGAAGGAGTTTCAAAGGAGATCACTTAGAGAGGTTGGTATGCACACCTTGTATTTAGAGTGGGAGAAGTATCGATTGGTATCTAACATATGCCTAAGGAATTGTAAAGTGAGGGCAAGGCCACCTGAGCTGGCCTGTGGTAGTGGAGATAATTGCATTTCTTTCTGATAGTGTGTCCAAGATGTACAGTTCTGGAGAAGGGATGCAGAACTCATGGTAAGAATATTAGTATGGTGCCATTTAAAAAGTTACCTTGACCAAGAAACATTATCCCAGAGACTTTTTTAGAGGCTTCCATAGAGGAGCCTCCAAAAAACCCACTAATTTGTTCACATTTCCTGCCAGGCCTTGAGATAACAGAATTACCTTAAATCAGTACCAGTCAAGTGAGAACCTTTGCATTCTTCTTCCCACCTCCATTCTGCAATTCAACCATGGCAGATTTAAAAACAGCAATTAGGAGGAGATAAGAAAAAAAAAAAGAGAGAGCAAAAGTGAATCACACCTTCTTTCTTGAAGGTAGTTAATCTGCTTTCAATCATGCCCTATTTGGGGTGTGAAGAGAAGAATAGGGGCTTATACCTTTGAAGAGCTATTTTTTAACTGTGAATGAAGATTGAAATGCCAATTAATGTACTGAACTAGACATTTCTAATGTCCAAATTAAGACTCTATGACTTAAATCATTCTTTGACTTTATTTACTTCCCAAGAGTGACTACCCAAGTTTTTTAGCTAGTAACAATAGGAAAGATATCTCCCAATAAAAAATGTATAAATAAATAGAGAAATACAAAAAAAAGCAATTGCATCTCACAAGTTGTGCCTTTTCAAGGCTTTATATGAAGAGGATTTAGACAAAGAAAGACTAAAAAGCCAGAGAAGGTCAATGAGATTACAGTTGTAGAAACGAAGAAAAGAACAAGTACCAAAAATAGGGCTGGTCAAAAGAGACACGTGTTTTCATCCTAACAATGAAGACAAGCTGGATAAACTATAAAATCATAATGTTCCTTTTAAAATTCATCATATATCTGAGGTTTCAATAAATGAGGTATCCTAAATGAACTAAATCTGGAGAGAGATGAGCCCTTTTTAAGAGAGGACAACCTCACAGCTGCTTTAATTGCTGGGGGCATGGTGGAAAAAAGAGTGGACCCACCACAAAAGGGGCAATGAGAAGCCATTCTGACTCTTAGTGCACTTTCTATGGCTGCATGTGGACTGGCATGACAGACCAGAATTTTGAAGGGTCCCAGTCATAGAGTCTGCACACACCCGCTGACTCTTCCCCATGGACCTTCACCAAGTACACCAGGGCAGTGTCCTATAAGCTGGAAGAAGGGCAGAAGAACTGGGAGAAGAGTTCCCCCTTGCTATGAAGGGTCTTGTATAAGAGAAAGGTGGGGCCCAGCTGGGCACAG
>NW_012137747.1:2064720-2066871 GCF_000956105.1 Propithecus coquereli | reverse complement strand
AATATATTTGTATTTAAATTGTCCTAAAGGACTATTGACTATTAACATGAAAACTTATAACAATATAGGGTGAATGTGAAGATCAACCCGTGTGAAGAATTCAGGTGGGGTGGCTAACAGAGCTGGGCCCAGGAGGCAATTTTGGGTGGTTAGAAGAGTATGCCTGTGCCCCAGAGAGAATTTGAGACTGGTTAACTGAAGGGAGATTGAGCAAATGAGTAAATATTTTAAGTACAGTGGTATTCAGTTTCTTACTGTTAAAGAAGAGAGTTACAAACATGGAAAGAGGGGAGGCCACAGTAAACTCTGTGGTGTTGGGCTGAAATTTGAGGTATTGGTGTGAGCTCATGGTCTGTCTACCTATTTACTTACCTACCCACCCACCTACCTATTTAAAAATATACATGTAGATACAGAAATAGAAATAAATATAGGTGCATGTATGTGTATACACATGTATTTCTTGGCTTTGCCCATTCAGAGGACCTAGAATCAGTGACACTCAAGCGCAATAAACACACCTACATTTCACTTTCTAAATACCATTTTCCACTAAAAGAAACCAGGATGTCTTAAAGAAATAGTTGGTTCTTGAACTGGGTCATGGAAAGTGCAAGATGAGTCTTCAGCACTTTTATGTGTTGGAAAGTAAGAAAGTGCTCAGAGTGATGGAGATATGATAGAAGGATATAAGAACCTGCTTCTTTGAGTTTCTCTTGGCCAAATCTGGGACAATTTGGATGTCAAAGTAAATAATGAGTTATGACCTATTCAATAAAATAGGAATCCATGATTCTATACTAACATAAATAAATGAATGAATGGATGAGAAAGGAAAGTTCTACCTTAGAGTAGAATGCTAACTAATCAATGTTGAAGTAATATAGGCATTAGAAAAATCACTATTTCTCAGCCATCGTAATATTCAATGACTCATGCAGGAATCCCCAATGGGTGCTAAAACTCATGGGTAAAGTTTAAATAGGAGCAAAATATTTTTGTATTGTCAAAGAACCTCCCCCTAAATTTGGTTATTAATTAATAAGCACAAAATACTTACCAATTAATTGTACAGTGGAGCTACCTGGTAAACTCCATTTTAACTAAGAGATAAAAGTTAATATCATCAGTAATAGGACAAATAACCATTATGTGCTTCCCGGTATATTTCACCAAGAAAAACACAGCATCACTTCTGTGATATTTCTACCAAAAAAGGAATATAAACTGAATGTAATTATGAGGAAACATCAAACAGATCCAAATTGAGGGTTATTCTCCAAGGTAATTGGATGTATGTGACAATGATTTTTCTTTCTTTCTTTCTTTTTTTTTTTTTTTTATAGAAGCAGCCAGATGAGCTGCCAGCTTCCATTCTTGTTCAGTATATAAACGGAAAGTTTTCAATGGGGCAAGATGAAAGGAGGAAGTGTTAGGCAGAGGAGGTAAGGCTTAGTAAAGGCCCCTCTTCTTTCCATATGTTTTGAACATCAATTAGGAACTTGTTTTATGGTTAATGAGCTCCTCCTTTAAGATGAAAAACCATTATGAAAGTTAAACTTCATAGTCTCACCTTAATGTAAATTTCTTTAATCAGATAATTAAACTGCTTTCTTTTGAACACTTAATCTCAGAATCACAAACTGAAAATCTTTTTTTTCTTTTTAATTAAAAATTTTGGGGTGGTGGCAGTAACTTGGAACACGTGGTATTTAGCAGAGAAAACCCAATCAGAGAGTGGGGAAGCTCTGGGTAGCTGAAGGGTAGCCAGAAGACACTGCTTCCTGAAAACTGAGAACTGGAAAAGCAGAGGGGAAGTGGGGAAAAGCTGAGGACTGGAAGGACAGAAGGCCCAACCAAAATTTTTCCTTCTTGCAATTTTATTTTTGTGGACTCAGCTATCTGCCTTCATGTCCTGAAAAATCAACCAAATGGCCATTGTCCTATGGGAAGAAGATAATTACCAATGCCTTGAACAGAACTAATGGCCAGTCAAGACAGTTTCCAAGGGAATAAATGGTGAGGTTGCAGCAGTCACCCATCTCACCAGAATACCAAAAAAAAAAAAAAAAAAAAATTCTCATCTTGGGAGGAGTTATTGTCCTATCAGATATATGTGGCTGGAAATGTCCTCTGGGTTACAGAAAGAGT
>NW_012137747.1:2064069-2064670 GCF_000956105.1 Propithecus coquereli | reverse complement strand
AAAAAAAAAACTCCCCAGTGACCCAAAAATTGTCAGAAAGACTATCAAAAAGAGAGATAGCTCACAATTTGGAAAATAGCTTTGAGAGATCTACAGATTATCACAAGTATGCAGATTCTGAGTCCTGCTGAAGGAAAGATCTGTCCTCACCCTCAAAATAATTGAAACCATTACTAAGCTAAATATAACTAAAGCTGCCAAAATCCTAATCCGTCTCAAGGGCAGATTATAGACTCACTCTGTTCTCAAACTCTTATCAGCCTGGTATAGAAAGAGGGAGGAAGAGGTATGCTTTTTTTTTTTTCTGTGAATAAATATCATTTAATTCAGGCTTTATTGTCCTTTTACAAATGATGTCTTATATATAATAAAAATTATAAAACATAGGAAGAAGGTAGAAAATGTGAGCTATAATAACAAAGCAAATAGGAGAGCCACAGATGGTTCAGAGATTGAAATTAGCAGATAAGGACTTTACATGAGTCATTATAAATATATTGAATATTTTAGCAGAAAAATTAAAAGTAGAAAAAAGAACCATATGGCCATATTAGAAATGAGAATTAATCCCAGAGACTTTTTTAGAGGCTTCCATAGAGGA
>NW_012137747.1:2013532-2061044 GCF_000956105.1 Propithecus coquereli | reverse complement strand
CAAAAACCTTGCTCTACCGTCACTAAATAAGGCTTCCAGTGAATAGGCAGGAAGAGAGAAGTGGTTGCTCTTATCAAACAAAGGCTAAGAGAGAGTAAAAATATTTTTAGAACACATTGTTATGTCCATGTAGCTTTTAATTACATTGTCTTCTCAGATTCTAATATGGGAGAGAGGACCCCCGCTAGCTGGCTGTGGCCAGTTGTCTACAATCCCATCTTCTGTGTTGTTCAGTAGCACCTCATGGGGCAAAATAAGGACCTATAGTTATAGGTGACAGTTCCAGCAATGTAATTTACTAAATGAGAATGTCATAAATGCTCTGGTGCTAAAAAGATTCATGTTAGAATGCTGAGGATTGAAGAATAAATTTAAGCATAATTTAGGAGGGGGTTAGGGTAACCAACTCATCTCAGATTGCATGGAGCTCTCTTGATTTTGAGTTCCATGTTTTGAACACCCCTTTCAATCCCAGGCAAACTGATCACCTACCCAGCAGACCAGCCTTGATGATTTACAAGGATTTTTTCCAACCCTAAAATCCTTTTATTCTGATGCTTGTATATGTAAGTCCAGTGTTCCTTCATGAACTCTGGGCTTAGTATAATAGAAAACAATTATGGTGTCACTAGCTCGGTCTAGAGGGCAAAGTGTTGGACTGGGAAATGGTGGTTCTTTCCGCCAATAAACAACTGTGTGACCTTGGGAGAAATCTTTCCTCTCTGTGTCTTATTTTCCCCAACGTGAAAGAATTCACAGGGATGTTTTATAAGATTCTTTCCAACTCTACCATTCTATGGCTTTTTCCTATGAATTTCAAGTGTCTCATGCTAGTCTTGAGAAGGCGCACTTGCATATCAATACCCCACTTATCTGTGTGTACAAGGCCAAGAGGGAGTGTGTAGGGAGGGATATGAAGAAAGGGAGTATGTAGAAAGAAAAATAAGCTGTAGAAAGGATGGCAAAAAAAAAAAAAAAAAAAAGAAGAAATCCTGAGCTTTTATGCTAAGGAAATCAGAGGGCATATTATAAATCTAGTTATTTACCACCACAGAATTCCTTTTAGGTGCCAAACAGGCAAACCTCTCCTTTTCTCATCTTAGGCCCTGAGAGAAAAAGAAGTTTGTCCGAGGTTATGCAGTCAATTAGCGGCAAAGGGAAGCAGTAGAGTTTATGTCTCCAGTATCGGGCTGTTTCCTTGCCAGGCTTTACTGTCTATGAAGTGTTCCTAATTAGAGAACCTGCTCCCTTCTCCTTTCATTTTGAACCAAAGAGCGAAGCATTATGTCGGATGAAAGAAAACACAGTAGAGGGGGAATAATTTTCAGGCTCCTGCTCTTCTCCCAACTCATTATGCAACCTTTGGCATTGTTGACAATTTCAGATATGGGTTAAATACAGCAAGGGGAAGTCAATGCTACACCTTAAAAATTAATTGTTCAAGTACTAGGTCATTTCAGAGTAATGCACCGTGAAATTATGTTATTCTCCAGAAGAATTTCCATAAAGTTTAACATGCCATGACACATTCTTTTTTCATTGGAGTTAGTTTTTTTTTTTTTTTTTTTTAAAAAAAAGGTACATAAAAAGAGTCTTTGGAGTGCAGGGGTATGTGTAAACCTTGCTGCAGACAAAGCGGGATGTGTCAGGCAGGGTTTTCAGAGCAGCAGATGCCGCTGGATCACTGCTCGGGGAGACCTCCCTTGCCAAAGCACAGCCCATAAAAGCACAGCCCGGGCTCGTATCTGCGGAGGCAAGCGCGGAAGAAGTCATTAGTCTTGGTGCTTTTTTACTGTTATTCACACTGGGATAATGAGATTATTGGAATATTTTTTTTCCTAATGAGAATGAGACAGAATACCTTGGTCTCTAAATGATTTAGTCACAGAGGGAACACATTACTCTTCCCATGATTGCTGTCAAATGCTGGAAAATTGGAATATTATACTGATATTTATCGTGATGGGCAATATTTTTCTTGCCTTCTTGGTGTCAAATGAGATGGGCAAAATATTTGTCTGAAAAGCAGACTCCTTTACAAGGTTTGTAGAAAGGAAGACAGATGAAGCTGCAGGACAAGGGATCAGGGGCGGAGGTTAGAAGGAGGATAATTGGAGGATGGCTTTTTGCTATTTCTTCTTCTTCTTCTTGTTTTTTTTTTTTTTCATCAGTAAAGCTATCCCCTTGTTTTAATTTCCTACAGCCTTCTCTTCCAGTTAGCTCGCCAGTGTTTGGGGCTAATTAAATCTTGTTTAGATTCAGAATAGAAGGTTAGTTTTAAGGGGAAATGGGTTTGTGCTGGTCTGCAGGTCATTAGTGGCAACTAGTTAATGTGTGTTTCCTGGGAAGGAATAATATCCCGGGGAATGGAGAATTCCTTGCAGGGGGTGAGGGCAAAGAAGGTATTTTTCAGTCTTATTTTCAAGAACCTTTCACCTAGTACTTGTCAGCCCAATGTTTATGGGGCCAGTATAGACTAATTGGGTGGCCCAGTACACTGAGATTTAATTCAGGTCATAAGTGGCTACGCAGCCAAGCTGGACAAAGAAATCCTGAGTTCTAACTCCTGGTCCTGCCCCACCCCCAAACTTGTCCTCTAAGAAGGTCTGAAACATCTGGAAAATGGAAAACGTTAACAAGTGAAACAGTCCATGTCTTCATTATGTACTGGCTTTCAGAAGGGAGACATAACCATATTTCTATATCATAACCAGGAAATTTTAGTGTTTGTGTAACAGGTGGAAGAATCTTAGAGTGTACGTGTTGGTCCTGTGATTTACAGATACCGCTCTCTCTTAGACCCGTTCAGGGATCTTGTTGTAAATGTAGACATTCAGGCTCACCCCCTGTGGCTCTGATTCTGTTAGTTGGAGCAAGGGCCTTTTCATCTGTCTTTTAACAGGCTCTCAGGAAATTTTGTTGCAGGCAGTCGGCGGCATTTGGGAACTAATGACATCCGGCAGGTTTGTTGTTACAGATGAGGAACCGGTTTCCTAGGAAGTAAATTGACTTGCCTAAGACAACACAAGGAACAAGTGACAGACTGGGACTTGGTCTCAGAGCCACGTCTGATGGGATTTGCTTGATTCATGCTGGATCCTCGTGTTCTCTTAACTCCTCAGTCACCTGGTCTGTACCTTTCTCCGTTTCCTCACTTAATGTGGCACGTGCATCGTAAGTAGTAATAGTCCCATGACATCCGTTTACGTCTGCTTTTGTGCCTTACTGTGAGGCTCTGGGACCTAATCCTTATTCTCAGGGAGCAATCAGATTTGATGCAGAGATGAAACACAGAGCCGCGGGCATAAACTACGGCTTTTACAGTGCAGGAGATGCTCTAAATGCTTAGGACCATTGAGGAGAGGGCCAGAAATGGACGTAGAAGACAACGTGGGAACCAGTGAGATGCACGATTGTAGCATCATGTGGTCGAACTTTACACCTAGAAACTCCTGGAAGCAGTTTTACATTTCATTATCAACTCATCTGTCTTTGTACTCTACAGTGTCCTCTGAGATCAAGGACCGTATTTTCTTACCATGAATCCCCAGAAAGGAAAAATTCCTTAGTTCCAGGAAAGTGGATATTTCTTTAGCTTAGATGATGCTCAAATTCCAGCTCCTCCATGAAATGCCCTACCCCCAGCTAAGAACCTCTTCTCCTTTAAAACTCTAATGTATACCTCTATGGTAAACGTAGTAATATCCAACTGGTGGTCATGGTATTTATGTCTATAATTTAGCCCCAGTTGAGTTGTCTGCAATTTGAGAACAGAAACTATGTACCTGGCTCATTTCTGTATCCCACCACTGAGGATTTCTAGAGGGCCTTGCCTAAACTGGTGTTAAATCTATTTGTATTAAATAATTATTAGTTAAGTGGGCAAAAAATGCCACAGAGAGGGACCACCTAATGCAGTGAATGGTCCTCTACTGACTCCTACCTGTATACCCTCCTGTTGTAGTCCATATATGCTGCTATGACAGAATACCAGAGAGTAGGTGATACATTAAAAACATAGTTTTGGAGGCTGGGAAGTCCAAGATCAAGGGGCTGGCATCTGGTGAGGGGCTGCATCATTGCATGGAAGAAGGCAAAAGAGTGAGAGAGAGCAAGAGGGGGAGATCTACTCCCAAGATAATGAAACCCCTCCCACTATAACAGCATTAATTCATTCCTGAGGGCAGAAGTAAATTTCATCATGAGTTTTGGAGGGTGCAAACATTTAAGCCATGGTACCTCTTTGTCTCCTGTGACTTGTTTCTTTTGCTACTGTGATGTCCCTGCACCCCCAGAGTCATTGTAGGTTCCCAGATGGGGTCTTGCCTTTCTCTTTTATCTCCTTATCTTCCTTATTTTTTTCCTTGCTCAGAGTCACCAATAGAAATATTACTTAGCCCATTAGTGGGTCTATGAGATATAGAGAAAAGCTAAAGTGTTTTTCCTACTCTAACACAGTCACTACAACACAGAATACTTCATCTCTGGTCACCAAATGGTGTGGAGATTTTGGTATCCCACATACCAACCAAGCAATTCTGCAGTGGACACCAGCAGGGGGGCCTCTAATTCAATTTAATTCTGGTATTTTCTACCTGGAGATAGCATTAGATCCCACAGATTGAGGGCTCAGTCCCACAAGACTGCCCCCAACTTCAGATGTCAGGTGAAAGTAGTAGATTGTCACCCATACTTTTGATCAACCAGTTAAAAATCAGGGATTCCCATGACTCCCTCTTCAGGTTTGATTAATTTGCTAGAATGTCTCATGGAACTCAGAGAAACACTTTACTATTTATTATAAAGAATATTACAAAGGATAGAGACGAACAGCCAAGGGACAAGATGTGTAGGGCAGCGTATGGGGGAGGGGGCAGAGAGATTCATGCCCTCCCCAAGCACACCCTCCTCCAGGAACCTCCACATGTTCAGCTACCCAGAAGCTGGCCAAATCCAGTCCTTTCATTTTTTTAATGAAGCATCATTATGTAGAAATGATTGATTCAATCATTGGCCATTGATGATCAACTTAACCTTTAGCCCCTCTCCCCTGCCAGGAGGTTAGGGGATGGGGCTAAAAGTCTCAACCTCCTAATCATGCCTTGGTCTTTCTGGTGATCAGTCCCTATCCTGACCTTTCTAGGGGTTGCCAGCCACCAGTCATCTTATTAGCATACAAAAGACACTCATTACTACAGAGATTTCAAAGCTTTTAGGAGGTGTGGACCAGGAAATATGAAGTGGGGGACCAAATATATATTTTATAATATCACTGTGGGTCAGTGGTCCCTGCTGAAGACCATGGTGAGGTTTAGGAGTCTAACATCATTTTGCATCAGAATGCAAATGACTTCCTGGGAGGTGAGGGATGGTGTGCTTCAGTCACGCTTAGTTAGCTTCAGGATAGCTTGCATCTCATCCTCAGTAAAACCACTTATTTGTAACATATCAATGTATTGACAAGATCGAAGAACAGGACTGTCCTGAGGTGAGATGCAAATTCCAAAGGGGTGACCACTAATTGTTCCAGTGATTATTTATCTATTGGCTAGGACATAATTACTACCTTTGGGGTCACGCATCTGTCTCTGGGTTACTGTGTGTTTATGTCCTTGGTATCAGGCCAGGGCAGAGTGTGGTCAATGAGATTCTAACTCCAAAAACAATTAGTAAGAACTTCCTAGAGACTGGAGTTGCGTGGAGGGCATGGATTCTGATTCTGCTATGGTTTTCTTGGAGTGGCAAAACCAGCATGTGGGCCCAGTGGTGTGGCCCAGATAACCACAAAGGTAGATGGGTCAATGGCTACCTACTCAGCAGATGAGTAGGAGTCTTGTCCTGGGAAATTAGCTCTGGGCTCTGCATTCAGAAACGTGTGACAAGCATTGCCCACTGCACATCTCTTTCATTTTGTAAGAACCTGAAGTTCCACAGTTGCATAGCTCATGATGAACACCTGAAGGGCAACACAGGGATATTTTATTTTTTAATTGACAGATGGAATTGTATATATTTATCATGTACCACATGATGCTTTGAAATATGTATATGTTGTGGAATGGCTAAATCAAACAAATTAACATATGTATTAGCTCACATAATTGTCATTTCTGTGGTGAGAACACTTAAAATCTACTCTCTTAGCATTTTTCAATAATATATTTTATTAACTATAGTCACCATATTGTACAATACATTGCTTGAACTTATTCCTCTTCTTGGACTATAATTTTGTAACTTTTGCCTAACATCTCTCTAACTCCCTTCCCCACAACCGCCCCAGCTCCTGGTAAACACCACTGTATTCCCTACCTTTATGAGACTATAGAGGAGGGAGGACTTTCCCTCTCTCCTCTGAGGGTTCAGTACTTGAGTTTATGCAACAAACTGATGGTAGGCAGATTAACAAGAGAAAAGGTATACAGTAGCTCCCCTTATCCTCAGTTTTGCTTTCTGAGGTTTCACTTACTCTCAGTCAACCATGGTCCAAAAATACCAAACAGAAAATTCCAGAAATAAACAATTCATAAGTTTTAAATTGTGTGCCATTCTGAGTAGCGTCGTAAAATCTCACATCATCACCATTCACACATCTAGCTCCATCCCACTAGATGCCTGAGTTGTCCTTCCATCCAACATATCCAACGTAGACACTACCTGTCTGTCACTGTATAGAAAGAAAAAAACAGTATACGAGGGTTCAGTTCAGTACTCTCCAAGGTTTCAGGCATCCACTGGGGGTCTTGGAACGTATCCCCCGTGGATGATGGGGGACGACTGCACAATTTATTATGTGCTCAGTGGCATCTCATGAAGGAAAGTGAATACTGCAATTCCCAGTGAAATTCAGAAGCTTATGTACCCTTATCATAGAAGAGAGGGGAGGCGGGATATAGTCAATTTAGGGAAGAGTAAGTGGTTTTGGAGAAAGATGAATGGCCCTCCAGAAGAACAGGTGACAGCCTGTGACAAAGTCTGTCTGGTCCTGGTATCGACCTCCAGTCTCCTATGCTGTGATCTGAGTTTAATCTTCCCTGGTGGCTGAGATTCCCAGGAGGGATTCACGACAATTACGTTCCTTTTGGAAGATCTGTCTTTAGGCAGATTAGGGAAGTCCAGAGAAAGCCCTTCTCTGCATTTGCTGTTCCTTAAGGGCCCCATAAGTCCAAAATGGCATGTTTTGGGGTGGTATTTCCTGAATTCTTTTAAGACCAAGTTTTTTGGATTCCACATAGGAGTGAGATAATGTGGTATTTGTCTTTCTGCTCCTGGCTTATTTCGTTTAACATAGTATTTTTACAGCAGACCCATTTGACCTCTATAGACAGATCCAGCTGCAGGAAGCAGGCTCTGTTCCTGGGTGGTAAGCAATGATCCCTGGCAGTGGCTGAGATCACTCTGGACCCCTCAGGAAACCTACTGCCATCGTCGGGATCAGGGAAGATGCGACACTTGGAGCTTGACTGCCACAGCCTGAACCCTGGGGGCTGCCGCATGGAGATGGATAGGTCTATGATTTTTCCAGCCGAAGCATGCTTGCAAGGGTCAGCACAAAGCCGGACACCCAGTAGGCTCTGCCGCCCCTGCAGTCTGTGCCCTGCAGGAGACTTGGGTTGGGCTTGTGGTGAGTTTTGTTTACTCCATTGTCTTTCTTGGCTGGCGGCTCTCCCTGGGAGAGTGAAGAGCTGATGCAGGGAAATGGCTGAGCCTGGGAGAAATGGGTTTCCACCAAAGCAATTTACCCAATTTTTTTCCTTTTATTTCCTTATACATTTTTAAAGCAGATTTATTGTGAGTAAAAGTGCTGGCTGGACAAAGCTCTCTCATGCTGTGCGTTTGCTTTTTCTCCTCTTGAATGTTTTTAAACCTCTCTAGGTGTTTTGTCTTTTTGACATAGACTGGCAGAGAAAAACCTAGGCAGTCCGGATTCCCGGTTCACTGCCCTGGAGGCTTTGTTGGATCGCCGGCTGCCCTGCCGGGCCAGCTCCAGCCCTGCAGGCCCGCGCAGCGGGCGTGCAGCAGATGGAGAGAGGGAAGGCGGACCCAGCGAGCATCCTCGCAGAGAGGAGCGGGCAGCCCGGGGAAGAGAACTGTCGTGCTGGACCAGTTGGACGGCAGCCCAGCTCGGAGTAACTCCCGCATTTGGGGAAAGTAAAATCACACATGAGAACAGTAGGGGGCCAAGAACTAGCTGGAGACAAAGGAGTGTTAGCTTTGGGGTGGGGGCTGCAAGACCAGGAGGGCTCTGGTGAGATGTTTGAAAGTCTGGCCTGCCCTGGACAGCTGCCACCCAAGCTGCGGGCCTGGAATGTTGTCACAAACCCAGCAAACTGTGCTTCAGAACCCAGAAAAAGACTGAAACAAGGAGGGCCTCGGGCTTCCTCCTGCCTCCCCCATCTTTTAGCCTTCCTTGAACACACTGGGCAACTTAGTGGGTAGGGCCAGATCCCTCCCCTTAAGCAACTGACAGCAGGAGGAGGAGGAGGAGGAGGAGGCAGGAAGAGGCAGGAGACAAAAGCCTGAGGTTTTGAGACCAGGTGTGTTTAGAGCAGAGGCTTCTCCTCCACACCCTCACCCCTGCAACACTGCCTCTCCACCAGCAGCTGGAACGGTCATCCTGGAGGGTGATGGGCTCCCCAAATTTCAGAACATTGAACAGACATAGAAATCAAGAGCAGGGAGATGGCCTCAGCCTGGCTGTCCCTGTCCTGGTAGGCATGCCACTGGCTCTGTCTCATTCTTGATTAGCAAATCATCCCTGCTTGCATTCTGGCAGAACTTTTCATCCCGGAAGATCACACGGCATGCTCCAAGTCAGAGAGCATCTCTCTGCTGCCTATTATCCCACAACTCAGAAGATTAAAGCCTTCTTCCTCCTCCGCCCCTGCCCAGAAACAAGAGGAACATCAAGTGTCATTTAGTTATTTCTTTGCATTAACTGGTGAACATCTCTTGATCTGAATTAAGGCTTCCAAGGCATTTTCCTACCTGGATAAAGATAGACAGCGCTTAGAAAAAGAAACTCGCAATCTGTGGAAGAGGTTAGCTTCTCTTAAGCATATGTTGCAATGCATATGCCTTATACATATTCATTGAGTATGTGTATGTATATATATATATATGCATGCACATTTACATGTACAAATGAAATATTTATGTAATATTTTAAATATTTGTAGAATGCTTTTTATTTTAAAAATAAAGTTATTTTCATATCTATTATACATTTGTTGGGACTCACATGACAACCTTGCAAGATATATAATGTTAGAGCCCCCATTTTACAAAGGAAATTAAAATTTAGAGAGATTATGTCTTGCATAAAGTCACACAGCTACAGAGTGGCATAAGTGAAATTCAAAACCGGTTTTCTTTTTTAGCATAAAATTTCATGCTCTTTCCATTATGTGGTCCCACCTTTCAGATACGAGGTAGAAGAATGCGGACAGGGTAGGGTACTAATAAAAGTGATTGCCTCATCTTTACCAGGTAATACACTAGGACTATTCCACCTAACTTAGTTCTTATTAATAAAACAGTTATTCAAGACAGAAATGATTCTTCTTCAGTATGTGAGTGGTAGAGCCAGGATTTGAACCAAGATCTGTATGACTCTGTAGCCATGCTCTTTGATTACTCCCGGGAACAGACAAGGTGATACTTTTCAGAGCAGTAGGGCAGGTAGTCCAGTGGGAAGCTGGAGCTTTGCCATCAAACAGACCTGGATTTGAACTCTAGATCTATCATTTATCAGCTCTAGGAACTTGGGCTATGTCCTTAGTCATTTAGAACCTCAGTTTCTCAGCTATAACAATAGTATTAACCATGCACATCCTAATGTGTATTATAAGGATTAAATGAGTTAAGGCAAGTCTCTGGCATATTGTCTGATACATAGTAGACACTCAATAAGTGGCACCTACAGGCATTCTGTCTGTATTCTGTGTATATTTATGTCTACATTCTGTCCATATTACTGATCTGGATGTGATTCTCTAGTCCTCACTTAGACCAAATAGCCCGTATAGATCAAGAAGTTGTCTAAGTCAGAACAGAGCAGTAAGATCTAGAACAGGACTTTTGAAGCTAAAACTAAGACTCTAAGGAAAGAAGAGGAAAGCTGAGGGCAGAGAGGTCCTGAGGATTGTCATTCTTGTTCTCCTTTCTCTACTTTACCTGACTTCCTGCCAGAATGAGCGGGACAACATGGGAGAACACGCACACACAAGCCTCCAGTATCGCTCTGCATTCTAACCAGCCCCCCGGAGATGTGACAATCATACCCGCCACCTCCGCCCGGCCATGGAAGCTGGGGGCAGCCATGGAACCATCGGAGTGGTTCATTGGCTTTACCCTCCTGACTGAAATAAAAGAGGATAGTAGAGCAGCAGTGGATGTTGGGGTGGGGGGTATTTCTAAGATGAACTGTCTTCTTCTCCCAATCTGGCACGATCTCATCCCTCATCCTAACTCTGTGCTCTTGGGCAAAGTTGTCACAATCTTTCAGCAGTGACTGGGACAACTAGAAGACAATGATTAGTTCATAGAGTAAGGGCTGTATCCCACTTTCTCTTCTTTGCAGATGCTATGTCTGTTGGAAGCTTCAGATTAACAAGGATTTCAGTCTCTTTTTGTTACTTTGTATTTCAAATTATTTTTTGCCTTTTCTGTCTTCAAAAAAATACAAAATATCAAATTTCTTCCCTAACTCCTTGTCTCCTTTAATTCGGAGAGATACTGCATTTCTAGGCCCTTTGTATTGCTTTTTTCTTCTGATGCATGTGACATCTTAATAATTCTAACACCAGGGGTGGAGAAATGAAAAAAGAAAACAACATGACAAAATACTTCTGGGCCGTTTTGGAATTAGTGATATTTTTCAGGAGGGATCAATTACATTACTTAACTGCAGAGCTCAGATTATAAAGAGAAATATAATTAGTGGCAAATGTGCTGAGATTTATAAAGACAGGCCACCCAAGGAATGGGAGCTCATCAGTTTTTCCAGGTTTCATCAGGAGGGCAGTTGCTTGACTGCAAGACTCCATCCAAGTGATTGCAGAGCAAAAGCAAGCACACTCTGGGCATTGCCAACGCTTGAAGGAAAGCGCATCTGCCGAAAATCAGCAGGTCTGTGTCTGGTCCTGCCTGTGTCTCAGCTTCCTCCTCTGTAAAAGAGGGCTAAGGATGCCTATTCTTCCTGCTTCCCTTGGAACTTTTTGAGGCTTAAATAAACCCTGTGGATGTGGACTCGCTTTAAAACTTAAAAGCACTATATACATGCAAAGGAAGATTAGGAATATTATCACCATTTGCGCTTGATCTTTCAGAACAAGAACAATTTGACTTTCTGGAAATATGTAGGTATAAGGGATATCAGTTAAAGGGCACAAGCAAGGTATTGGGCTCATACATTAATTTGGCTATAGCGTAGAATATTTAAGAGGAAGAGGAAACTATCGTACCCAAAATGAAGGCTGAAGCAAGGACATAGAGGCTTGGGAGTTCTGGCTTTTGTTCCAAAGCAGGAACAACCACTGACTAGGCCTAGTTGGGAATAAAATGATCCAGGCAGTTTTGCAGAAAGACAAGGCTGGAGGTACAGGGTAGAATACATTTGTCTGAGGGGGACTGGTGAGGAAGCAAAGGCAAGAAGCAAAGCACACCTAGAGTGGGGCTTTGGATGTGAGAAAAGAAGCATTTTGGGAGAATTACTGGGCAGAGCTAGCAGGAATTGGGGATGAGGTGGGGGAGGGATGAAAGATTACTTCAAGGATTGGAATCTGGGAACCTGGGAGCATGGCCGGGCCATTGACGGAACTTGAGAATGCAGCTTGTGGGGCACTTTGGATTGGGATGGGGGCATAATGAATGTGATATGCTAATACTGATTTTAAGGTGCTAATAAGATCTACAGCTAAAACTGCCACTTATATGCTAAAAATTGCCAAGTTAAGAGCTCAGGAGATGGGTCAAGGCATTTTGAATGACATAAAAGAGGAAAAGCCATTGGAATTGAAGAACTCTGGATAGAATGAGAAAAGACAAGACAATTGAGGGAAAATTTTCGGGAAGTGTATTGGAAGGTGGAGTAGACGTTTGGACTTAACTTGCTCGTTGACATTTCTGCTTCTCTTCAAAATCTTCTACCTTTCTTCCAAGAATAGTAAGGGGGAAGGCAGCGCCAGCTCCTTCTGTGAGCAAACAACCTGCTGTGCACAGAGGTTCTGAGAGTGTTTAGGAAACCTCGTCCAATCACTCCATGGCGCCTGGGGAGAGGCCAGGCTGGTGGCTCTGTCCAGTCCACTAAAGCCACGGTCAGCCACTCTGGCCTCGGGGGGATCTAGGAGATTACTCTGCAGCTAATTAGGAATCACTCTTGAGAATCAATGCGACAGTTTTGATTCCCTTTGTGCAGAGCTAGAAAATTAGCTCTTCCCTGAGAATACGGATGGTCCGTGTGGCTGCTTTACTAACAGAAAGCCACGCTCTTCTCGACCGGAGTGGTTTTCAAACCAACAGCTTCTAGATATGGAGGAGCCATCAGCTTGTGTCTCTCTTCCCTGCAACATAGACACAGGCTCGACACTGTCATAGGAGGAAGGAAACTAATTGCACCAACAGACTGGAAACTACAGCCCCACGACTTTCCATTTCGTGGCTAAAAACTCCACCCCTGATTCCCAATGCCAAAAATGGCATCTTTGCTTCAGTATCTCCCAGTGCCTGGGTATTACTTTTATTGTGTTGTTTATGTCTGTGCATGTGCGTGAGTGTTTATTTTTGAAATCTCAGACACACATTTTACAGGAAGAGTATTGGCATTTCAGAAGTCACTGATGT
Source organism: Propithecus coquereli (assembly GCF_000956105.1). Taxonomy (NCBI): domain Eukaryota; kingdom Metazoa; phylum Chordata; class Mammalia; order Primates; family Indriidae; genus Propithecus; species Propithecus coquereli. Next base: position 2,048,201 of record NW_012137747.1, on the reverse strand, counting down.
TTTGGGTTATTGTATGCTAGGGATGTGGGTCATTGCCGAACAACTTGACATAAACATTATCAGGCTTGCAAACCTGTTTTCAAGTGAGATGTTCTAAAGCAATATTTATAGCAAAATTATGACCTCGAGGCATCTAAATGTGATCCATTTTTAAATCTCATTTTTTCCCTCTGAATCCTTCAATCTAATTAGGCTCATATCAGTATATTATTACGGAGAGTAATCATTCCTTTCTTCTAATAACATTCATGGATAATTTTATTTCTCATTTCCAGCCTCCTACTCCTGTGGTGTAATTAGTGTCTTTGGCACCTCGTGATGCTCAGAATGAGTTGCAGCTGCTAATTGCTAATTGAAAAATTAGAAACTCAGTTAGAAAAAGGATCTAATTAAAATGAAATTAGATAAAATCCCTTCAAACCAGCTCCCCTCTCTCTCACTTTTCTTTGTTTTTCTTTTTCCCCTTCTGCCTTCTTTTTTCGCCACAGAACTATTAGCACTTGCAAAATATGTGTAATTGCTGAAAGCTAAATACCCTTCCCGAGCGGGTTATGCAATGGTCTTTATGAGGGAGGTAGGGAGAGCTTTATGACAATTGAGTTGAACTTCAGAACTTGCACTTTCTCTCTATTCCTGATCTACCCCTAAGTATGAATTCGACGTTACCAGGGAGCTCTCCAGGGCCTCTTGGAAGGACAAATGTGTGGTCATCCCTGTGTGCTTGTCTTGTGCGTTTGGGAGCATTGTCACCAGATACTTGACAGTGAGGGACTCATTTCTTATTACAAATCCATTCCCCACCTTGTCTATTGCATCATCCTGCCCGACAAATAATTATCTAGTAAATGCTCAGCCCTCTAGGAGCTGTGAGGGTAAACCAAGGCTGCTTCTGCCTCCAAAGTACCTACAATCTATTGGGAAGTCTAGGCAGATAGGCATAACAACAGACTAAGAAAATATACAGTCAAATACAAAATAGCATTTCAGATATATGTAATATTTAGTTCAAGTCTTCAAATGTTTTTGAGCACTTTCTTAATACCTGCCGAGCACTGTGCTAGAGCCTAAGCATATAAAAGGCACACCACATGGTTCCTACCCTCAAGCAGTTCATATCTAGACAATGTGAATAAGTGATTTATAATATTACATGATAAAAGCAATAATAACAAATGCACGAGTTGACAAATTAATGCAGAAATATGGGTGATGACTTTTGGTGGGCCAGAGGGAGGGAACTTTTGGGCACACGTCATGTACAGGAAGCAACACCACTGTAGGGTTTTACAGGATGAGTAGGAGTTCATCAGGTGGACAAGCATTATAGACAAGAAACATGTTCCAAAAACCAGACACATGAAACAATACAGTGACATCTGGAGCTGTAAGTAATTTGGCATTTCTGAAGCCTAAATTGGGAGATGCATGGCAGAAGATGACTGGGGAAGTGAGTGGGGGCTGGATTGCAAAGAATCTTGCATGCTTTTGATGTTTAAAGGAGTGAGAGGTGGGCTTCACTATTGAGGAGAAACTTTATTAGACAATATGGGATTTAAATGATAGTAGAAGGGGATTTTGTGTGGTGAGAGAAACATTCTAAATAAGGCAAAAAGAAAGCACTACCTTGAGTAGTCCAATTTGCCTGCAACACAGGGAGTAGTTTAGTAATACATAGAGAAAAATAAAATAAGTTCAGATTATGATTAAAAATCAGGCAAGGAAGTTTATTTAAAAACAATAAAAATAACCACTTTCATCACATACCTCCCCCTGTAGATATAAATCAACTCTCTTTTTTAAGATGTGGAAACTGAGGCTCAGCAAGCTTCCATAATTTATCAAAGGTCCCACAGAACTAATTCGGGACGTAGAGGGGTTTTGATCCGTGTTGGTCTGGCTTCGGAAGCTCTTTCCTCGACACTTTGCTAACCTCCCACTGCAGGCCCCCAGCTCGCTTTGGTGTTCATTACCTCGCCTTCTGTTCCCTGCACATTCAGAAGGGGGCAACTAGTGCTCTGCACGGTTGGCAAATGCCTTCCCCCCGGGTCCGTGGCAGGCACAGGGAAGGGGTCCTGGCATTCTTTGGCTTGCCAGTCCTTCTTGGTTCAGCAAGAGAGCAGCCGCTCCCAACTGATCTTCGAGCTGGCACGTAGGGGAAGCCATTCTATTTTCTGAGAATTCTCAGTCAACAAAAAGCAAGGAGATGAATGAGAAAAAGTGGTGGACTAATGGGCCGAGGGAGTACTTCCCTCCATGGACTGTGGAAGCAAAGAGCTGGAAACGGCTAATACCAGAAATTCGTTCACCAATAATTTAATGTGTCTGGAAAGCGCCAGTTATTGATTTTCTACTTTAGGAATGACTGTCCAAACAACTCTGAAAACACAGGTATAAATGCTCTGTTTCTCATGACTTATTCTGATCCAGAAAGATAATGGGCTGGCAATTTTAAATAAGCCTTGCCTTCAAGAAGTCCTTCTTTATTGCTAACCTACATTTTTCATGCTGTAATTCTATTTACTTCCCTCTAGTTTATCAGTACAAAGCCCGGTGCTTTTAACCAACCTACACATTCCAGAATAATTGAACTGCTTTGGTTGGCCTATGCCTCAGCATGTTGAGCAAAACTAAGGTAAACTGGTAGGATGGTGAAGTGTGTGAGCTTTGGATCAGACTGCCTGTGTTCAAATCCTAACTCACCTAATTGTGCAAGTTTATAAACCTTTTGATGGTGATGATGGAAATGGTTTACTTATTGCGATGAAAATTATTTATAGGGCTTGGGGACATTAAATTAGACAGTACATGAAGTGCTCAGCACATGTTCTGCACATACTATGTTCAGTAAATGTTAGCTATTGTTACTGGGACAGGACAGTAGGAATAGCAAAAGGTGGGAAGATAAGGAGGAAAGAGATGGCTGGCCCTATTTATAGCACTCAGCACCCTGCCCGGCAGAGACTAAGCCCTCTGTGCTTATGGCTTGGTTCAGCTGATGCCTGAACAGTGCCAATTCTTTGCCTGATTTACTGCATGTCACTTTCAGTCATCTAAGCTTACATGGACCTCATGATATTCTGGTGGAATGAGATGTTCTAAAGCAGACTGAGATAGAAAATGATATACTGGCAATCTCTTGTTTACCACTTCTGGAAGGACACTGAACAATAAGAAAAAAGGATTGGGAACTGGTCAAGAGAATCAGCTTAAATTCAATTTTAGGAAGAGACATGATGGCGGCTGCTTGAGCTGCTCCAGTTGGAGGCGCCAGTCCTCTTCTGTTTCCCCATCCTCATGATTCTCCTGGTTCTTGGGTCTCTTCTGTGAAATTCCCTGGAAGCTTTTTTTCCTCCTCCTATAACCCACCCACCTCTGGGAGGAGCCTGACAACTGATTAATATGTAAATAAAAACTCTGGGTAAGTTAAGTGAAATGACCACTTCCTGGGATGGAAAGTTAAAAGAGAATTTCCTATATATGCTAATTGATTCTGGGAGACGTGTTTTAAAAACGGGCTCCTAAGGCCATTCAAGGGAGCATTTGTGGATTACGAATTATTAACACCCTTGAAATTTGGTGACCATCAGCTCAAGTCTGATGAAATAGATTGAGTAACTTGCCTCTGTCAACCTAAAAGGAAGAGGCTGAAGCACACAATATGATTTAAAGAGTTTACTTGACCCAAAGTGAGGATAGCAGGCCAGAAGACTCGGAGCTGAGTATCCTTGGATATGAGCTTTGTTTGGCCTTTATTACAAGGAAGTTTTTAAAGGCAGAAAAGCAGGGCGGGGAGTGGACTGATACAAACTTATTTGTCAGGAATTCTCGTTGGTTTACAGAAATAACATTGATTAGTGATTGGCTATATACATTGTTAAGCTGTAGGGTGTGGGTTATAGCGTTTGGTGCAACATAATTAGATTATATTATAGATTATATTATAGATTAATTATATCTATATTATAGATTAGATTATAGTTACTTATGGCAATAGCAAGCAGTTTTAAGAGACAAATACACAGTTCGAAGAGGGGAGTAGGATGCGATTGCTGTCTCATTTTAATGTCTCTCTGGGTCTGATTGTTTAAAAGGATTTGGATTCCTCATATAAAAGTTCTTTTCTTTTCTCACCTCTTTTCTAAACCATTCCCCTATTCAGCACCTCTTTTCTTTTTCCTCGTACACCAAGCATCGTTGCACATCAGCGTAAATATATCTCAGCATAGTGTACCAGGGGAGAAACCTTTTTTCCCACTTTGCCCTAAACTCTCTTTTCTCTCAAATATACATATCCAGGGAACCCCCAGTTCCTCAGGCCCCATGCTCTGAGGGGGGAAATGAGAAATTGCACATCAAAAAAGACAGTTATGTGAGGCACATCCATATCCAAGGCATGATCCTGTTGGACAGGTCGGTTCTTCTGGGGTTCAACTCACTTCCACCTCAACGTACCCTATGAACTGCAGCCGAGATGGCAAAGCTATTGTTATTCTGCATCACAGTGAAGGGATTTTCAAAGAAAGGTGACTTTGAAGGATTCAAGGTGTCAGCTAACAGGGCTGGCTGTTTGCAGAGAAGGAATTCACTAGGGGATATAAGAAGGGCTGGGGGCTTTAAGTCCTTGATATGGCTAAGCTTCCCAGCTCAGAGAAACAGGTCGTCCCGCTAATTATCTGTCATGTCACCCTGGCTCTCCATAGAGACAGACAATTTCCTTCTCTGAGTTTTCAAATCCATTTATAGTCATGGAAAATCCTTCCCACCCCATCTTTCAGAGAGTCTAGGAATAACAGTAAAGGTGATGACCACTGGGATATTTTTCTTCAAGGACTTTTGAGAATGTTAACATCTTCGCAGGAAGGCAAACGCTCTAACTTAGCCCTAATAATACCTTATAGCAAATATATGCAGTTTTGTGGTTTCTAGTCCTCTAGACAGGGGGTTGGGGGGGGTTGGCAGGCATGAAAGTAGTGCTAAGGGGAAACTTACTCAAGAGGACTAATATGGTGCGTTATAAGACTTGGGTAAATGTTGTACATAGGACTTGGACTGCTTGGCCCAAGGGGGTATGGTACCAACATCAAGTATTCTGTTATAATAAAGCTAGATTTTATCATATGCACACATCTTGAATCATACCACATAGTGTAGAAGTTATAATGGAGAAAATATAATTAAAGGAAATGCAGAGGAATGTCACCAAGGGAGACCCAGCTTCTAGGAAGCTTAGTAAGACTTGGGTGAATTCATCAAAGTCTAGAGACTTGACTTTGTCAGTGTCCTAGAGTTCATCAGGGAGACTGATACTCACCATGAATAATAACACCAGAGTGTTCAATGCAACTGCATCTGTTGTCTGTCCTTCTCTATGGTAGAGGATGGCAGAGTCCAGCGTTGGAGAGAGAGTGAGCTCTTAGGGAAATGATCCGGGTACTATTTATCACTGAGGCTTCACTGTCCAGCCCAGTGCCCGGTCCCTAATGCATGTTGCTGGATGGTAAATGAGTACTAAATGCCTGAATGGTTGGCTAACTGGCTGGCTGGCTTGGTAGATGAGTGAGTAGATGGGGTGAGGAGTAGATGGATGGAACGATGAGGAGCAGGCAGAAGAGAGAAGGAGTAAGGAAGACAACATACGGATGGTGCTAGCTGACATTTATTGAACAGCACTATGTGTCCAGCACTGTGCTAAGTACTTTTAGATGCTTTAATCACTAAGCCCTCACAACAAACCCAGGAGGATGGTAAGATGTTCCATTCTACAGAAAAAGAAACTGAGATTTAGAGGAAAGAAACATGCCCAAGGACACCCAGCTAGTAAGTGGTAGGGTCAGAATAAATTTACAAGAGACTAAGGCATAAGAGTAGAATTTTTATTAGTACACAATGACAGCTAGAACTTCCAAGGTGACACTACGCTTGCATTTTCTGGCAAGCATAATCTCTTCCTCCAGACAAGCTACATGGGAAGCCACCTAGTAATTAGAAGTGTTCTTGTGGAGCTTGGCCTCGGAAGGAGGAAGCATCTATGTGGTGTAAAGGTTTAATATTATCTGGTGCCTCACTGCATGTCCACAGTAAGGGTACATCTGCTAGGTGCATCAAATCCTCGTTTAACCCTTCAGCGCACTTTATCCCCTGGACAATGCTCAGATGAATTACTCTGTTTCTCTATGTTCTATGTTTCCTTTGCCCATCTTTTAAATTTATGCTATCCTGGAAATCAGACTCTCTTTAAGATCATTTGAAAGATTTCTACTCTGATACACTTTGTGTGGAATTCATGGCTGCCAACAGCTACTCTTGTTTCCCTCATTTTTCAATTCCTGGGGGGCATGCCTCAGTGTCATCTAAAGTTAGCACCAGGTGGCTGGTAGGGGATGGGGCAGGCATGTGACCTGCTCATCCAGTGGGGCCAAGTCTCCTGATCCCAGCCTGGTGCTTTCTCACTGTATTACAGTCATCGGTTGAGTGGATTAATATCATCCACAAAATCTCCTATCCATCAAATTAAAGTTGATTTTAATGAAATGTGTCATGGTTTTTAAATGTCCCATGAGGTCCATAGAACACAGGATCTTGTAGCTCCAAAGACATTATGCCTCCTGTCCCTGACCTGCTCCACCTGTGAGCTTCTGCACTGGCCAGCTCAGTCTGAGTGGGTCTCTGACTCATGGCTTAAATACTTTGGAAACCCTCTGTAGATCATAAAAATGACTCCTCTTGTGAACTAAGCAGATACCATATGGACACATCTCTTAAATCCACATACCTGCTTCCAATAAGTCTATTTTGACATCAAAATGTCAAGACTCCTGGGTGTTCTGGACACCTGTCAACCCCACAGTTAATCATAAACTCTCCCTGCTGTTACAAGACTGCCACACTTCCTTCTTAACCTTGCAGGACTTTCAAGGCAAATTGATGACACAGGAAGTTCTAGGGAGGCTGACAGTACCTTCTGAGAGTGTTTGTGTTTTTTCCCCTAATGCAAAAAAGCTAAATGAAAATATGTCTACCATGAGGGATAACCTGATGGGTGAGGTCACTTTCTGCAAAAAATAAGGAGCTATTTATAGGGACCTTTCCTCCTGTGCCCTTCTCCATCCTCCTACGCACACTTATGTTCACCCCTCCAGTGGGAAGCCTGAGAACTCATCAAGTCTGGATTTACACAGCTATTAATAAATAATCCTTGCTTTCTTTTATTTTTACCCATATTTTTTCTATTTCTGGGCTATGTTGCATTATAAGCTCTCCAAGTACTTCATTTTCTGCTTATTTTCTGTTTGATTTGCCTCCTTCCCTGGCTAGAAATTTTACTGGTACAGCTCAAAATGACTTTTAACAGTTTCTCTTAACTCATTTTAAAACACCTCCCCTTCCCCAGTATATTCATGCTAGGCTTGGCTTTCTCCTAAACTAATCTCTCTGGTAGGAAATTAAGGTCAATGTATATTAAATATACCACTAATCAGAGTTTATAATGAGAATCCTTCTACTTATTGGTTTTATTTTAAATTAAGTGAAATGATGAATAGAAGGGACTGAGTGCACAGAGGATCATGGTCTAAATTCTCCCACCCAAGAGCAGGCAGGAGTCTGTGGTACGGAGATGGAGAACCTTCAGACGTTTCGATGTCTGCTCAGTCTGAGCTAAGTTGCTCTGTTGGGAATAAACACCCTCAACCTGTCTGTGGGTTCTGGACGGGCCTGCTCCTGATGATTTCAGAACCCCAAGGCAAAAGTACCAAATGGAGATTCACGTACCTCATGTCTACATATTTAAACATTCTAAATCAAATATCAATGTTCTAAATATCTACATTGCTAATTATACCTAAGTAGCAATCTGAAGACCAGATTTGCATTCAGAATTCCTGGATTCCTCAGAGTTCTGGCTGTGACCATGGTAGCATGGGGGCATGGGGAGGCCTGGCCTGGCCTGTGGTCCTCCTTCTTTCCACTCCTGACTCTGCACCACAAGGGCCCTTGTGAGAGAGTTCATGTGAGCACCGTAGCCTGCACATCCAAGCTCTGTCCAATCTTTACCACCAAACCTCTGTCTTCCCCTTAACCTGAGGGATGGGAAAATAGAAAGAGCTGGGAGGAAGCCTACCTGGCTGCTGACAGTGACCCCAGACTGATTGGGCAGGGGACTGTGGGGGTCTAGGTACTCTGAATGTGGCCTAGATAGGCAGGGGCAGGGACCACAGACTCTGGGTAGAAATGTCCTCTCTGCTCCATGGCCTTCTTATTCCACGGGGTGAAGAGAAGTTGGAAGAGTGGGACAGAAAGGGACTCTCTAAAGTACGGGGCTCAGCGTAGAGACCCCTCTTGAGGGGTCAACAGCTAGCACTGGCATTAGAGACTCACTGGAGTTTTGACCAGAGAAGTTAATGTGAGAAGAATCAAAGCTGACACCACATTATTACTTTAAGGATATTTCCATCTTATTTTTATTAGGTAGTTTCCATTATCATAAGTAATAACCATTTTTATTAAATTAATAAGCATTATACACTCGCGAGAATTCTCATAAATCATTCAGACTACTGCTGTTTTAGCTAGATGCAATAATCTGCCAACTCTGTAGCATCCCCCCTCCTGTCCCTGTTCAACCCAACCCGCATCCCTAACATAGGGACACGCGCACACACAGATACATACTGAATGTCACAGAGAGGTAAGCTTTTACCTAAGTTGACCATTGGAGGTAAAACTCATATAGTAAATATTTCTAAACTGGAAGTGCCCTGAGAATTCCTTGTATCCACCCCATCCCTCTGTATGGGGTGAGAACTGAGGTCAAGGGAAGGGACATGATTTGCCAGGGTTTTGTTTGCTGACTCTCATTTCTGAAGAACCAGGGTAGTGCTCACTGTGGCTGTGAAAATAGGAATATTGGAGCCACTAACAGGGTCAGTTCTGGGGAAAGAAAAGTAGTGAGGTGTCCCTGGACCAGTGGCTAATTGAAGTGATTTACTAAGAAATCAACTCCCCTCCCCCACTGTTTTAGAAAACTTCTGTCTACTCTTGAGAGAGGTTAACTAATCAGAAGGAATTTAGAAGGAATAGACGTGCTTTCACTTGGCTCTAGGGGAGGAGCTAGGTTAGAGCGTTTGTAAGAACTGAATTGTTCTTACCCCAAGAGGAGGCTAAAAATTAAAAAAAAAAAAAACTAAACAAATAAATCAGAATTATAGAGATAAGATTCACATACAGTAAAACTCATCACTTTAAGCGTTTGTGTTGATGACGTTTGACAAATATTTATAGTCATGACGACCATCAAAATCATGACATAGACCATTTTCATGCACCTAAAAGTTCCCTCCTATATCACAGTTGGTTTATTCATTTGCCAATTGATGGACATTTGGGTTATTTCTAGTTTTTGACTGAAACTTTAAAAAAAAAGATGACCCCCCCAACATTTGTTTTTTATTGTTATTATTATGTATTTATTTTTATTTCAGAATATTATGTGGGTACAAATGTTTTGGTTACACAGATTGCTTTTGTAGTGCTTGAGTCAAAGTTATAAGTGTGCCCATCACCCAGATAGTGTGCATTGTACCCATTAGGTATGATTTCGTGCTGGGCCTGTCCCCTGACATTTGAAAGCTGGTCTGGCATTCACATTGAGGGCATGTTATTTTCCTCAATCCCACACAAGACAAACTTCAGATAAGTTTACTCTGAGACATGATAACGTGAGACAAAGCAAGTCTACTTCCTAATTTTGTCTAAGCACAGACACAAGCAATGTCACTGTGCCATCCACAAAACGCTAAAAACCTCCCCTTGTAGCTAAAATAAATGACTACTGCTTCTTTACTAATTATAGCTGCCTGCTCATCTATGCTCTCTATCAATAAGATTTATTTAAATACCAATCATACAATTGCCTTCGCTTTCTGACAGCCCCAATTTAGAGTCAACTCCTACTTCCTTAGGCTACCCCCACCCCTACCCAAATCATCCAACCAATGCCCAAATCCTACAATAGTTTCTCACTAATGCCCTCTTACTGAGATACCCCAGGACTTCCACGGCATGTGCTCTCCCTCAGTGCAATGAATAACCCACTTGTTCAGCTGTAGGTGTTTCTGGGGATTTGGGGCTGGAGGGCTATTACTTTAAACAATCATGACAAGTCTTTGCATGTACATATGTTTTCCTTTCTTTTGGATGGATCTAGGAGTGAAATGGTTGATTATGTTGATAAGCGTATGCTTACATTTGTAAGAAACTACCAAATTGTTTCCCAAAGTAATTGCAACATTTCACGTTCCCATCAGAATTGCACGAGTGTTTCAGTTGCTCCACATCTTCCTGAGCACTCGGTTTTCAGTCTTTTAAATCTGGCCACTCTAGTGGGTGTATTCTGGTAGTTCATTGTGGTTTTAACTTTTTGTTTTTTTTTTGAGACAGAGTCTCACTCTGTTGTCCTGGCTAGAGTGAGTGCCATGGCGTTAGCCTAGCTCACAGCAACCTCAAACTCCTTGGCTCAAGCGATCCTCCTGCCTCAGCCTCCCGAGTAGCTGGGACTACAGGCATGTGCCACCATGCCTGGCTAATTTTTTCTATATATTTTTAGTTGTCCAGATAATTTCTTTCTATTTTTTTTAGTAGAGACAGGGTCTCGCTCTTGTTCAGGCTGGTCTCGAATTCCCGAGGTCAAACAATCCGCCCGCCTCGGCCTCCCAGAGTGTTAGGATTACAGGTGTGAGCCACTGCGCCCGGCCTGGGTTTTAACTTTTATTTCCCTATCCACTAGTGATATTGAGCAGCGTTTCATGTGGCTAACGTTGTCATATTTGGGTTTGTTTTAATTAATAGAATTTTCTCCTGGTGGTGGTTCATATTTTTCTACTTCCTTGCACATTTTGATTGACTGTAGATGTTGTAAATTTTTTTATGTTGGGATGTTGAATTTTGTTATATTATTTTAAAAAGCATCATACTTTATTTTGGCTTGCATTTAAGTCACTTCAGATTAGTTTGATTTTTATAAGGTTTGCTCTTAAACTTTCTAGGTCAGGTTTAGAATATTGCTAATTCAGTTCCACTACTGAGGCAATTATATCCCTAGGACTTTATCCAGTGTCTTGTGTATTAGAAGTCTTTCCATTCTGGCTGGTGTGAGAATAAATTATTCCCATCTCTATTTGATTTCCAGATGTTACTCTGCCTTCTATTTTCTGGTGGTTCTTTCCCCAGCTTCAGACAGTTTTCTTTCATGCATGCTCATAACAGTACTTAGCCAGAGAAAGACTTGAGGGGACCTTTTTCAGATCTCTGAATCTCTCTCTGTGAATACCTCATCTACTACATTCTTCCTGCAAACTCTAGCTAATTTGGTCTCCCTGAACTCCAATCTCCATTTCTTCCATTCAGCAAGACCATCAGACTTTTGTTGGGTTCCCTTTCCCCGAAAAGTAGCCTGGAAACTGCTTTCAGGAAGTAATCTTGTGCAATCATAGGGGCCACCTCAATTATTTATATTTTTCCTCTAAGGACTCCCAGTTCTGTGTTATGTGTGTTCAGTGACTGAAAATCTTTTTTTTTTTTTTTTCATATATTTTGTCTGTTTTTCTGGTTGTTTAAGGCAGGAGGATAAATATGATTTCAGTTTTTCAATTATGGTCTGAAGCAGAAGTCCTTGCTAAACAGTGTATAGATGATCAGCTTTTCCTGTTAAAGTTATTAATCTTTTTCTGATTGCCAATAAAGACCTATTGTTGCGGTAAAAGGCAGGAACTAGATAAGAGCCTTGGGGGAATAGAAGTAAAGAAAGGACGTTGAAATTGGGGTTTTAAACTTATGGGCTCTTCCTGTGTGGTCATAGGGTCCTTCAGTGGTCCAGAAGGGCTGAGGCTGGCGGACTCTGCACGGAGTCCCTGGTAAGGACATGGTAGATGTGTTTGTATGGAAAAGAGTCGCCAGGGCATGTGCCATTGTTTTAGTGCAGACGGTGCAACTTCGTAAAGTCTGAGCACTCTGAGAGATTCACATTTTGCAATGCCCCAGTCACTGATTTTGGAAGATTACAGGATAGCCGGTGTGATGGGTAAGGAGTCTTCTTTGCCAAGCCTATATTCAGAAGCCAGACTAGGGCATATGAATGTATCCTTATTACAGAAGGAAGGTTGCTTCGGAGTTGAGTTGGAGCTGTTAACTTTCTCCTTTAAGTATTTCAATCCTTCCTAAGTTGCAGCACTGCCGCGTGACAATACAGGAATAAGCTAATGTATGAGGCTTAGGTTTAGGGTATACTTTCTCACTTTAAGGATTAAACAAAAGACAGACTAAGACATTCATTATGCCTAATGAGAGGTTCATCAGTTCTTTGTGAAGAACGTAAACATTTATCACTTTCAAGCTTAAATTGTTTTCATCTTTTTTTTTATGTTCCTCATTGTTTCATAAAATATTTGAGCCTTCTTACCTATGAAATATATTTCTGATCTAACTTACTAGTTAGTGAATTACTTTCTGTCTGTGTCTTATGTATATTTGTACTTTGGGTAGTTTCCTCCATATTATAGGTTGTGCTATTTTGATTCATTTGGATTACAAGAAAAACAGATCTTTGTTACCTCTGATGACTCTATACAATTTTTGGTCATGGTACTAAGAAAGTTAGGAAGACAGGAAACCTTCTCAAGAATCACTCAGCTAAAGACCAGGAGAATGAGAACATACTTCAGGATAGACTGTAGGTATGGCAAACAGGTGTTATCTTCGTGGTACCCCTTTCATCCTTGGCTGTTCCCTACCCACCTACTCTGCCATCATGATCACAAAGTGTGTTTGCTTCTCTCTGTCGTGGCTTCTGCCTTTTCTCCCTCTATGGATTGACTGTCTCTTCTCTTTGACTCATTGTTTCTGCTTATTGATAGCTTTACTACACCAGGCTTCTCCTTCCTGCCTTCTTTCTGCTTGTACCTCCTCTTCCGCCCTTCTCTGTTGTCTATTTAATCTTTCTTTATTCTGAGTCGGCCAAACTCTCCATGTGAGTTGCCTCAGAGGCTGCTGATCAGATGGCTGCTTTGGAACAAGTATCCATTCCTGGTCCAATCACTTGGAAACACATGGTAGGAGTATGTAGTACCAAACTGGTGGCCCATCCATAAGGAACCACTTAGAAGGGTGCTGAGCCATTGCAGGTACTGTGAGATGTTCCAGAAGGGAGAAACATAAGTGCTAGGCATTTTGTATTATCTACTCAATGTGTAGATGTCAACTAAATTATTGTTGAATGAGTGGATTAATTAAATTTAGATCTATTCTGCTTTGAGTGGGTGAAGAATACTCTGCTAAACATCCTCTATGCTTTCGTCTTATTTCCTGTCTTTCTTGTATTTTTTTCTTCTCCTTTTTTCCCTTTGTAACTCAGTCTGGAATTGGACAACCCCAGACAGAGCAGATCCTTTGTTGTTGAATGAAGTAAGATATTTCATTTTTCTGTGGCATCCTATCTTCTGGGAGCTAAGTGCCTCATTCCTCACTTGCTTTATAGAGTGGCTGTGAGGGTGAAATAAGATCTTTATCTGGGTTCATCAAACCCAGTGTCTGTGCCCTAGGAAGTGCTTAATATTAGTTGGGGATTATTTTTCTGTGCTCTTTCTCATGATTGGTTCCTCATTCAGGCATGACACAAACTCCAAAATTACTTAAAATTTTTTTTTTTTCCTATTTCACATCAGGATGTTCTCCCTGTTTCTGTGCCATCAATGGTATTGGGGGGTGGGTAGTAAATTGGGTAAAATCATTATACTAAGGATTTAGTAATTTATGCTCCCTCTTTATAAGATTTTTGTTTTTAAAAGAAGAGTTTGTTAACTCTAAAGAGTTTAACTTAAACGTGTATGCCTTTAGCAAAATGGGCTGGGTAAGTAAGAGACATCTCTTCCATGAATACTCGGAGTTAGGAAAATGCAGTAGGAAATATTCTGGCTTATTTGGCTTTTTCAGTTCAAGCACCGAATACATCTAATCAATAATGTAAAGGTCAGGTTTAATTTCTACAACTCCTAGAAGTCAAGGACCGGGTTTATGCATTATATCTGTTGAGAACAATCAGCAAGCAGATACTTAGGAAACATTGATGACAACTAAGTTTACAGCCCTGTAGTGAGAAATAGTTTCCTGTTTTAGAAAGGGGTAAATGAAAGCCTGGAGATGCTTGGTCCATCTGATTGATGACACAGAATGAAAATATGGGCCCTTACTCCTGGACTACTTTTGTTGGCCTTAGAGCCCCTCCTTGTTAATGCGACCAGCCAGGCAGTGAACACACCCTGTCTGGAGCACAGTGAGAAATTGGGCACTCGTGGAGCTGAGTTGCCAGACGCACGTACAACTTTTCAGAAAGTAGCTGCCTTGTCTTCCTTGCTTCAGATAAGCCACAGGCAAACTTCTGCTGGGTCCTCCTATGCAGCTGCTTGCTTTGGGGACGTCTCGCTCACTAGTAATTTTAGCAGTGTTTCAGCAGGCTGTGCAGCCGAGCAGAAATACCACACTCTTTGCGAAAACCCAAGGTCAGCACAATTTCTTCCCAGGGAAATTGTAACCTTTTGTGCTGAGATTGGGATGTCTGGGTTAGAGAAAGGGAGTGAAAAAACAGTTTTGGGGGTCCCCAAAGCCCTTATCTCTTTCCAGAGCGCTAGAGCTAAGATCACAAGTTCATACTTGGCAGAAGGGCAGCCTCCCATCTCTCAGGGCTGCTAAGAGAATGCAGGGCTTTTTGCAAGTCACACTGCCAGGAACATTTCATCTAAGTGACATGTGATTTTGGGTTCCCTGATGTCTTGCTCTTGCCTCTGTGCCTTTTTACATGCTCATCCTTCTGTGTGGAATAGCCTGCCTCCTCTGGACCAATTCCTGTATCTTTCCAAATACTCAACTCTTCAAAGAAGTCTTTCGTAAACTTTACATTTTACCATGTACTCCTCCTCCCCCACCAATTCTAGGTAGGTGAACTTCGTTCTCAGTTTCCTGTGCATTCTTCCAACCTGGGGAGCACACAGGACCTGTATCATAGTCCTCCATTGACATGTCTGCATCTCCCGCTGGTCCATGAGAGCAAGGACTATATTTCATCCATCAATGCGTCTTGAGGTCTCGGGGTGTAGTTTAAAAGTTTTTGAGTCTGAGACATCTGGATTCAGTCTCATTCCATCTCTTGCTATCTTCATGAACTTCGTTTTCTCATTTATAAAATGAAGATAAAAATGCCTTGAAGGTTGACATAATGTAAAATGTGTGTGTGTGTGTGTGTGTGTGTGTGTATGTGTGTGTTAGTTTGTTATAGAGGCTTTTTTTTTTTTTTAAATGAATGTTTGCTGAACATCAAGACCCTCTTTGAAGGAAAAAGCTCTATACAGGTTGAGGGGGTTGTAAGAGAGGAAGGTGTGGACAGGAGAGTAGCAACCTTTTGGTGACATGGTACAGCAGATGTTGGTGGGGGCTGATTCTACATAACTAGGTCTACCAGGTCTAGTGCAAACTAGCTGTGCAACGACCTTCTTGTCAGTCCGAGGCTGCTTCTTCACTGCTATCTCTACCCCCTACA
The DNA here is from genome assembly GCF_000956105.1 of Propithecus coquereli. Lineage (NCBI taxonomy): Eukaryota > Metazoa > Chordata > Mammalia > Primates > Indriidae > Propithecus > Propithecus coquereli. The sequence goes on along the minus strand of NW_012137747.1, from coordinate 2,032,618 downwards.
CCCTCCAGTGCTTGGCCTTTGTCATCACCTGGGATTACCAGGTTTTCTGGACAGACATGGTATCAAAGTAAGGTTTCTGGAGAAATGGCCTTTCTCTTTTGGTTCATGTCAAAGCTTAGGTCATATAAGCTGAACCCTGTCCCTTTCTCAGAAGACTCGGAATGATTCTATTAGTTCAAATGAATTTCCATTTGTGCAGAAACATGCTAATCATACAGGTCTATTTCATGTCTCACCTTCCTGAAGAAGAACACTGTCAAGACTTTGTCAGTCCACAAGCACACTTGAGAAAGTGTCAGTTTAGATGCTAAGAGTTCTGGGGTGGGAGAGGAAGTAGTGGCTCTCGACATCTGCTTCTTTAGACAGACATTGAACAGGCATTCCATGAACATTTCTGACATGCTAGTCAGTTTTTCTTTTTTATGTGTACTATTTCCCTTACTCTTCACAACACGTGACATGTGTGTTATTATTGCCATTTTGTAGGTGAAGAAATGGAATCACGAGGTAAAGTGACTCACCCCAAAGTACACAGGGAGTAAATGGAAGGGCTGGGATTTGAACCCACGTTTGTCTGACTGCCAAGGTCAGCCTCTTTCCCTTACCCTCAGTAGTTTCCCCAGTATTGAGACATACTTTTCCCCGTGGAAGTACAAATGCTGAGTTCTAGTACAGCATGATTTCGATATTTGCCACCCCCCAAAAAAATTCACGTTAAAATCTAATCCCCAATGTGGCAGTATTGAGAAGTGGGGCCTTTAAGAGGGGATTGGGTTATGAGAGCTCTGACCTCATGAAAGGATTAATCCATTCATGGATTAGTGAATTCATGGTCTGTCATGGGAGTGGATTAGAGGCTTTAAAAGAGAAAAGAGACTTGAGTCAGCATGCTCAACCCCTCACCATGTGATACTCTGAGCTGCTTCGGGCCTTTGCAGAGAATCCTCACCAGAAAGAAGGTTCCCGCCAGATGTGGCCCCTCACCCTTGGACTTCCCAGTTTCCAGCACTGTACGCAATACATTTCTCTCCTTTATAAATTACCCAGTGTCAGGTATTCTGTTATAAACAACAGAAAATGGACTAAGATATAGTATAACCCTCAATTTCATAAATTTAGAGAGCCCTGGGCTTACTTGTGAATCTGGAAAAACTATGATTCTTCCTAGTAGGAAAAAAGTGGACGGATATATCAAGTTTTGCATTTAGTTTCTAGGACTTAACAAAGCCCCTAAATCCCATCCTGGACCTCAGGTTAAAAATTTCTGAACTGGTCCAAATCATCAGTTTACTTATGGAGAAAGCAATATCAAGAGAGAGGGGGAGGAAATATTTAGTCAGTTACCTAGAACTAAAACCCAGGCCTTTCAAATCTTAGCCTAGTTTTGTTTTATTACCCAATGGGGACTCCTGAACCCAACTGTGCGCCAAAGGAAAAAACCACACTCAAATAAAGAATTAAAGTCAAGGTGAGGGAAGGAAAGGCTTTAATTACGTAAACACAGATTTCTAAGCCCAAATTACTGCTGGCTGTGAAGGCATTGGCCCACAGAAGGAAGGCAGAACATGCTGGTGACTTTTACTCCTTCAGGTGTTTATTAGTCCAAGAAGCTTGGATTCCCAAGGCACCTCATTTTCTAAGGAGCAGCTTATATAGAGAGAGAATCTGAGACATCCATATGCTAGCCTTCTCTCACGCCCTATAGATCAATGGCTTGTTCTTATCTGACAGCATCCATTGACATATTTCCCTGGGATTGAAGAAGGAAGAGAAGAAATTGCAAGTAGGATTTGCAGCTGGCTGGCATACCGTGTTTTTATTGAAAGGCTGTACTGGCCCACATTGCCCGGATCCCCAAGATCCAAGCAGTCCAGAGTCTCAGCATGCTTGGAAAAGTAATAGGAGGGCCCTGTCAGTGAGCTTCCACTGTTCTATATTAGCTGGCACCTACCACATTGGAATATCATCGTCAAGGCTCTGACTTTTATCCTGGCAATTCCATAGTTTTATTAGAGCATAAGTAGAGGAAATCTATGCCACATGTAAGAGTAGATCCATATGCAGACTTGCCCAAGGTACTCCTTAGGATGTGCTACATACATTGTTAGACTAGATTCAGGATTTATATGGGAAAAATGCATAAAGGTACATTATAATTTTGATTGATTGCACAAAAGCACCTCTCAGGTAAAAGCAGTTTTACAAACTATTATTACTCTATGCCTGGGACTGTGCTAGGTGATGGGGATGTAAGATGAGTAAGAGTCAAGGTGTTCATTTGTGCATTCATCCATGCATCTATTCATCCACCCATCCCTTCAGAAAAAATGTTCTAGAGTTTCCATAGGACCACAGAAGAAGTAAATGTAAATCAAATGAAAGCATCAGATAGAACAACCTGGAGGAAGTAGCCGTGAAGCTGAATTTTAAAACTGAGTGAAGGCACCCTGGATAAATTGAATGGAGATTGGAAATGAGAAGCACGTGGGAAGGAGAATGAGAAGCACATTCATTCCGGGCACAGGGGACAGCGTGTACACTGGCGTGGAGGCATTCACTAGCATGAGGGGTGCTATGATTCGAATGTATCCCTTTCAAAATTCAGGTGTTGAAACTTAATGGCCAACGTGATGGTATTGAGAGCTGAGGCCTTTAAAAGGGAATTAGGCCGTGAGGGCTTCTTCCACATGAAAGCAATTAAGTCCTCTATAAAAGAGGCCTCACAGGGCATTGAGTTTCGCTTGTCCTTCCGCCTTTAGCCATGTGGGGGCGCAGTATCCATCCCCTCCAGGGGATGCAGCATTGAGGCGCCATTTTGGAAGCTGAGAGCGGCCCTTTACTGGACGCCGGATCTGTCGGCGTCTTGATCTTGGACGGCCCCGTCTCCAGAACGGTGAGAAATAAATTTCTCTTCTTTATAAATTCCCCAGCCTCAGGTATTCTGTTATAGAAGCATAAATGGACTATGACAATGGATTTAGGGAATTGCATGTACTCAATATCATTGGAGTAAGGAGGCACAAGGTAGAATAGTGAGGCAGGGAGGGACGAGGCTAGAGAATTATTCAGGGGAGATCACAAAGAGCTTTATGTGCTAAGCTAAGGAGTTTGAACTTTATCTTGAAAACTAAGGGGAGCTATTGAAGGATTTTAATAGGGGTGAGTGGCAGGATCAGATTTACATCTTGGACAGATTACGCCGTCTGCTGGGAGGAGGATATGTTGGAAAGGGGCCAGCCTGGAGGTTGAAAGACGGGTTAGGAGGCTATTGCTGTAATCCAGATGGATCCAGAATAAAGCAGTAATCATTGCTAAAGACAGGAAGGCAGATGTATTAAAAAGATATTTAAGAGGTAGGGAATTTAAGAGGTAGGAAAAGACTTCAACTCTTTGTGTGTAGGGATAAAAGGGAAGGTGGAATCCAGGATTCTGCTTTGGGAAATTATTTGTATGGTGGTGCCATTTAACAAGATTGTGAATACAATCAGAGTAGTACATGGCAAGGGCAGTAACTGGGGCAAAATAATCCTTTTTAGGATAATTTGAGCGCAAGTTTAAAAGAATATTTAAGTGGAGATACTGGCATTAACAGTTGGCTACGGGGATCTCAGGGAAGAAATTTGAGCTGAAAATACAGATTTTGGATTTATCATTTCTAGATGGTTATGGATAAGATCACTTAATGGGAGTGTAAAGACTGAGAAGAACAAAGGATGAGGATGAAGTCCACGAAGGAAACCAAAGATGGCCAGAAGGGTAGAGGGAAAACTGGAAAAAAAGCGATTTCAACAGAGGCCAAGAGGAGAATGTTTTACTAAGAATTCTACAGGGTTAAGTGCCTCAGAAGACAAAGACAGAGAGTTTAGTCACATAGAGGGCTTTGGTGTCCCAGAAAGATCAATATCAGGAGAGAGGTAAAGTTGAAGGTGAATGGGAGAAAATAGAGATCATAAGGTATTAGAAACAGCTGATGTTGATAGTACTTTCCGGAAGGTAACAAAGGGAAAAAGAGGGAGGAAGGTTGGGCAAGAGGGTATTGTTTTAATTTGCGGTGTTTTATTTTGTTTTACTGGGAGAGACCTGAGGGTGTTTATTTGTTGAATAAGAAGAATCATTATGAAGGGAGATGTTGAATAAACAAAAGATGTAGTGGATGGAGCAACATCCACGAAGATGTAAAAGAGGATGATATCTAACACGTTAGCAGAGAACCATGCTTGGATAGCACAGTGGAAGGAAGAGGCAAGAGTAAGTATGGGTGGAGATCAGTGTACCTGGGATAGCAGGTCTGGAGGTTGTGGGGACACAGGGTATGTTGCAGAGTGGCCAACTGCACAATTGCCTGAGTACCACCACACATCAGGCAGTGGTCTGGAATGCGATTCCACCCTCCCGCTGTGTCAGGGAGCAGCAGGGGTGTGGCAGATGGCACATTGAGCAGGGAGGTGGAAAATCTAGCATCTTAACCCAACCAGACCACATCTGAGTTATGTGACCTGGGGCTAGTCACTTTACTCTCTCAACCCCATTTTTCTTTTCTGTAAATAGGCTAAAGTTGCGTATCTCAGAGGGTAGTTACTGTGTATGAGAATTCACCCTGTTAATTGTTTAATGATATGTAAAAATGCCGGATGTTTTTCTGAATATGAAAAATGAATACAGAGCTTTGAATATTTTTCTACCTGACAGAATAAAAGTACTGCAAATGCAAGTGATGTAGTTGAAATGCAACTTAAGAAGGTGCCAAACGGGAAAGACCTTTGAGCTTAAATAGGAAGGCTTAGGAAAGTTTCCTTCTCTGCTGATGTTGACAATGTCAGGTGAAGAACAGAAAGGAATATTCCCAAAGATGACATAGTCTGGAGCCACATAATCCAGGGTTTAATCCCAGCCCTGTACGTACTGGCCGGATACTTTGGCTTAGTTACTTGGTTTTTCTTTGCCTCAGATTCCTTATCAGTGAAAATGGGGGTGCCATACTGACTCATAGAGGTCGTATGAGGATGAAGTGAATTAATATATGGAAATACAGAAAAGTGCCTGGCACATAGTAAATGCTCAGTAAATGATAGCTACCATTATCATTTAATTTTCTAGCCACCCCGTGCCCCTAGGCTAGGGCTTGGGACCATGATCCTAGGTAGCACCAATCAGATACATTCACTTCACATACAAGAAAAAGCAGGAGCTACAAAAGAAAACAATCTTTTTTAGTTGTTATCAGGTGGCTGCAACAGCAGCAACTCTAACTAGCTTCTAAGACATCAGTAGCAGCATTGGATTATAAACTACAGAATGTCTCTCTAACAAATTTTTCTCCTTTAATTACCAGCTAGTGTCAATTGCTTCCATCTAAGAATGCTGACTCATTAAAGAAGCATTATTTTTGGCTGTTAGCAATTAGGAAGTTTGTTCAAGGTCAAGTGGTTTGTGTATAGGGAAACCGAAATTCCAATCCAGGTATCCAGGTTTTCCTCGTTCCAAATCCTTGCTCTTAAGCACAATGCTGCTCTGCTGCAGAGACTCGTGGACTCCTGGTGTTCACAGACATCAGGAAGTCATATGGTCCACACTGCAGTGCGGGAAGCTCCCATGCAATACCCTGGCTGTTGGTCATCCTGCCTCTGTTTGAACCCTATTCATGACAGGGGATCGTCAGTTTTGTCGATCGTCAATCGTCCTTTCGTAGACACACAGAGTGAATTGTGGATCAAAAAACACAGCTTTTGGTAAACACTGGTGTATTAGTTTCTTAGGACCGCCGTACCAAATTACCATGAGTTGGGTGGCTTAAAACAATGGACATTTAATTTATTTTCTTGTAGTTCAGGAGGCCAGAAGTCCAAAATCAAAGTGTCAGAAGGGCTGGTCCCTTCCAGAAGTTCTGAGGGAGAATCTGTTCTGTGCCTCTCTCCCTGGTGCTGAAAATCCTGGGAGTTCCTTGTTTTATGGCTGCATTACTTTCATCTCTGCCTCCTTAGTCCCGTTTTTGTCTTCTCACATTGTTTATGTGTCTTCTCTGTGTCTGTGTGTCCAAGTCTCCTTTTCCTATTTCTTGTAGGACAAAAGACCCTACATGACAAAAACCTTATTTTCAAATAATGTCACACTCACAGGTATGAGGGTCAGGACTTGGACATGTATTTTTGGGTGACACAATTCAACTCACAACTGTGAGAAACAAAATATGAAAATATTTCCATTAGAACCCATATGGATTTACCCATAAAAGAGAAGACACATTGGCTAGTGTGAGGAAGAGGCATCTAAGAAAATGACAGGGCATGGCTGGCAGGCACATGTCTGCTGGAGATGAGTCCTGTCCCTGTCTGTAAATTACAGCAGATCTTGGAAAAGGTTCCATCATTGACAGACACATATAGATTAAAATATTAACAGTCACCTCCCTGGTGCCCTGCCTTTCCCAGAGGTAACCACTACTGTAGGATTTCTTTCAGACCTGTTTAAAAAATTGATTTCCTCTATTAATATATAAATGTATATATATTTAAAAAAAATACAGATTCAGGCCAGGTGCAGTGGCTCATGCCTGTAATCCTAGCACTTTGAGAGGCCAAGGTGGGAGGATCATTTGAGGCCAGTAGTTTGAGATCTGCCTGAGCAACATAGTGAGACCCCATCTCTACAAAAAATTGAAAAATTAAAGGCAGGAGGATTGCTTGAGCCTAGGAGTTTGAGGTTGCAGTGAGCTATGATGATGCCACTGCATTCTAGCCTGGGCAACAGAATAAGACCCCCCCACCCTCTCTCTCAGTCTCTATATATATATATACACACACACATACACACACCAACACACATATATATATATGTGAGTTTGTGACATGTTATATATATCTATTTATAAGTTTTCCATCTTGTTTTCTCTTAGATTTGTTTCTCGTATTAGCAAATACATATCTACCTTAGTCACTTTTGAGCTGCAATTAGTGTTTCTATTTTTTTTACCCATGTGAGCAAACTTCAGTTAACAAACTTACCCAAAAAGAAATCTTTGTTCCCAGATGCAAGCATTTCTTTAGAATTGATCCTAACAAGTGATGTTACTATGTCAAAGGGTATGCATTTAAAAATTTTATTAGATATTACTGTTTTTTAGAATTTGGTTTGTTAACTACTTCTCTAACACACAGTACATCAGTGCCCATTTTTGTGTCCTGGCCCATACTAATATTTTATTTTTTGCTAATCTGATTAAAAAGTGTATGCATTTGCCTGTCCCTTATTACTGGTGAGGTTGAGCAACTTTTCTTATCTTTCTTGGCTATTTGATTTCTTCCGTGAATCACCTGTTCATATTTTTACATTTTTAATGGTCTATTTATCTTTTTCTTATAAATTTGTAGATGTAACTTATATATTTTAAATATTAATTCTTTGTTTTATATGATCATTGCAAATTTTTTTTTCCATCTTTCCTGGTGTTTTAGCATTACTTTCAGTCTTTGGAGTATGGAAGTTTTAAAGTTTTATTTGGTCATGTCCATTAACCTTTTTCATGTTTCTATGGTCTTCTACATTTTTTTCTGATAATTTTATATACATAGTTTTAATTTTCACAATTAGTTGTTTGCATTTAAATGGATTTTATTTTTGTGCATGATGTGAGGGTCTAGATTTATTTTTTCCAAACAATAGCTACTAATTTCAACACCATTTACTAAATAGTCTGTACAAAGGGGTTGGCAAATTATGGCCCACAGGCCAAATTTTGCTCAGTGTCTATTGCTGTAAATAATGTTTCATTGGAATGTGGCTATTTGTTAGTATTGTCTATGAATGTTTTCACACTGCAGTGGCAGAGTAGAGTAGTTGCAACAGAGACCTTATGTCCCACGAAGCACAACACATTTATAATCTTGTCCTGTAAAGAAAAAGTTTTCTGTCCCCTAATTCCCCACTGATTTGAAATACCTTCTCTTATATACAAAATGTCTGTTTGTGTAATGACTCTCTGAGTTCTATTTTGCTCCATTGATCTATGTATTTATTCCTGAGTCAATGCCATCCCATACAATGGTAGGATTATAATATATTTTGATATCTGGCATGGCAAATACTCCCTTGTTTTTCTAATTTCTTTGCTCTTTTGCATATAGTATTTTATATATAAACTTTAGACTAGCCTTGTCAACTTTTAAAACAAAGGAGCGAACAAAAACTCTTGTGATTCTGATCAGAATTCCAGTGAGTTTGTAGATCTGGAGGGGATCGACATCTTCACAATACTGATGCTTCTCCTTCAGAAACATGGTATGCCTTGTCATTAATTTTAGGCTGCTTTTACTTCCTCGTGGAAAGTTTTATAGTTTCCTTCTACAGGTCTTGCATATTTCTTGTTAGATTTGTGCACATGCATTTAACAGATTTTTATTGCTGTTGCATATTGGACATTTGAAATTTTGCTATTTTTCTATCCATACTCTTTTTCTATGTTGGGGGAACCCCAAGGTGGGGAGAGAAGGTGCTCTGTTTCCTGTCACTACAGAAGATACAGGAGGAAGAATATTTTATCCTCCCACCACTGGCAGCTAGAGAATGGACACATAATTTAATCTTGATCAATGAAATGCTACTACCAGGGAATTCAAACCTTAAGAGAATAATGCGAAGGGTCAGTTAGAGACTTTTTGGTGTAGCAGGTGCTTGGAGGCCAAGATTCCACTCAGTGGCATGGTGGTGAGGCAGCTGGGACAGCATGGCAGAGAGTGTCCAGCCGTGGCGATGTCAGTGGCAGCATGCTATGCAAATTGCCTTTGGCATGATCTTGGGTGTGGCTTGCCGGTCTTGGTTCTGCCTGAACCTTTCCTCCCAGTCATTTCAGTGAGCTACCTGATACCCTTCCAATTGGTTTTGTTTCTGCCTAAGATAACCAGAATCGGTTTCTGTTGTTTATAACCAAGAACCCTGACAAAGGTTCATCTTGCATTACAATTTATAATTGGTTATTGTCAACGCATATACAAGCCATTGGTTTTTTGCAATGGTCTTAGCAGTCAAGGTAAAATAGATTATTTTACCTTCATAACATTTATGTTTAGAGGATTTTAAAGCTGTCATAATCCCAAGGGCTTCTGGCTGTTGAACACCTACTGTGTGGCAGACACATATATTCTTTATTGCTTTCTGTAATAATTTCTGTAATTATCTTGGAGAACTGGCATTTCTTTTTATTTCTACTTTTACAAATAAGGAAATGGAGTTTTAGAGGAGTTAGGTGCCCATGGTTATGTAATTAGGAGTGGAGCCTGACTTCGAACTTGTGTTTGTTCTATTACTAAGCCTTTGATGTTTTCAGTTCATCTAGCTGACTTTCTAAGTAAGCATTGTCTTTTAAATATTTACTTCCCAGATATGTGTATGAAACATTCATCACTTTTTTTCTCTAAGAACACCGACATGCTTCACAGATCCTCACTTTAGACCTCCGAGCTTTGTTCGTGTCATCATCTTTGCTCTCCGCTGCCCCTGTACCTGCCCCTCACAGACATGTCATTCTCTCCCTCCCTTTCTCCATTTTACATATCTGAATTCTCCATGAAGCCTTCTGTGAGTCCTCTGGCCCATAATGTTCTCTCCTCTTTCTCTGAACTTCGGTAGCATATTTCAGTTCCACTCATTTGGCACTTAAACGTATACGGCTTTGCATTTTTATTGGCTTTTTAGACGTGGCTGCCTTATCACCCACACAAAACTGCTCTGATTCTAGAGGAAAAAATTTACCCTGTTCACCCTTGAGGTCCCCATAGCATCCATGTTAAATGGCATGCCCATGGTAGCTCTGTGAGCATCTGCAGTCTTCAGGGCTTGGAGGTCTTGAAAAGCAACTGACCTTTGTAGGAGACAGTTCAGTGTGTGTCTCAAAGGCATCTACCGCTATACAGGTAGTTTTCGAATTCTGTCTTTAAATTACTTCAGATTTGATGAATTTTATTACGAATGCCTAAGGCATGGATTGTGACCAGTCGACAATCTCTGCCACCATGAGACCTGTACAGGAGGCCAGGGGCAGCGTTGCAGCTCAAGGTAGCACAAGGGCACCAGGTAAGGTGGCCATCAATCCAGGCTGCACTTCGCTCCCTAACCTGGAGCCCTGCCATGGGGCCGTGCCACCTGGAGGTAAAGGAACTTTTTTCTTACTTGCACAAAAGTTCTCTATAGCTTTGCAGAGGCCCTGGGTATGTGTTTTGCCTAAAGCAGGAAGTACTGGTGATAGAAAGCACGAAACACTTTCTCACTCAGAAGTCGACATTGAACGTCAGTGGTGGTTTTTCCTTCTATAGACATTTTAACAGCAACAAAAAATGATCATGGCTGCAGAGAACCTTACTTTTATTTTTACCTAATGACAAGGGGAATGGATGTGCCCAAGGATTGCTGATTTGGATAAATCCCTTAATTTTTAAAGGGTTTTAAGATTCATTGGTCAGAGGAGTTGTAGGAGAACAACGATGGGGGCTGATGTACCAAGCGTGCCTCCAACTGGAACTGGACAGCATCAGCATCCACTATGTCCTTGACCCTTTTCTGTGTGTACCCCATCCGGTGTCCCTCTCTCACCTCTCCCTGGGATGGAGGCTAAGTCATGATGTTCAGATTTCTGGCCTGTCTTAGATTTCAGTTAGTGCAACTTTGGGCTGTAATGGAGCCTTTGGTCTCCCACCCAAAACCTGCCTCTAGGGCCAGTTGCCCTGCCCAGCCCCTTGGGACATCCTCTCTTTCTTGGGGGAGGTTTGTGGAGGGGAGGGGGGCCCACACACAGGCTCTGAGGCTGCTCCCCCTCAGAGCTTCCTCTGCCCCATCAGCTGATCAAGAGGATCATCCCCTATCTGGTTTTACAAATGCCTCTCAGGGCAGCAGAAACTGACTTTAGAGTCATTATTTTCCTCTTTCTAGAGGTCGCTACGACTTCAGTTTATAAGCTACAATTTTGCCCCTGGAAAAAGAAATGAATTTTTCTGAAACATATTCATCAATACCATTAATACTGGTTCTCCACCCTAAACAAATATGCTGATCTAGTGTCCTAAAGATTTGGTGGCCACATTTTCCAAATGCAAAATTAGGATACATGGTCTGACAAGGTGATAGAAGATTTGAAATTGGGACTGACCTAGAAAATTCAGGACACGCGGCTGTCATACATAATGGCAATCTGGCCTAGATAACACACACCATTTTCCCTGAAGCCTGTCTGCGTCATGACAGCTTCATTTGATGGTCCGAGATAGCCTGTCTCTTTCTGTTTTGGGTCACCCAGTTAGTAAATCCCCGTTTCCTCTCGGAGAGATGAATCCTGCATTGAGCTTATTTAAAACACAGGGATGACTGACAAGCTGTGGACCCAACTCCACCCCCTTCGACAGGTCAGCTTGGCTGTACATGAGGGCGGCGTCCCCCCGACTCTCTGGTGGCTGAGGGAACCAGTTTAGCCACGTGAAACTCAAGAGTACACGGAGCTGGCGACGTCTCCCTCAGCCTGTTTGCATGAGTTAACGTGTGAGGGGTGCCGACAGAGACCCTATTGGGGAGCTAAAGGAAAGGATTTCATGCATGGGCACCTGGGGAAAGATAGGGAAAACGAGGAGAAGAAAGCAGGGGCAGGCGTGCTTGCTTTTCCTATGCTAGACTGAGGGGAGTGAAGTTGGTCTCCGGGATAGAGCTTCAGGACTCGTTTCGTTGGGGAGCTTTATGAAAGTCTAGGCACGAATATTGTTGTCCAGGATCCAGGAGGTAAAGGAGAGGCGTTCTCTTCCTGTTTCTGGAGCTCAGGCACGTCTGGGATTTATGCTTTGGGAAGTACCAGAAGAGAATACGTGGGATGGACTGAAGCGTGTCTCCCCCAAATCACATGTTGAAACCTGAACCCCGTGTGACTGTGTTGGAGACAGGGCCTTTAAGGAGGTGACTGAGGTTAAGTGAGATCCTAAGACGGGGCCTGAATCTGATGAAACTGGTGTCCTCCTGAAAGAGAACAAACACCAGCATTCTCGCTGTCTGCCCCGTGAGGACACAGGGAGAAGACAGACATCTACAACCCTCACCAGAAACAGAGTCCTGCCAGAACCTTGATCTTGGACTTTCCAGCCTCCAAAAATGTGAGAAAATAAATTTCTGTTGTTTAAGCCACCCAGTTGATGTTATTCTGTTACGGCAGCCTGAGCAGACCCAGACAGCACCCTTATCGCAGACATCATTGTTTCTTTAGCGTATGTTGGCAACCCAGGTGTCGGAGGATAGGGAACATAGCGGTTCAGCAGGCAGGCTCCAGAGCCAGACTGAGTGGATTCGTATACTGCTCTGACACTTACTACCTCTGCAACCTTTGGCAAGTGACTTGACTTCTCTGTGCCTTGATTTCCTCATCTGAAAAATGGGTGTATATTTGAAGATTAAATGTGCAAAGATACATAAAGGGCTTAGAGCAGTGTCTAGCACATAGAAAATTCTCAGTGAGTGTTTGCTATTATTGGTGTTACTTTTGTTGTTACTATGAGGAAGTCAGAGCAGAATAACATTAATAGAATTATTTTTGAGCTCATTAGATATCTTGCTGGAGCTTCCACAAACAACCCGCATAGGCTTTTACAGAGGGCACTGAGGACCTGTAGTCCTCACGTCTTTGCAAATTTGGACATAAATATTAATGTAGTCTCATTTATATCCACAGGCAGATGAGGCCTGTGAGCATCAGTGTAACATATAATTACAGTTTTATAATGCTCCATGTGGCAGGACCTGCTAGCTTCTCACTGAAGTCCACGCTTTCCTCTTCTGCCTGCGAGACTATGGTGCTAACCTCTGTTGCTGGGAGGTGTCTCTTTGTTATGGTGGTCCAGCCAATGGAAGGTGACACAGAAACGATACGTGCCACTCTCAGGCTTGGCCTCTGCAAACTCCCCATGGGCATATATTGTGCATTTCGGCTTCTAGGTGGCAGGAATGAGAACACCTATAAAAGACAATACCCACATCGTGAAAATGGCATAGCCTCCATTAGCCTGGGTACTTGAAAAATTGCCAGCTGTTCATCCAACCAGCAAGAAATAATTTGTGTGTGTGTGTTGGTATTAATATTATACATTTGTGAAGGCTTATTTGCTACAGCAGTTGGCCTAATATATTTCAAATATCCTAAGCCTATCACAAGCATAAAATACCTCTTTCACATTTCTTCAAAGGTTATTTATTCACAGCATCAGAGATGTAGTGTAAATATGCATAAGAAGGACTCGTGGGATTTGATCAGAAAGCACTTTTATATTTATCTTCTGCTGTTCCTTTGTACCTGCTGTTCCTTTGTAGCTACAGTGGTAGCGACCCTTCCTTCCCATGGATACAAACTAGGATCAACTGCACGACTCTCCTGGTCAGTTCTGGGAGAGCAAAGTCCTATGTTTGCTTAAAATAGCAAACACAGACTCAATTTGGTAATGTAAAATGTCTATTCCTAGGGAATAACCAAAGTCTTCAACTTCATCAAAAGGTCACATTTTACTCTTTCGCTTCCTTTCCTGCTAGTAGCATGTTGCAGATGAGATTCCTACCTTGGGGAAGGACTGTGTGGTCGGTTTCTTCTCTTTTTTCTATCTGACCCTCCTAGGTTCACTGGACTGTGGAATATGGGAGGTGGCAGGAGTAGGAGGGAGAGGTAAGAGGAGCAGAGAAGTCCTTAGGTTATGGGCACCATTGGGCCTAAGAGATGTTAATATCTGTCCCTTTCTTTCGTGAGGTTCTTTTGGACTGCTCTTTAGAGACTTCTCATCATGGACTGTCTCTCACTTTGTTTCCTTAATCTGGATATATGCTTCTCTATCTGACTTTGTTTCTCCTTGATCCTTAAAAATCCATAATCCGCCTCCAGATTCCCTCTGTTAAAGTCTCGGTGCCCTTTCAGGTGAGCTATTTTGAAAAGCATTTAGAAAAACCTAATTCTGATTCTCTCTTTGGTATGCTTGGATCTGCCAAATATTGAGCACGTCAACACAGCAGAAACTCTTCTTTGTTCCACCACCAAAGCAGCTAGCCAGCTTATCTTTTGTTCTCTAGATTTCCAGAATGAGGGTAAGACATCAGTCCACTGTAGAGGCCCCCAACCCCATCCAACCGCAGGGACACATAGCAGGCTCATTGAGTGTTCCCATTTAATTCTCTTGTGAAGTTAGGTGATGGTCAAGAGGGCATACTCATTCCCAAAGAGATTCTCATCACAAATATATCTTTATGTTCTCTTGACCTTTGTGTGTCCTTATTGTGGGCGGGAGGAGGATGTCTAAGAATTATGATACTGGTTCTTCTCATTTCCTCTGAAAGATTGCATCATGATTGTGTACCAGAACCTGGGGTCCAATATAATTGTAACTCAGATAATACTTCTAATCTAACATCCTGCTACAAAGAGGTTAATTAAGCTAGTATGTCAAGAACTAGGGCAAGAGGTTCTGAGTCTTGGTAAGTAGGCAGCTAGTGAAACAATGAACAGAATTTAGGATCTGTTAATTCATTCTATAAACATTGAGTCTCTATTATGTAACAGTTTCAGAAAAAGGCATCAGAGGTAAAGTGAAGTGGAAGATGTACATCAGCACTATCTTCATGGAGCTTGGAATCTAGATAGGGAGACCAATATTAATTTACTAAATAATCAAACAAAATAATACAGTTGACCCTTGAACAATGTAGGTTTGAATTGCACAAGTCTACTTATAGATGAATTTTCTTCTGCTTCTGCCACCCCTGAGACAGCAAGACCAACTTCTCTACTTCCTCCTCCTCCTCAGCCTACTCAACAGGAAGACAACAAGGATGAAGACCTTTATGATGATCCACCTCCACTTAATGAATAGTAAATGCATTTTTTCTTATGATTTTCTTAATAACATTTTCTTTTCTCTAGCTTACTTTATTACAAGAATACAGCATATAATACATATAACATACAGAATAACATTTAATCAACTATTTACTGGTAAGGCTTCTGGTAAACAGTAGACTATTGGTAGTTAAGTTTTTGGGGAGTCAAAAGTCATACATAGATTTTCAACTGTGGGGGTTTGGTGCCCCTAATCCAGACACACATGTAAGGGTTAACTGCATATAATTTAAAATAATGACGATTGTATGAAGAAACATTATAGTGTGTTACAAAGGAGACTAAGAGAAACACCTGATTTAGATGGAGGGTTTGCAAGGCAAAGTCAGTAGGAGGTGACGGCAGCCAGGTGAAAACTTGTGAGAAGAGTGTTCCAGGATAGGGAAGATCATCTTAAAGTCTGTGAGGCCACAAATAGCACAGTAAACTTGAAAAATTAAAAGAAGACCAGAGACCAGTGTTTCCAAAGGAACCCACCTGCTCATGTTATGCCTTAGAAGTCATGTGGAAGGTTTTGGACTTTAATCCTTAAAGCAATGAAACCCCTTTAAAGGATTTTAGACAGGAGAGTGAGGGGATCAGATCTGTGCTTAGAAGTGATCACATTACTTACTGTGAAGAGAATGAATTAAGGCCAAGAGGAATTTTGGAAGCAGGGACACTTTTGTGGCAATCCAGAAGGAATGTGCTGTGGAGAAGGTGTGGTTATGGGGATAGATGGTGCGTGTGTGTGGGGGGGGTGATGCAGCACACAGGGAGAACGTGGGGAGCACTTATATATGGCTCAGAACAACAATGGCAACATGCCAAACGAAAGCGTGATCACACAGGTTCACACAGGAGATAACACCTTGGTTACATAAGTGTGCTGACTCATGCCTCACTGGAAGGCCAGCTTGCCGGAGGACTGGGCCGAAATAAACACTCCGCCAGTCATCTTGGTTTGGCCTAAGAAACCTATTGACTGTACAAATGCATTTTCCCTTACAGATGGAAAGTAGAAGGTGTATTTGGGAGATATTCTGGAGGTATAAACAATTGAATGGGGTGAGAGAAAAGAAGGTGTTCAGGGTGACTCCCAGGTTTCTGGCATGGGCAAAAAAGGTGAACACATGCCATTTGCTTGAACTCTAGGTAGGAGCCATTTTAGGTGGGAGAAAGATAAGGAGTTTAGTTCAAGACACATTGAATTGGAGGAGTCTGGGACATCTGAACATAGATGCTAAATAGACAGTTGTATATAAGATCAGGAACTCAGAAGAAAAGCATAAAATAGGGTTATAAACGTGGGAGTTGGTGGCATACAGTTGTCATTAAAGGTTGGATAGAGGAGGAGTAGCCAGTGAGGTGAGAAGTAAACCAGGAGCATGTGGCTTTATCAAAGCAAACACATCAAGGAAGAAGGGTGGCTAAACTGCATTGAGATATCAAGTAAGAGAAAGCAGTAAAATGGGTCCATTGGATTTTGCAATATGAAAGCCATTAGTGACCTTAGTAAGAACATTTAAGGGGAATGATAGTGTCAGAAATCAGAGGAGAAAGAGCTTGGAAGAAAAGTTGAGAAGGTAAGCAATCATTCCAAGATCAAATACTGAAATTACAAGAGTTACAATTACATAGTCAGAAAGTGAGATTCAGAAAGAAGGGCCACACATAAGTCAGGAATCAGGCATCCAAAATGAAGCCACGGCAAAATACTACACCAAAGAAACAAATTACAATGTAGAGTAAAAAGATCCTTAGTGATTATTCAATCAAAACTTAACTCCAGGCCGGGCACGGTGGCTCACGCCTGTAATCCTAGCTCTCTGGGAGGCCGAGGCGGGCGGATTATTTGAGCTCAGGAGTTCGAAACCAGCCTGAGCAAGAGCAAGACCCCATCTCTACTAAAATTAGAAAGAAATTAATTGGACAACTAAAAATATATAGAAAAAATTAGCCGGGCATGGTGGCACATGCCTGTAGTCCCAGCTACTCGGGAGGCTAAGACAGGAGGATCGCTTGAGCCCAGGAGTTTGAGGTTGCTGTGAGCTAGGATGACGCCATGGCACTCTAGCTCAGGCAACACAGTGAAACTTTGTCTCAAAAAAAAAAACCAAAACTTAACTCCATGGAAGAGTAATCCGAGGCTGAGCAATGGCTTTGTCAGGGTTAGACATCAAAAGAATGGCTGAGCCAGAGTTAGAACCCTGTGCAGAGTCTGTGTCCGTTGCTCTTCCTGCTGTCTGTATTCCTTTTGTGGTCTGCTTATTCCAGGCAAAAGATGAAAGAAGAGGAATATGGCTCAGTTGTCAAGCAGCACCTGACACTCCCTACCGGAAGAAACTCGTCGGAGCACACGTAAGCGACCTATAACTCACACCAGGCAAGCCAGGGTCAGACATAATCAAGCCTCAGCCTCTTGATTTACCAGCACCTGCAAGTCCGCTTCTGCGGCTGCCTGTCTCTTTGAGTTGCTCAGGCATGGGCCACACAGCTCTCCCTCAGTCCTCCAGTGGCAGGAGGACTTCATAAATGCCATTTGATTATGCTCAACACAGCAGCCAGGGGCTGTACACCAACTTCAATAAAGACAGCAAACACCAGCGATCTCCATAAAACACGGGAGCCCGAGAGGAATGGAATCGAAATCTTAATGCAGAGATCCAGGGCCACTAAGGCAAATGACAGCAAAATGTGAACAAATTGCAAAACCAATAATAATAAAATTCCTGCTTGTGCTGCCTGGAAGGCATCAGCTCTCCAATATCACCCCCAGGGAGCAAAGTCAACTCTCCATGGGGTCAGTGGAGACTATTAGAAGCTGCTTGCTGGGCTTGGCAGCTGGAACCCATGGCTGCTGAAATAGCTTTGTGTTCAATTGAGTTCGAACCCTTTAATCCTGTCCTTCTGCCTGAGGGGAATCATAGGCAAATTTAGCCTTGTTCCCAAGCCAGGAATATCCTTTGAGACAGGTGACTCTTGGTGTGTGTGTGTGTGTGTGTGTGTGTGTGTGTGTGTGTGTGTATTTGATTCCTCAATTATGACTAAGTGTTGAATGAAATTTTTAAATTTTAATATTTGAGGAAGCCTTAGAAATCATTTAGCTCTCCCCGGCCGCAACATACACACAAACTAAGACCCAGAGAAATGGGAGCATTTGTCCCAGATCACGCAGCTTGTGATGAAGTTTGAATTAGAACCCGGGGCTCTGCACAGTGGCTGCCCCCAGGCCAGGGCAGAGAAGGGGAACTTACTATGGAATAAGGAACCAAATATAGATGAAGCAGATGCCTCATTTTTCATTCTAGAGGAGTCACAACATTTACCTCAGGGGAAAGTTTATTCTTTTGTTTAGGAGTACACCCTAATGGGTCGTTTTGGTCATAAAAGGCACAGCCTTAGGTCTCATCTCTACATAGTGAAGTAAAAGTGTGTCCTTCCTCAGGCCAGAGAGATACTTTCGATGTGCTCTGATTAGGGACATTTCCTCTGGAGTAGAGCTCCCTTGGGTTCTTTGCTAGTGGATGGGAGGGAGGAGAGACGAGCCCGATTGAGAATCGGCTGTGGGTTCTGCAGAGCCAGAAAGGGCAACAATGGACCCCTTGCAGCATAGGGAATCTCTAGACCTTTACTAGGCAGAATACTTAATATTGCCCTGACCTTATCCCCACGAACCTTCAGTGAAAGGGTCTGTTTCCCAGCAGGGAATAGCATCAATGGTATTGGGAGGAATGCAAGCCAAGCCCTGTGTGGGCCTCTGTCGGTGAAGAGGAGATGCACCCTCCCGGCACCCCTTTCCCTCCAGACTTTGAGGCCTACAGGGGACGGCACCATCACAGCAAGAGAGAACTGTGTCCCCGGACTCCGGGAGCTGACCACCATAAGCCAGGCTGCAGTGGGAGCAGGCAGGATGGACTTGTCACAAAAGCAAACCTACTGGGGGAAGGTGACACTTGAAGGGGTCATGGGAGTGGGACAAAAAGTGGGAGGAAACTAGATTCTACTTTATGTAACTAGAAACCGTGTGAGCAGTAAATACCCGAGGTGACCTTGGCTTTGGGTGCTTGGGTTAGTCATTTAACTATGTTAAACTCCATTGTCCTTACCTTAAACTAGGTTCAATTGCGTTTAGCAGTTATTGTTCTGATTGAATTTAAATTGGTTTAAAGTGCCATAAAAAATCCCATCTTGGCCGAGCGCGGTGGCTCACG
>NW_012137747.1:1993941-2013272 GCF_000956105.1 Propithecus coquereli | reverse complement strand
GAGGATGATAGGATGATGCCACGGCATTCTAGCCCGGGCAACACAGTGAGACTCTGTCTCAAAAAAAAAAAAAAAAAATCCCATCTTATTATTTACCTCTGTGAATATTTCTGCTACCCAGCAATCTCAACCCCAAAGCCAATCTCCGGCAGCACGAGTGTAAAAACTCGCTCAGCTCTGTGCTCTGGACCCCACACCTATCTCAGCTGCAAGATCACGTGGTGGAGCAAAAAGAGCAAAGGATTGGGGCACAGAGGGGATTCCAGGCCCACTCCTCCTCGAAAGGCCAGCACTTCTCTCCTTTAATCTCCCATTTTACTTGGGGTTTTAGAATGAAAGACCCAGGAGCTGGAAACTTCCTCTTCTGCATTTTGAGGTTAAGAGCCCAGAGATGACTATGATGTTAAAAAAAAAAAGAAGAAAAGGAAAGCTGCCTTAAGCACCAGATACTGGCCTATGGCCGAAAGCAGTGGGGAGGGCCAGAAAGAGGAAAGGAAAACAAGAGTCAGCGTGCGTCCAAGCCTCTTTTATTGGGAGTTCTCTGGAGCTTGTGGGAAAACACCAGTATGTATTTTGAGCTGTGTACATCTCATTTCACTGTTTAAAGGAAAATAGCATGCCCAGGCCACGAGGGGCCCAAACAAAGAGAGGGGGCCTTGGAGTATACACACACTCAATACTGTGACCTTCTCAAATATAAACATTCCCGAGATGAATAGCTTATGACTTCTGCTGGTGCCTGAGATAGCTTCATAAATGAATGAATTAGGTTTGGCCACAGTAAATACCAAGGGCAAGAAATTTGCAAGGCTAGCAGAGGAAAAACAAGGGAGGGAGCCTTCTAGCTGGCATTATAAGAAATGTGATTATTTCTCATTTGTAGCCTATGGAATATGTTAATCGTCTTGCTGTAGTTTGGGTCTAAAGAAAGAAAAGAGTTCTTGCTCTTTGTGGCCGATACTGCAGGTTGTCTGCCTGATACCTCCTCTCTCTGTTTTCCTTAGTAATACAGCCCTGACTGTTTGGGGTGACAGTGAGTCCAGTTATTTCTCAATCCCTCTTTGCACGTAGCACTGGCCGAATGGAACAGTTCTGGACAGTGAGATGTAAATGGAAGTCACTGGGTAGAACTTCTGGGGAAGGCCTTGGGAAGGGATACAGATTCATCTGGCTCTTGCACTTTTCCCCTCACTCTCTGTCCTCCTGAGAACTGAAGCTGGGAGCCATAGAGGCTGCTTCGAGACTGTGAGGATGGCAGATGATCACCAAGGTGGCAGCGCAGGAGTGCAAGGCATCTGGTCCGTGAACTATTCCTCAGTAGTCTCTCTTGGAACTTCTTTTTGCAGGAGAAAAATAACCCCCTTACTATCTTTGTGAATTTGTCTGTTAAAGCCAAAAATAATTCTGAGAGAGTGGTAATTTCCA
Organism: Propithecus coquereli; assembly: GCF_000956105.1. Taxonomy (NCBI): domain Eukaryota; kingdom Metazoa; phylum Chordata; class Mammalia; order Primates; family Indriidae; genus Propithecus; species Propithecus coquereli. The sequence continues at coordinate 2,011,847 of NW_012137747.1, read as the reverse complement.
GTACCGCAAGTTCACCATGGCGTCCTCTGAGGCTGCATGGGTGGAAGTGCACAGCTGGCTGGATTCTCTTTGAGTCTGAGCACCCTCAGGCCCAGGCAGCTGTACCCCAGGGAAAGCTGCCTCCTGCAGACCTTCACTTCAGGTCTCTCCTGGGATTAGAGAGGGGAGTCCCCTGCAGAGCTCCCAATTCACCTCTAGGATGACGTGGTCTATAAGACACAGGAGAGAATCCAAGCTGGATCCCTGTCCATTATATATATATATAACTCATAGGGTCAATGCTGCACCTATGTTGACATTAACTATTCTTCCCACGTGGCAAAGCTGCCATTAGATTGGGGAAGTTTATATGTTATCTCTACCTTGACACAGGAGAAGGCAACTGGTGTTTAATTTTATAAATTGAATCAAATTCGGAAGCCCACAAAGGAAGCCACTTACATGGAAGAATATTTTGTAAAGTGAATCTAATCCCCCCTTCCACTTCATTTAATGTCTGCTCTTCCTCCATCAAGTTGCATATCTGCTTTGCACACTTGACTATTATAGCTCAGGTTTCCTTAAAAGGGGCATGTTGTTGGCAATAATTTGTTGCTTTCAATAACAGACAGAGAGCAGCTCCAATAGAGCAACAGAGAAAACACCAGCTGTTGAGTAGCAGAGGGACACATTTGTTGGTAAAGGAGGCAAAAGCAGCCGTGCAAAGCTTACATGAGCTTTTTGAAAGTCTGGAAAGTGATGCTCTCCTCTGACTGCTAAATTCAGCCCGAATGACGAGGGAAAGGTAAATACACTAACAAATTGTTCTCCAAATGTGGCTGCAAGGTGACTTTTTTCAAAGGAAGCATATTGGAGATAAAATGAGGTGACCTTTTAATGTTCTGCTCCCAGTCAAGTTATTATGAGTTGCTTTATAACAAACAACACCAAGAATAGCATCCCCGGGCGACTTCCCTGACGTTGCCCCCAGAAATCTAATTTGTAGATCTGATGGAGACCCACTAGAAAGGGCAGCCACCATCTAAACAACTCCCAGTCTCTCAGACACCACACACGCACACACACATGGAATTAAAATTGATTTTCAGTATTTTGGCAGCCACAGGAGACTCTAGTCCCTCCAGCGGCATTTCCCAAAGAAGACATTACTTATCAGAGCTTGTCTGCACCAGCAATCTCTCAGATAAATAATTTAGATGGGGAACTAATAAAATAATGGAGTACTTCAGAGGTTGGTAATAAGTGGGCAGAACGGGGCCTCCTGGGCACACTCCAAGAAAGGCATGGCTCCGCAGTTAGGTGCACAGCCTCTCCATCACTACCTGCTGCTCCCACCCCTCCCCTCACCCGGACAATGCCATCCCCTCACTGTACTCCCTCGTCCCTTAAACTTGCAGAAATCCTCTCTATACTTTAACGACCAGCTCTGCTCCCTTTTTGATGTAGCCTATCCCGCCCCTCCAAACCTAACCTCCTTCTCCTTCAAATCTCCACAGCACTTAGGTTTACATGACTTGTCTGATGTCCCTTTTGTATAGCCATGTACTTACCTCTTGTATTGCTATTTTGTTTGTTTTTTTATGATAATTAGATTATAAACTCTTTAGAGGCAGGGGCATGCTGAATAGCCTCTGAATTCCCAACAGCGTATCGCACACTGCTGCCTATCTGCCAGTTGCATGCATTTGCTGATGCACCTCCAGGGCAAGAATCCTCTCGAAGAGCTATTTCTTCTCTTGGTGTATCTAAGGGGTTACAGAGGGTCTAGATGTATTGGATTTGGGTGGCAATTTCAAAGGTAAGAATTCTTTGATTTTGAGAAAGTATACAGTCTGTGTCCAAGAAATAAAAATATCAGATGATTCTGGAACAAATTATTCAAGAACAGGAGAGAGTCTGATCAATGTTTAGTTAAAAACAAAATTTGCCCTTTCTAGAAGGAAATCTTTTTGTCTCAGCTTGGCTTTGGGCCAATGAGATGACATCAAAGAGTAAGGGCCTTACAGGCGGGAAGAAGATCACGGGACCCGAATGGAGCTCCTTCTCAGCCCACAAGGAGGGCTGGCTCTTCATCCTCACCTCTTATCTAGGGGTACCGAGGGGTCCTCTTTGCATGGTAGGGAATGTTCTTGGAATCTTCAGCTCTAAGAAGCAGTTATAAACTTTTGTCTTTCAGAGCCTCGAACTGGCCTCCCTCTTGTGTTTTCCCGTCTGTTCAGGAAATCCCAAGGTTTTGGGTAGAAGCAGATTCTCTGATGCCTCAGGTTCTCTCATGTTCTCCCTCCCCATCACCCTCTAGACTCACACCAGAGTCTGTGGTTCCTGATCCACGGGGCTTTGTATTCCTTTGAATACTAGCAGTACATATAATTCCATACATAAGCATGCTGGTGCTCAGCAACAGAAACACAACATCCAAAATACACATTGAATGAGTAGAAATATAGCAGAGTCCTACTTAGGGTCGCAAGTTGTTTGAAAAAGAGAAAAGAGACAGTCTGTAACAATGAAGGGAATAACATATTAGGGAAGGTCAAGTGGCCCCAAATGTGACCCTGACTTAGGTTTGGAGTATCATTTCTTCAGGAATAAAATGGCTCAGATACACTTCAGTTTGGGTCTAATGTCTGAGGGTTGAGATCTAAAGCATAAACATTCTTTGACTTTCCCCCATAATTTCCAAAGAGTCTTTCACATTTGCAATAATTTAGAGTTTTATTCATTAATTCAGGAAATTTATTGTTACCTCTACATACTAGTTAATATACCATGCACAGAGGATACAATGAGAAGCAAGACAGATATCCTCTCTTCCTTTACCAAGCTCACATTCTAGCTGAGAATAACAATAATAAAACACTATCTTGTATCAAGTGCTATGAAACTAGTAAGGAAGGATACATGATAGTGAGAAACTGGGAAATGGCTTCTTTGAGCAGGTGATCATGGATAAATTCTCCAGGAGGCTGGAATTTAAACTGAAGATTAATGGACCAGAATAGCCATCTAGGCAAAGAGCAGTGGACCTGCTGGAGCATCTAGACAACACTATTAAGCCTCCCCACCCTGGCCATTGCTTAACACAGGTGTATATATGTGGGCTGGGAAGTATCATTTTCTTTTTCAGATGGTTAGAGCTTCCAGGGTTAGATCCAGGAAGAGCCCTAGCTCAGGTGTTATTATCAATAATGGGTGATGATTTGAAAGTATTTTAGGGGTATAGGGGATCTTTGACGAGAAAGGTCTTCAACAGTACTGAAATGATGTCAGCAAAAAAGACCAGTCAAGATAGCTCAGCCCAAAATTTCTAAATGTTCAGACACAAGTCTCACTCAGTCCTCACTTGGTGCACGGGACACACGTGTTTTCCCATTGTCTGTATGTGTCCACAATGACTACGAAGGAGTCAAGGCCTGCAGGAAGCGGTGGTGGGTCATGTGAGTAAAGGGGCGGGGATCTGCAGTGTGCACGACTGATGTAAAGGGAATGTCACTGCTGAGCTGCAGGAGATTCAGGAATACTGCCCAGGGTGCTTAGATGTAATAATTTTTCAAGACAAGCTAAATATCTGGATTTTCATGTGAAATTTACTCATTTCTAAATGTTAACAACTAATTACAAAAACGCTTTGTGGACTGAAAAATAGCCCTTTGTGGGCTGTGGGAGCCACCTGTTGCCATGTTAGGTCAGGACTGAAAGTGATGTGGAGAACAGGCCTCTTTTTCCCCCTGTTACCTGCCAGCCCCACGTGGGGCCTCGTGCTGAGATGTCTCTAATGTACGTAGGGAATGGATACCGTGTGCCCTTCCTCCAACCATTGTTACGGCCAGCTCACCCAGACATACTCAGTCTTCTATTGTCTGAAGTCTTATAAAGCATCAATTTAACAAAAGAAAGTCAGTATAATTATATTTTCTTTCTTCTTCTTTTTTTTGGAGGAAAAATTCCAGTATCTGATTTCTCTCAAACTCTATCACATACCCAAATGTTTCCAGGGCTCCCTGAGTCAGACTGAGCTTTCAAATGGATTTTGGCCTTTTCTTTAAAGCAGCCATCAAGAAGCAGCTATTTTTTTCCCCAGTCTGGCATCTCAGAGTGTTTTTTCCAAATGTCTAATTAATTAACCCTAATTAATCGGAATTTAAAATTGATTTCCAAATCCACAGTAATGTAAAGCTCTCGTGTCCTCTCTCTCATAGGAAGATTCAGTAGAAAGGTCTGCATTACCATTAAGAACGTAATATTCTCAAAGCATGCCTCTCATGAAGACTATGAAATTGTTCAAAAGAAAATCAGGAGAAATTGTCTCTATCAAGTGGCACAAAGCTATTTAGATAGAATTACGTTGTCAAGCCAGCTTTGAGCTAAGTTATTCTTTTGTGAGACTTTAAAATTTTTTTTTTTTTTTTGCCTTGAGTTTTTTATCCAACCCCTCCCCTGATTCTTGTTAGGAAAAAAAAAAAAATCAATGTTTTCTGGAAGTACAGGGATGAGAGCCTTTGGAGAACTCTACCTCCTGTTTGCTGCAAAAACATTAATAAATGTCACCATCAGAGTTGGGTATCAGGGGAAACTGGACGACCTCATGAATGTATTTTCTAAAGAGCTTAAAATGTCCATCTTGTATATTGTTCATCCCTTAAAGAGTCTAAGAGCTATTGATCCCTTCGACTGCTGCAAAAAGCAATTTAAATGCACCAAAAGCTCTAAGTATGTATGGATGGACAGAGCAGGCTTGCTCAAAATGGCTTCTAAATGTCGCCTTTCTCAAAGTGGAGCTCCTGGCTGTAGTGCAGAGTGCCTCTTGGTAGGGTCGATGGTATCACTGAGTTTATTATAGCAAAATAAAAGGAAATGGCTTTGCTTAAAATGGTATCACTTTATAGTTCTATTGAGATTCATCTGTTGATAAAAATTGATTTTTTTTTTATTCATTGACATCATTGCAGGGCTACCCCCGGTCTTCCAAAGGGGTAACCATCTGACACCGTTAGCAATTGTCCTCCACCCACATGTACTCAATGATAGGTGCAGTGTTCCAGAGCGGCACACAGCATGAGGAGGACACGCACAAATCTGTTTACAAGATAGGTTAGTCATAAGCAAATATCAAATATTTTATCTTTGGGAAGTGTTTCCTTCTGGTTTCATCTGGATCTCCCTCATGTGTTTCATGATCCGTCATTGTCTTGACTCAGTCTCCTCTTCTAAATTTTCCTTATAAACCCTCTCACTACGACCACTGCTCCTCTGACCCCAGTCTGAGTATGAAAACTTTTAAATACCTATCTCTCCTTTAGCAGTATAAAATTCCTTTGATTCTCTCCAGCTTCCATTTTATCCAGGCAGATGTTCTACCCATTCTTGAAAAGATTTGCAAAAACAGACCTAGGATCCATTGTAGATACGTGGATGTATTCTACATTTTTTAAAAAAAGGTTCTGAGTTAGTAGCCAGATGCTTTTACTCTGTACGCTTCCACCAGCCTCTTTGTCATATGGTATATTCTTTCTCACTCTGCGGTGACTCTATTGCCTTTGTATTTGCTGCAGCTTTGATGGGTTTTGGACAGCAGCAGCTGCAGAGCCATGTGAAAGCTCACAGGTGATACTGTCTGGCTGGGCAAAGGCCACTCAGGTTCACAAAAGTTCAGTGCTGGAAAAGGGAAGTGCTTCCCTTTTGTAAGAGGGCTTCTAGTTTTCTAATACACTAACAGACACACTCACCAAGCTTTGTTCTAGGTGATTGAGTGGTGTAGAAAATTGTATACTCAGAACTGCTTGGGCCCCTGACTGGTGCTTAGCAAGGATAAAGGCAGCCCATGTATTATTCTGCCCTAGCATTCTGGTATTGTTGACCTCAAAAGAATTGATATCTCCTATGAATTCTTCTGATTTTCTGTTATTTATTAATTCATGAAAACATTTTTGAACATAGATATTTCTTTTCTAGGCTGCATCACTCCCATAGGGTAACAAATGCTGAGGTACATTTCTAAAATGCCAATCTGATTGTGTTATTTCACTGCTTAAACACTGCAATGGCTCTGTCACTTATAAACCTTTTGGTGTTGTTTCCAAAGGCTCTTCCCACCTGAGATGGAGTCCAACTTGTGGGTCTACCTTTAGTCCCTCAGATATCCCTTAAAAGATCATCTATTTTCATATATCCATGTGTTTTTCTTATGTTCTTTTTCTGGCTAAAATATTCTTTTCCACCTTGCCTGATGACATAGTTGTACTCATTCTTCAAATCCCAGGTCAAATGTCACCTCCATTGTGAAGTCCAGTGACTCTCTAATTAGTATATGCTTTTAATAATACAATCCTTCCCGTGTTTCTATAGTTCTCTCTCATCAGTTAAACTTCCCATCAAAGGCAGAGCCACAACTTACTTATCTGGGTACTCTGAGAGACCAGTTGAATGCTTGGCACATAGTAGGTGTGTGCGTAACTGTTCAAGAAAGACGGATAATAAAAAATCAAATATTGACAAACACTGGCTCTTTCATTGGTTTCAATTTTACATTTTTAAGATTCAAGAGTTAGCTCCTACATCACATATATACTCTTTATGGATACTTTATGTGACACACCATTTTTCACACTGTACAGTCTTTTAAAGGATTCAAAACACATCCCCTCTCAACTTTTTTCTTTCCAGATGGTTCTAATCTTTCTGATTCATTTTCATATATTGCATCCTGTTGATAATTTTAGTTGTTTTCTCTGGAGCTTTGCAGTGTTACTTCATTGTTTATAAAATGAGGACAGGTTAGGCAGCCCAAGCTGAATCTAGGGTTCCAAGTGTGGAAGATTTATGGCTTGTACAAGGGTGAAGCAATATTTTCTGTCTTATTACAATATCTCCTTGACCCTAAAGGCCATTGGCTTTCTTCAGAGAATGGTCGTGATGTCTCCTGAGTCCCCTTATCAAGTTATAATGATCACTCAGAGCCCAATGTCCTTTGAGTAGAGGATGGATTTTTTTTCCCCTAAAATCATTGCCTTATTCTTGTTCATGTCAAAATATACAGCCACCTTTTCACCTCCATTTGGTTTCTTCTGACATTTTTCGGAAGGTCATTACAGGAGTTTGCTTTTCCCATATGAAGAAATTCTCTGTTATCTGCAAACTTAGAGATTTAACTGTATATTCCCTCTTCTTTATTGGCCAAAATTTTAAATAAGAGTGATCAAGAATGTAATGCCTGTCTACTTCAATCCTTTCATTCTTGGATCTATGCCAGTTCCCTAGCTATGAAGAAAAAAGATCTCTTTAATTCCATGATGTTGTCAGAAAAAAAAAATCACTTATGTATAATTTAGTCGAAGGCTTTTTGAAAGTAGAAGTAATTACATCTTTTAATTCTATTTTACCAAGTTCTAATTTATTCTTTCAGAAACACCACAAGAATCAGGTAGCTGGGCCAAGCTGGATGAAGAGTAGATCTAGCTGCCAGTGTAGCCAAAAATACATTGATCAGTAGAAAGGTCAGAAAAAAGAACAAGGAGAGGAAAAGGCAAAGCAGTGAGGACTAGAATTTTTAGAGAATTGAGAAAAGGACTGAGGTTTGCCAGGAGACAAGTAAGACAGAGCAACATCTGAGGAAGACAAGTGCCCAAGAGACCAAGGCTGGTAGGAGCAAACAAACAACCAAAGGATTCAGTAGATGCAGGTAGTGAGAAAAAAGTGCCTTGGACAGTGGTTATTTTTAAGAGCTGGCACCTCATTATTTTAGGACTTACATCTACCTTAAAGTGCATGGATCTCTGAGGTTGACTTCTGAAAGTAGAGATCTCTAAAGTTTGGTTTTTCTCCTGCTGAAACTGCGGAGTGTATTTTAAATTTACTTCATTCCCTGTTCAATGATTTTGCCCTTTATTATCCAGCCAATAGATACTTACCGGATACCTATAATTGTAGGTCATTGCAGAAAACAAAAGACATGCAGAGAATAGAGTTCTCCCCTGCCCTTGAGGATCTCACAGTCAGCAGGGAAGATAAAAGAAACAACAACAAAAGTTGAATATAAGGTAGACCAGAATAAATGCCACAAGAAAGGCAGAAACAAAATGTTCTGTATGCTGGCATTTCTGTTTAGAAAGTGCTTCCCACCATTACCATCTCTGATTGTCAAAATACGGCTTATCTTTCCAAACCAGCTCAAATGCCAGCTGTCCTGTGCAGCCTTCTGTGATTGCCTCTCTCCATTGCCTTTTGCTTATACCCACCTTATGGCATGGTATATGGCGGGCAAGTACAAGGATTCCAGTTTCCAGTCTGAATGTGATGACTATTCATCCTGGATATTTTTGGACAGTCCCAATTTTATGTAATTGCATATGTTTTTAATAGAATGTATTTAATATTTGTACGATTTAACATTTAAACCTTGCCAATTGTCACACCACAGGTTCTGACCCTGACCATTGGTTTGGACAACATGGTCATCATGGTTGAGTCAGAGGCAGAGCTCATGCTCACCTGATATGATCTGTATACCAGTGTTTACAATTGGCTTCCATGCTGATTGGTTGAGCAAAGTCTACCCTGACTGGACAGAGCCCATGCCTTATAAGTTGTTAATTATTCTGAATATCACTCTAGATACAGTACAGTCATGGAAGTATAGATTGGGTTCAGAAAAGTAGAAACTTATACACTATATTAGAGAAAAGGGGCTTTGGAGGGTATTATAGTACTATCACTGGTTTTATGTGTATCTGCCTAGACAAAACCATTCAGTGGTCTGTAAACTTAAAAAGAAAATTCCTCCTTATCAATCTAGCCATTCATTCGCATTTTACGTCTATTCATTAATTCAGTTATTTGACAAGTACTTATTGAAAACCTATCTGGCAAAGACAACTAACTATTTACCAAAATTGATTTCTTCCTTCTGGATATAGCTACACATTTCTCTGCCTTCTTTGTAATTAGGTGTGGCCGTGTGACTAGACACATGTAACAGGGATGGAGAAGCCCACTGAGTTACTTTGAAGATCACGTGTTTAATGTGGCAAAGTGGCCATCATCCTGGGTTGTGAATAACTGTAGAGACGTGTTTCCTCCATTCCCTCCTCACCAACCTGGCACTGTTATTGCACAAAATTTAAACTTCTATTTTACCAGACAATTAAGAGTTTGGATCTATCTATTATTGCAGCTTGGCTATATTGATCAGAATAAGCTAGGTTATAATGTGTTTTTTTAAAAAAACTCCACAGTTTAAACCACAGATATTTCTTACTCATGTTACTTGACAATTGAGGGTTGTCTGAGGGATCTTTTCCAATATCGTACTCACTTTGTCACCCTCCCTTTGGGACCCAGCCTAAAAGAGCAGCCACTATCTGGATTATTGCTGGTCAGCCTGACAGAGGGAAAAGAGTCCTGGAGAGTTTTACGTTAGCCGTTAAACAACCAGCCAATGAATCATACACATCGCTCCCACCCATTGATCAGATTTAGTCCTGTGGCCCCAAGCAGGGCCGGGAAGTACAATCCCACCATGTGCCTGCAAGCCGGACAACCTGAAGAATTCAGAGAGTACCATTAAAGACCACCACATCAGTGCAGCCGGTCTGAAACAGCCTACTATGTGCTAGACTCTATGCCAGATGTTGGCATTTAAAGATAAATATGTCATGGTTCCAATTTTATAATTTCACAATACATTTTTTTTCTGAGCTTGTAGGTAGATACCATCTGGATTTGGTGATTTTCCATAATATTTTTAAAACAGAGTACATGTATTTATTAACATTAATTTATTCCATCAGTAATATTTATTAAGCATCCATTTACTACGTGCACTTGTTCTGGAAGCTATGGGGGGTAAAATGAGGAAGTTGCATGGATCTTCCCCTCAAAGAACTCAGAGTATAAGAAATGGATTATTCTCATACCTCCAAACTATCGCCATTAAGTAGATCAAAGGCCATTTTCTCCATAAAATTAAGGCAGAGATTTCGCTTTGTCACTTTGCTCTTACCACATGGGAGCTGAGTGTTAAGCTGGCAGTATGACTGCTCTCCTGCCCACAGCATAGGCAGAGATCCTCTACCATTTGGTTCTTAAGCCCTCAGCTCATTTTGAGGTCCTGTGAACCAGTCTACACATGACGTGGGTCTCCACCAACACTCAGGAGAAACAAAGAGCAGGGCAAGGGCTGAAAACAATGCATTCTCCTCTAACTCATCCTTCTTCAGGTGCCCAGGCTTTATTTATTTTTAGAAACTTTGTTCAATTTGCAAGTCTCTTTGGAAGGTAATAGAGCAGTGGTTTTTAAATTGCGTTCTACTGTGGCCCAAGGATTAAGAGAAAGGTGCTCTAGGGACAGCCCAAGTAGGAAGCTCCATGCCTTCTGCGTCAACTTCAACCAGAACAGCTTCACTATTGACTGATTTATGTATTGGAAATTTACGTATGATTCTATTGTTAGAACAGTTTCACTTCTTTAAAAAGATTAGATAATCTAATAAGCGGCTATTTTAAAACATTGTTGGGAGCCCAAGAGAATTAACAAAGGTACTTCCCTAATAAATCCCAGACCATGAGATCTGGAAGGGACTCTTTGGAGAGAGCAATTCCTTATGTCATTTGGAAAGTGCACAAAATCTCATACACGACTCTTCTATCCCCTCTAGGCCATGAGTCCTCCAAAGGAAGCATTTAGCCCCATGCTTTGCACAGGGCAGATGATCGAAGAGTGTTTTTAAAATGAACAAAGAAAAATCTCATGATTAGCCTTCCATATAATGGGTATGAAAAATAAAGCTCAGAGTGGTGAAGGTTTTGGCCCAAGGTCATATAGTAAAACAAAGGCAATGTTAGAAGAACCCTCTAGGAATTTTATACTAGATTGTGTCATGTAAACCAGTGGTCCCCAATCTTTTTGGCACCTGGGACCAGTTTTATGGAAGACAATTTTTCCATGGACTGGGGTCGGGGAGCTTGTTTTGGGATGTTTCAAGTGCATTACATTTATTGTGTACTTTATTTCTGTTATCATTACATTGTAATATATAATGAAATAATTATACAAGTCACCATAATGTAGAATCAGTGGGAGCCCTGAACTTATTTTCCTGCAACTAATACCTCCACTCATCTGACAGGACGTGGAGCTCAGGAAGTTATGCGAGTGATGGGGAGAGGCTGTAAATACAGATGAAGCTTCACTCTCTTGCCTGCTGCTTACCCCCTATTGTGTGACCCGGTTCCTAACAGGTCACAGACCAGTACTGGTCCATGGTCCATGGATTGGGGACTGTAGATGTAGACTCCTAAGTTGCAATAAAAAGTCCAAACTCAACCTCTTATTTCCTACCCTTTGTTTCAACTCTGTATTTATCCTAATGATGTAACACAGAGATAGTCCAAGTTCCAATTCAAATGATCAATGGCCTTTTCTTTCTGCTATTTCTGTTAGTATGAGATGTGAAAAAAGCCCCTCTCTTGTGTCCTCCCTTCCTCCCTCCTGCCCCCCCAAGGGCAGGGGGCAACGCTGTCCAGCAGCAGTGATCCGTGGGTCGTTATGAGCTGAGAAGAGGGGAGACAGTAAGGAGGACAAGCTGTGCTAGGGTTAGGTTGTTCCAGTTTGTCCTTCCTGTCTGCCTTGCCTTTCTTTGCATCACCGATGATGTTATTTATGGAATGCCAGCATGTTTCTTTTTTTAATTAAAAAGAGAAAAACTCGAGTCTTGTATAAGAACAAGAGTGATGACTCAACAGGACTGCTCAGTGCCAAATGACTTCCTGTAATCGCATTTGTAACAGTGTTTCTTGCAGAAGCAGGCTTCTGGGTGCGTGGTGAGACTATACCACAGGATGCCCACCTGCCCAAGTGGCTCATTCCAAACACAGCCTAGAGTGTCTGACATGTCCATAGTCATGAACTCTGGCTCTCAGAGGATCATAGTTTTTAACAATGTAAATCACCTGGAACCTTATCTATTTTAACTCCTTCCTGTTACAGGTAAAGAAACTGAGACCTGAATCGGCTGGGCAAGTATTTATTGATCATCTACTATGTATAAAGGATTATGCTCAGCCTCTGTGGACCAAATGACTTTTCAAGGTCTCAAATCTTATTGGTGACGAACAGAATTAAAAGCTAGATGTCCTCACTCCCACGCAAGCCTTTCTTCCACTATAGGAAGCTAAAGTTTGAGTTATGGTCAGAACTATTGTGCTGGTCTAGGAATTTTAAACTGACATATGAATGAGTATGTGAGTGTATGAGTGAGTGAGTGAGTGTGTGTGTTTTTTAACTCTGCAAATAGCTAGGAGGGGTATATTGCAATCCAAACGGAAAAGAGTAAACAGGGGTGGCAGCATGTTAGAGTTAGAAAACACTCCCTTTGCATTCATACAGACCTAGCTGTCAATCTGGTCCTTCCATTTACTATGTAATCACGGCTCAGTTTCATAATCATTTTGAGCCTTACCTCCATCATATAAAAATATGTTTGATATTTACCAAAAAAACAGACATGTAGACAAATGAAGCAGAATAGAGAACTCAAGAAATAAATCCACATATTTGCAGTCAACTCATTTTCCCCAAGAACCTACACTGAGGAAAGGACAATCTCTTTAATATATAGTGCTGGGAAAACCAAATATCCTTGTGCAGAAGAATGAAACCAAACCCCTATTTCTCACCATACATAAACATCAACTCAAAGTGGATTAAAGACTTAAATCTATGACCCTGAACTATGAAACTACTAGAAGAAAACATTAGGGAAACACACGAGGACATTGGTCTGGGCAAAGATTTCTTGAGTAAGACTTCAAAAGTACAAGTAACCGAAGCAAAAAATGGACAAATGGATCACATCAAGCTAGAAGCTTCTGTACAGCAAAAGAAGCAATCAACAAAGTGAAAAGACAACCCACAGAATGAGAGAAAATATTTGCAAACTACCCATCTGACAAGGGATTAATAACCAGAATGTATAAGGAGCTCAAACAACTCAATAGGAAAAAAATAATCTAATTTTAAAAATTGGCAAAAGATCTGAATAGACATTTCTCAAAAGAAGACACGTAAATGGCCAGCAGGTATATGAAAAAATGTTCAACATCACTAATCATCAGGGAAATGAAAATCTAAACTGTAGTGAGATATCGTCTCACCCCAGTTAAAATGGCTTTTATCCAAAAGACAGCCAGTAACAAATGCTGGTGAGAACGTGGAGAAAGGGAAAACATCATACACTGTTGGGGGGAATGTAAATTAGTGTAGCCACTATGGAGACCAGCATGGAAATTCCTCAGAAAACTAAAAATAGAGCTACCATATGATCTGGCAATTCCACTGCTGGGTATAAATAAAAAAAAATTAGTATATTGAAGAGATATCTGCACTCCTACATTTATCAGAGCATTATCCCCAATATCCAAGATATGGACTCAACCTAAGAGCCCATCAACAGATGAATGGATAAAAAAAATGTGTATATACACAATGGAATATTATTCATCCATAAAAAGAATGAAATCTTGTAATTTTCAACAGCATAAAAAGAATTGGAGGTCATATGTTAAGTGAAATAAGCCAGGCATGGAAAGACAAATATCGTATTTTCTCATTAATATGTGGGAGCTAAAAAAAAATCGAACTCATGGAGATAAAGGATAGAATACTAGTTACCAGAGGCTGAGAAGGGTAAAGGGGAGGGGAGCATAAAGAGAGGTTAGTTAATGGTACAAAAATACAGTTAGAAGGAATATGATCTAGTGTTTGGTAGCACAATAGGGTGACTGTAGTTATTATATATTTCAAAATAACTAGAAAAATTAAAATTTTTCTAACACAAAGAAATGATAAATGCTGGAGGTGATGAATTACCCTGATTGATCACTAAACATTGTATGCTTGTATCAAAATATCACATGTACCCCATAAATATGTACAATCCATAATAATTAAAAAATTTAAAAAGTAGATGCAGGCCAGGCGCGGTGACTCACGCCTGTAATCCTAGCTCTCTGGGAGGCCGAGGCGGGTGGATTGTTTGAGCTCAGGAGTTCGAAACCAGCCTGAGCAAGAGCGAGACCCCGTCTCTACTAAAAATAGAAAGAAATTAATTGGACAACTAAAAATATATAGAGAAATTAGCCGGGCATGGTGGCGCATGCCTGTAGTCCCAGCTACTCGGGAGGCTGAGGAAGAAGGATTGCTTGAGCCCAGGAGTTTGAGGTTGCTGTGAGCTAGGCTGACGCCAAGGCACCCACTCTAGCCCGGGCAAAAGAGTGAGACTCTGTCTCAAAAAAAAAAAAAAAAAGTAGATGCAGCGTGTGTGAATCATGCCTTTTGTTTTCTTATGCTATGACATCTTGGGGACTTGCTCATGAAGAGACTGCCCCACCTCCCTGACTCCAATCCAGAGCCCACACCCCCAATCACCTCCTCTGTTGGGCTTTCACATTGCTGGCTACTATTCCCCTGTCCTAATTGCCCCAGGGCCAAGTACCAGACAAGTAGCAATACCCCTTCTGCCCCAAAACTTACTAAAATTGTTTAAACTAGCCAATTCTAAGCCTTCTTACCCTGCCTTGCCCATTTCTTCCCATGGAAACCACAATAAAGTTTCTTGCTCCTATTTTCCCCTCATTCCCTCTGCCTCCTGGGCAACCGTGGCCTCCTGGTGTGGCTCTCCATGGTGTGACATATCCCTTCCCCTTGGGATCTGTGAGTAACAAACTATCTTTTTAATGGGAGTCATCTCCTGATCTGTTGGCCTCGCCATATCTGAATAATAATATAGCCTGTTTTTTTAAACTTAGAGTGCTTGGCAAAGCACCCCACACAAAAAGATTCTCAATAAATTCCTTCATATAACATTCCTTCACATAACATAACTACTACACGTGAGGTCCCTGACTATACAGATATGAATAATACCTAGTACCCTCTTTCAAGGAACTTAGAGTACTGAAAATATCAGCCTATCAGAAGTGTAGGTAGGGGCATGGGACTTTTCCTATGACAGATGGAGGACAACAGAGACATCAAATGACCTGTTTCAGGACCCACACCTCCATGATGGAGCAAAGCTGATTCAAATTCAGGGTTTTCTGACCTCCAGCCCAGGATTTGGCTGTCAGTGCAATCTATGGCTTCTTAGAGTGAGTGAGCCTTTGGGTTTTGGCCCTGGCCTGTCTGTGGCCAGAGGAAACAGAGCACGCTTGGTTGCCCCTGAAACAGTCCCCATGGGCCCCCACCTGCTATTGTGGGGGTTTGTTTGTGTAGTACTTAAGACAAAAGATTCATTTCTTCTTTGGCTTCCATTCTACATTCCATATTCATTTATTTTCAATAAACAGTTTCAGGTTCCTCATTTTTCCCCCTAAAGCTTACAAATAAATTTTTCTGTCTTGCCTTTCTTGCTACATTTACATAAAAGCCAAACTGAGAGATTTATAGCAGTTACAGAAGTCTTGGGGAAAACAAAACACTCGAAGAACAAATGTTGCCTTAACCCTTTGCTAAGGAGAAGTGGGTGTCAGGCTTGCAGGCCCACAGAGAGGACAATTGCATGGGAAGAAAATATACCTAAAGATACTTGGTGTACCTATAAAATGCTCATAATGGAATCAGCTGGGGGGAGGGGTCCTCATGACTCCATTCACCAAATTCTTTAGTCTACATTCTTTTATTACCATAGAAATAAAAATGAATTTAATTGCTAAGTTTTGAAGCAGATATGTAAATTCTCTGGAAGTTTACTGTTTGGGAATATTGAAAGGGTGGAGTACAGCTTAGAGTGAAATATGACTTCATGGAAAGTCTGAACAGCAATATTTTACAAGGATTACAGTTTAGCCACTTTGAAATATATTGCATATAAAAGAAAAGATAAAAATCATTCCTTTTATCCAATGGACATTTAATGAGCATCTACTATGTGTCAGTCCCTCAGGATATAGAGAATTCAGTGCACTCCTTGTCCCCCAGCCTAGTGTTCATTAATAGAAAATTGGTACTAATAAGCAAAATAGTAAAGGTAAGTTTTTATTTTATAATGTAGCATAAACATGAAAATACTTGAGCACTGCTAATTGATTTCTGAATGCCTGGAAGTAAAAGAAATCTTTAATTTATGGCCTGTTTAGTTCATAAAGGTTTCAAATTTTAGGTTGAATCCCCTTTCATTAAGAGAGAGACATGATTCAAATGTTTGTAGACAATTCAACTGCATACATGTTAAGGACTGTGAATTACTGGAATTGCCACCAATTCCACATGATGAAAGACGAACTCAATTAGGCTTTGCCGACAGCCCTGACATTGTTGCATCCGGGCCTCACCTACCTTCTACACCTGAGCCGTTCTCTACTTCCCCTGCCTCATTCCCTCTGCCCCTGAGCCATGGCGTGTGTTCCCTCGGAAGCACCATTCTCTTTCATCGCCACCCCTTTACATGTGCAATTTCATTTCCCTAGAAGGTACTCTCCACTTGGTCTATCTGATTACTCCTACTTGTCCTTGAAAATTATCATCAAGGAAGTCTTGCTGCAGAAAGTCTTCTCATAGAGGATGGATATTTCTCTCCTATGCCTCTACCGTGGCTTTTATACTGCACCGTGCTTGGTTTTCAGCATGCCCGTCTTCCCTAGGAAGCTGTGAACTTCTCGAGAATGAGACAGTGTCATAGTGTCTTTTCATCCACTAGACTGTAACGGTGCCTCAAGATATTAAGTCCTCAAAGAAGAACAACTCAATGGCCCTTATGCCAAGAACCATCATTTCTCTAAAGTCTTGAGGCTGAATTATTTGAATAAGCCCTTTTTTTTTTAACAGATAATGGGCTCCACTGGGTCTTTACAGCATGAATTGAAGTTGTTTTAGAAATCCAGTTTCCTCTCAAAGGCCACCTCTGCCACTGTAGAATTGTTCTTAGACCTATCATAGGCTGAATCCCAACAGGCTCCCAATTCTGTACTTCTCCTCGGTGGAGGCTCTTAGGATGGGCCCAAGTGGATCTGCGATACATTTAACAAATCGAGACCTTTAGGAAATGAAACTCCTTGATCTAGCTAAATGTACTCAGCTAGCAATGAACTCGTTCACCGCACTCTTCTAAACCCAGAGATGGGTCTTCTACCTATTGTTATTACTAGCAATAACACAGTGCTTCACGATTTATAAAAGTGCTTTCTCTTGTATTATGTCAGTTAAGCTTCACATTAACCCTGGTAGGCAGGTATTAGTATTATTATATTCTCTCTCTCTCTTTTATCTAGAAAAGCACCATGGTGAAAGATCCCGGTACCAGAATTAGAAGGAGTTAGGCTGGGATCTCACCTCTGTCAATTAGTAGCTGTATGTCTTTGGGCAAGTCAGTTAACCTCCCTGAG
The DNA here is from genome assembly GCF_000956105.1 of Propithecus coquereli. NCBI lineage: Eukaryota > Metazoa > Chordata > Mammalia > Primates > Indriidae > Propithecus > Propithecus coquereli. Next base: position 1,994,471 of record NW_012137747.1, on the reverse strand, counting down.
CCGCGGGATTCTTAAGTAGCAGGATGTTGTAACCATACCAAATTGAGACTGCCATTTGACTCTGTCATTTAAACTTCAGGCGTATTTCAAATCTTGCCGTAAAATTGAAATGGAAAAGAAATAATGCTAATGAAAATGGGAAAAATTACAAATGATTAAATTGTGCAATATGGAACATTGATTAAGGAATTAAATTGGCTTAATGGAGTTCACGAGAAAAAAATACTTTCTCCAAAAAAATTTATTGATGTTAGCATAATTCTGATTAAAATGTTTGTATTTGAAATGTACTTGGGGATCAAAATGGGGTTGGAATGGTGAGCACAAATAGCCTGGTCCCTGGTGATCATAATAGTAACTATGATAACTCTCATTGAACACTGTTTCAAGTGCATTGCATGCAATATCGTCTAATCATTATAAAGTCCAGGGGGGAAGGCTGTCGCAGGGCCCCACTTTACAGAGATGGAACCAGGTCTGGCCCCTACTGGATATTACATTCACCATGATCACCATCTTCATCCTCATCC
>NW_012137747.1:1976964-1992736 GCF_000956105.1 Propithecus coquereli | reverse complement strand
ATATTAAAAATAGCCAAAGATCCTTTATTCTTCTGAGCAGGGTAAAACACAAGAAGTTTTTAAAAAATAGGTAACATTGAGTTGGAGGAGAAGCAGCATGGTGGAATTGAAAAGTAGCCTAGTGATCTTTATTTTGGATTCTGAAATATTTATTTGTGTAAATGAGATTCTAAAGGGGAGAATGGAGAAGAGGATCAAAACAAAGATGCCCTGAATCAACACCAGAAATGAAATCCAGGCCCTGGAATGGGATTTTGGCTTTTAACTTCGCAGCTTTGATGAGTGTCTTTAAACAGGTTCCCTGTGACCTGGCCCAGAACCCGTATTTGAAACGTGAACTGGTGTCCGACTGATCATCTCCACTTCCATGGGGCAACTTTCAGTCTCAGTCTCTCTCACAGATGCTTCGTATCACAAACCAGCCACTGGGTGGGGCAAAGTGCAGAAAAACTGAAATGAAAGGAAAAGAGGGGAGAGAGTCTTAAGGAGGCACAGGAAGCAAGAATGGATATGAGGGAGCAACGTCAGAGTTAACTAAACGTATCAGGAAAGAAGGAACCAAAAATGCACTGGGCACGAGTGTGTTTAGAGACGTGGATGAAGATCGAGGAAGGGAACCCGCAGTGAATAACAAGGTGGCAGGAAGAAAAGACTTGAGGAGGAGAGTAGGTGGTCCAGCCACGCTGACGAGGTACAAGTCCTGGAGATCTAAGTTTCTTTTAGTCCTTCGAAACTTTTAAAAATAAACAATGGAATGGAATAAATTTAATCAGTTATTTTTTGCAGAGTTTTGTGGGTTTTTTTTTTTTTTTTTTTTGAGACAAGGTCTCACTTTGTTGCCGGGGCATGAGTGCAATGGTGTTATCATAGCTCACTGCAACCTCAAACTCCTGGGTACAGGTGATCCTCCTGCCTCAGCGTCCTAAGTAGCTGGGACTGCAGGTGAACACCACCACTACAAAAACTTTTTCTATTTTTTGTAGAGATAGGGTCTGGCTTTGTTACTCAGGCTGGTTTTGAACTCATGACCTCAAGCGATCCTCCCACCTCGGCCTCCCAAAGTGCTAGGATTACAAGTGTGAGCTACCATAGCAACCAGTCACAGAGTTTCTTCTAAGAGGTTTTAAGGATATCATGCATATCTTCTATACATGATACTGTTCATTTTTATTTATTTATTTTTTCTCATAAGACCCAAAGCCTTCATTAAAAGACTCCATATCCAACCTTCCTTTGGCAAGATCTGAAAACCAACCTGCCTCTCTCCCCGAGAAGGCTAACTTCACAATACCAATGCCCGTTTCTGTGTTAGCCGGTGTTCAATGAATGATAGAGATCGCCTGTTGCTAACAGTGGTGATGAGAGGCAGAACGGGTCCACTGTCCATCCACACATCTTTGCACTACGCAAGGAAGAATGGCAACCTCCACGGATCCTTGAAACCAGGGACGTGCCATTTAAAGAACAGGCACAAAAGCAGAATACGATGGTGACATTTGGGCTTGCCTCATTTCCTTCCGTCCTCAGGATCCAGGACAACATCAGGGAGATCTCCAGTGGTGAGCATAAGTGGGAACATGAGTCCAGGAGTTCTCTTCTTATGTAGAGTAAGTCCTGTTTTTGGAGCCCAGCAGTCAACACAAGCGATGTGCTTGTCCCACTGAGATCACACATTAACCCTTTCAGTCAAAGCACGTCTTGACCCATCTGCCTACATTTCTTGGTTTTATCTCTCGGAGTTCTCACCTCTGCATTGGAGGTTTTCATAACTGAGAGGTAAGAACAAATATTTTCCCAGGCCTAGGAATATGCTTGGACAGTAAATTATACTAAATGTGATTTGAAGGGTCCATGATTCACAAAATAATGCTTCTTCCAGACTCTCGTGCTTCTTGGCACCTTGGCTGCTTCTCAGGGCTCTTTCTGTGGCCACAAACACTCAATGTCCCAGCCTAGAAACTCTGTCTCTGAGACACAAAACTTCACTGTGGTCACTGGGCTGTGGTTCACACACATGGACTCTCCTCTCTCCCCCATCCCAGCCACTGTTTCCGAGGTCCTGGGAAACTGAATCCAGTACACCTCCCTCTCAACGGCCAGGTACGCTTTCCCCCGTTTTTCCTTCTCCTCACCTGCTTAGTCCAGGAACCCTCTTGATTCCAAGATTAACCCAGTGTTCACTCCACCCCATGGCCTGCCTTGACTCAGACCCCATTTTTTGGTTCCTGAGCTGCCATCCTCCTTGGGACCAATCTGTTCCTCTGCCTTGCCCAGCTCAGCCAGCAGCTGAGTGAAGCCTCCTCTTCCCCAGCTCCTCTGGTCAGCCTCAGCGCATCCTTGGTTGCAATGGCTTCTCTCTTTACTTTTCCACCAGAAAAGTCCAATGGACTTGAGATTCATGCTTCATTTCTCCTTAGAGTTTCCAGGACACTTACATTGTGATTTCGTTGTTTTGAGTTGATAGGTGATTTTTAAAAGCTGATCCAACACGAGACCCCTACCATATAAATATATTATTTATTTTTTATGTCTCCCCTTTAAATCAGAATATAAACCTCAATGGGGGTGTCTGTTGTGTATTTCAGTGGCTTCACATATAAAATGATTATTTTTTTAAAAAGATATTTGAACCCAGATCTACCTGACTCTGTTTTTTTATTTGTTTGTTTGTTTTTGGCTGTTACTATTCCACGTGCCTGATAAATATCTAATATTGGCTTTCAGGGTCACATTTGTTGGGATATGAGGTTCAGGACGTTTTCTAACATGTTTAATGGTTCAGAGAAAATAATTCCTGTGTGCCTCCATTTTATAAGGTTTTTATACATGTTAACATGCCAACCTTAAAGGAAAAAAAATCACAAAAATGTAGCATTCAACTTTGGTTCTATGTGGCTATGTGAGTGTGTAGCAGGAAAAGTAATACTCCATTTGTTTTGAGGTTTGTATCAGACATGTCAACATTGTTTGAGGCCCCTCAGTGTGAAAGAAGCCATTGGGCTTTGTTTAGGTTGTATAACAAGTACCCTTCCTCCTCCCCAGAGCATAGCTGCTTGGACCTCAGGTAGTATCTGACCCAAGGGCAGCCAATATCCAGGATAATCAGAGATCTGTGGCATTTCTTCCCTAAGTGAGAGGTGCTGGGTGATCAGATTTATTTCCTCTAGAATTTGAACTCGGAAATACTATAGGATTCAACAGAGATGAGGGTTAGAGAGGTCAGGTGGAGCCTAAACTTGAGGAGACAGAAACAATAAGTATGGAGAAGTTAGGAGGAAAGACAAAGTATAAAGTGTAGCATAAAAGAATCAGCAAGTCAATAGGGGAATAGAATACATGCTCGTCATGAATTGCTCACATGGCCTTCGAGGAAGAGAAAGAGCCATTGATTTCTAGAACTTCACTGCTTCTGATAGAATGACAGAACCAGTTTCAGTTCCGGTCCATAAATACAAAAATAACTAGCACAATCTCCTTTTTATTATTTTAAGATGGTTTCAGTGAATATCTGTGCCTTGCGACCATTCTCCCCGCCACCCACGCAAAAGCTAACCCTAAATAAAACACAAATGATATGAGCAGAAGTTATATGCTGTTACCTCCAGCAAAGCAGGAAATTTAGGCCTCGGACTTCAAGCAGGCTCTATGATGGGGAAACTATGATTTCCATCAGCTCGAAGTTGTATCAGTTAGCATGCAGGCAGAAAAGCAGAAACTAGTCTAGGTATTTCAAACAGAGGAAAGGTAATTTGAAGACTTGGTTACAAAATTATTGGAGGGACCGAAGAAGCAGAAAGGGTAAAAAAGATTACGTGTAATTGTAGGGAGTTTATCACACCTTGAGCTGGAAGAATAGAATGAAGGATGGGGTTACCCAGAGCCCAGGCTTGCTGGCCATTGGGGCTGCTGGAGCATGCTCTGCTGTTGCAGCTGTTGTTAGAACCTCTGGCAACACTTTGCTGGGCCCACAAGGCATGAACGTCACCCCAACTTGCATTAACCTAAGAATCTATCTGTATGTTTAACTTGTTCACCATTGCTATGGGTTGAATGTATGTGTACTTCTAAAATTCATATGTTGAAACTTAATCCCCACTGTGGTGGTATTAAGAAGTGAGGCCTTTTATAAAGTGATTAAGTCATGAGGGCTCTGTCCTTGTGCAGGGGATTAATGCTCTCATAAAAGAGGCTTCAGAGAGCAGCTTGGCCCTTCCATCTCTCCCACCAGGTGAGAACATAGCACTCCTCCCTTCTAAAGGATGCAGCAACAAGGTACCATCTTGGAAGCAGAGAGTGAGCCCTTCCCAGACACTGAATCTGCCAGCACCTTGATCTTGGACGTCCCAGCCTCCAGAACTGTGAGAAATAAATTTATATTATTTACAAATTACCCAATCCAAGGTATTTTGTTATAGCAACCCAAGCAGACTCAGACACTCATCCTCATGGGACTCAGGGTAAAAACTTCATCCCCAGCTCTGGGAGTGGACTCTGATGAGTCTAAGCCTAGTTCTTGGATCAGTTTTACCAGTGATAGATTTTGAATAGTATGTGACCTACTTCTGGCTAGTGACACTACATGAAAAAGTTGCTGAAGAAAGTTCTTCCTAGTTCTTTGAGAGAGTGAGGAGAAGCCAGTCTTTCTCTTCCTATCAGACATGGTAAAGAAAACAAATAGCTATGCCTGCTACTGGCAGCCATTCTACCAACATGAAAGGAATAGGAATTGAAGTTGACATTGAGAGGGTCAAAGAGAGATTTGGAAAGAACCAGGATCCTTTATGAAATCATTGATCACCAGATCAACCATTCCTGAAATCCTACCCAATCTGTACATGTCTTATTATGTGAGCTTATACTTTTAAAAAATTTTAAACTGATTTGAGTTGGATTTTTTGTTACCACTAAAATCACCATAATAGATCCAAATATTCAAGATTATAATAATGCCACATTTTTTCCTTCCCCATAAATCTCCCTAATGAAAAATAAAGGGGTAGAGTTGTATCTAGGACATTAGACAGTATATGTAACACCAGGTACCCCTATGTGATCATGATCCATTGTGTCCACCATAGTGGTTAAAAAACAAATTAAGAGTCGATACAAAACCGTGCTCAGCTGAGCAAATGTTTAGCTGAGAGCTGAATAGATTTATGGGATAGCTTTCTTTGAGCCTTCTTTGAAATATGAGAGGATTCTTCCACATTGTTTTAGAAGATGTAGCTAGAATGAAACTGGCACAACTTACATGGAGAAAAGTTTTAGTGCTTTTAAAAAGTAAAAATATAGTTTCAGAGCTGTCCAAAATGGATAGGGCTTCTTATAGACTGGGAAGTGAATTTCTTATCATTGGAGATATTTAAGCAGAAACTGAATGACCACTCTCAGGGTGTTAGAGAGGAAAATCATGTTGTGAAAAGGGATTAAAGAAGATGACATATGAGGGCTTTCTAATTCTAAGATTGCATGATTTGACTTGACTCTGTTGTATTTACCATGGAGCTTATGGAAAGGCGCTACACCTAGTCAGTTTCTCAGAAGGAGAATTGCAAACAGACAGCTCAGCTTCTTTATGATCTCAAGTTTAGAGCTGCCAATATATTGTGTACTCCAGAAATGATTATTTGCCTTGGGGAGAAAATTGAACCCATAGAATGAAACGAGATTTTTAGATTTTCCGTAGGCTTTCCTTATACTCATCCTTGACTTATCCCAGGAGTGGCTAAAATTTGGCACAAACCAGACCACAAACTTTAGGGAATATATACAAAGCTCAGACAAACTAACGTCTACACAGTTCACCCCACAAAACATGCCTGTAAGTTAGCATAAGAGCAACAATTAAAATATCACAAGATGAGCTGTAGACCCCAGTAGGTAGAGCTCCTTTGTCTAATGACCTTTCTCGTAGTGCGATAGCAAATACAATAGGCTGGCCTCATAAATCATACCTCCAGAAAACATCCACGGGGCAGACTTTGACACTGTTTGCATATTCAAATGTCACCCTGTTCATAAGAGGAAAGACTAAACACTTTTTTTCCTCTCAAAAATGTCAGCATGGCTGGATTAGAAAAGATAATTCAGAAGTACTTCTAGACAATAATTACCTCTGGCACCTATCTGCAGTGTACTTAATGAATGGGAAGAGAATTTTTTTTTTTAATTTTTAAAAGTTATGATTATTGCAGTAATTAATCAGCTGCTCGGTGACAGCTTCCTTGCAGGGGAAAAAGTGCCTCAAAGGCCATCTTGCTTCTGTAGGGCACCTTGTTGATTTCACATCATATATGCAAAACATATCCTATTATTATTAGCAACAAAAATGCTTGTGGAAGTAGAATTAGCCTCAATTTCCTAAATATTAATAGTAAGGAAACTCTCACATTTCACAAGTAAGAGTAGAAAAAAAAAAAAACACTCAATCCCCATTGCTAGTAGAGGAAAAAAAAACGTTTCAGACTTGCTCAGCTGTAGTTGTTAAACCAATTTCTTACTTTTAATTACATGCAAAAGGTTCCTGGTTCTAATTATGGACCTTGGGGAAATAGCCCATCTCCCCAAACCAATAACGCCTCATGTTAACTTCAGCTCTTTTGTGTTTAATATCTTACTGCCGGATTTCAACTTCCCTAGATGATCTGTAAATTTAGCTTTTTCCACTTCATTTTTCACAGTGTTGCTCAGAGCAGGGGCTAGGAGACCTCACTTTTCCCAGTGATTCTTTTATAACATTCTTGCTACTTGAGTACAAAATCCTCTAACCTAAGATATCCACATCAGAGGCAAATTCTTGCCTCCACTGTGTTCCTGTCTGTCTTTCTGCAGCTCAAGCTTCTCAGTTACTGCATCAAAGGCCCTTGGAGGGACGTGAGTGCAGCGTGCTTGGGGGACTCACTGGCAAGTGTGGAGGTGGAGGGTGTTTCAAGAGGTCAACTAGCCCCGGTGCCTTCCCACCATTGAGTCGGGCCCCTCTGAATGTTCTGATGACTAAGCAGAGCCCAATGCGGCATGATCTGGCTGGGAACTTAGAAACAGAGACTGTTAGCACTCGAGAGGCATTAGGGAATATTCAGTCCAAACCCCTCATTTTTCAGATGAAAAGGCTGAGATCTAGAAATGGAAAGGAACTTGATCACAACTAGCAGAGGTAGTTAATGACCAAGCCAGGATTGTGCTAGGTCTAGTCTATACACACCAGGGCTTTTAGTGAATTACTCACTCTCCATCCATTGCACAGCCAGAAAAAGAGGCATCACTCTTGACAACTAACTCTCTTACTCATTTCCTCATTTGAAATCCAGTATTAAGACCGATTAAGCTCCTGAATATCTCTCGAATGTGTCCACTTCTCTCTCATCTTCATTCCCTCCACACTAGTCCAAACTACCGTTATTTCTTATCTATATAGTTTTGTAATAGTCTCCTGACTCTGGAAACTTTCTGATACACTCTTCACATTGCTGTCAATGTGATCTTTTAAAAAACACTCACTAATCACCAGTTCTAAGCTAGATGCACTAGCATGGTCCCCAGATAGCCAGAACACCTCCAACGGCAGAAGCAACAAAGAAAATGCACTGGTAGGAAAAGTGTCTTCCCCAAACTATCATCGCCTCTGTCCTGAACAATCTTAAAGGCCACTATTTTGGGATGGATAAGTAGCCTTTGGTCAACTTGATTATTCTTACTGATTTGGAGGTTTTTAAAACTTTTCATGCTCTCATATTACTTTTAAATGTAATAATGCTCCTGTTTAAAAATTTGGAAAATGCATAAATTTTAAAAAGAGCGAGGAAAAATCATTTCTAATTCTACCATCCAGAAATGTTGGCTTATTTCCCTCAAACTGTTCCCCCGTGCTTTTAAAGCTAATTAAGCTCATTCTGTATATTAATGTAATTTTCGATTCCACTTTTTGCGCTTAAGGTTATAAGATTTTTTCCATATCATTAAAAACTCTATGTAAATATCATTTTAATAGCTACTTAACATTCTATGATATTAGAAATTTCATTTTAAAATTTGTCCTCTTGCCTAGTATCAAAACGAATAATTTTACTTTTGAGGGAGGGTGGGTGGCCGTGGTGGTGGGAGGTCTATTTCCATGGCTCGATGACACTTGGAGGGAGCTGTTTAAATATGCAGCAAAATTGCGTTTCTCTCTTTAGCTATGGCCTCGATCCAAAAGGTAGCAGCCAATCCGCTTGGTGATTCTAGCACTTCCTAACAATATTCACTCCTGGAGGCTCCTAAAGCTGATGCACACTTGGTTTTCTAGTGGATAAGCCAATAATGCCTTTAGGATGTCACGCAGGTCAAACGCCCCCGAGAGGGGGAGAAGGGAAGGTAAAAAGCCCCAGAGGAGGCTGTGCTAGAGTATGCAAACCTGCATTTGGCCCTTAAAATATCCTAACCTAGCTGCATATCTTTGCCTTACAACATGCAGTGATTAGCAATCCATAATTTATGGCTCTAATTAATTCTTCTCTTTATCATGGAGAGAGAGTCACCCAAGCGTGCCACTCTGACAAAGCCTAGATACCCTGTTCCACCCAGCCCCTGGATTTCCTTGCTGGGAACTCATTTTGCAAAACCCATTAAGCTGGCAAAAGATCCTAAGGACTAGAAAAAGAGGCCTCCCCCGCTTCACCCCATTCTACTTTATTCCATGAAGAAATAGACTAACAGAAAACAAAGCTGACTGTGTCATTTAGCTGAGGCCACACCTCCTTCAGGGGAACCAGCTCCGGACTGGGAATAAACAAGGTGTAACTGCGGCCAGGGCCCCGCCACCAAAAGCAGATATTCTGGACGCCTAAGGCTTTGAGACAAGCTCCCGAGAGGAAGAGGGGAGACTGTCAGAAAATCAAGTCGCCCTCCCTGACGCATCTCTCTGTGCATTACACACATCTTCCGCTCCTCGCTTGGTTGACTCTGCAAGACCCCAACCTCCACCCTCTCCTGGAGCCTGCAGAGGATCCAAGAGGATACGCGTCTTCTAGAACTTCAGGAGGGGTCTTTCCATGATATGGCTGGAGCCCTGTCGGTGCTTAGAGCGTTTGCCCGGAGGAGACTGCTATTCTACAGTCTGCCTTTTTGTGTGACTGACACTAGTTCCCATTTCTAGAGGACTTATTATACACCAGCGATTTGTTAATTCATGTAATGCTCACAGCCACTCACAGAGGCGGGTCCTACTGTCGTTAACTAGAGTGGACGTTCCCGACTGCAGGGCCCTTGTTTGGTTTCTTACTGCATCCCCATCTCCTAACATGTGTCTGGTGTAGAGTAGGTACTCAGTATTTGTTGCATGGATGAATACTCATTTTACATATGAGAAAACTGAGGCAGAGTTAGTAAGTGAAGAAGTAAAATCCAATCCCTTGCATTCTGATCCCAGAGCTCATGGTCTTAAGCATCACTTAATAGCATGTCCTTAACCTCTGCAGACATGCGGTTTTATTTCCTTCTTTGCAGAAGGATAAATGTGACAAACGTCCTCAAAATATTTTTGAGTTCGAGGTGTAATGTAGACACCAGGTGTTAATTACCACGGGCACAGACTCGGGGCAGGAGGCAGGTGTAGCAGGTGATTGATGAGGGCATTGCCATTATTATTATTGAAGTGATCACGGCCTGCCTGTGGAGAGGATATTTAGGTTTCCCCACCCTGAGTGTGCAAAGTCTTATGACAGGCTTTGTCACCCTTCAGGCACTTTCACCCACAGGACAAAGAAAATGACCTGTCTCTACAACCACAAGGACAGATGCCCTTTATTGCCACCTCACCTTTGTTCTTTGCCCTCTCGGGTTTGATTCAATTGCATTCCTTTCTGATCTGCAGATTGATGAAAATCTTACCTCTTCTCCAAGCCTGCGTGAGCCCCAGACGGTAGCCTGGGTGGGCCACGTGAGAGCAGCGCCCGGAGCCACAGCCGAGAGAGGCGTTATTTACATATTTATTAGAAATTCTGTCCTGCTGGCAAGAGACGCTCACTTCTGACTTTAATTCCGATAAGTAAACAACCCCATTGGCAAGGAAGAGGGGGGAAAACAAACCAGAGTAGTTTGCACAAGATAATACAGTAAAGCAGAAAAATATCCGTAATACAAAACCATTTGCAGTGCAAAGAGAAAGAGAGAGAGAGAGAAACGGAGAGAGAGAGGGAGAGAAATCCATCTCCAAAGCCTGGCTTAGGTTAAATACTCCAAAAGAAATAATTACAAAGTAATTCAATTATATTTGGTGTCAGTTGCCTCACAGGCCAGTGGAATGACAATTAATCCCGGGGTGTCTTTTTTTTCTTTTTTAATACTTTGCAGTTTGTTCAGAATTGCCCTCCAGTGGTTAACTGCACTCAGTGATCCTCTGGCTGATTGGGTCTCTTCTCCTCCTCGTCCATTCTGGTCTGATAATGCCCCACACTAGGGAGCCGTTCCGCCGAGTTCAACCTTCTCTGACCCCTCTCTCAAACTGTCCGGCATCCTACCATTTTGCTCAGGTGCCCTCCTGCTTCCTCTTAATTCTGTTGCATTGTGAGAATTGCAACAGTGGGAGAATTTAACGTCCCACGGCTCTCCCCTAACATCCAAAATTGAGCCAACATCATCATCCCTGTGACAACACAATGAATTAAATCCTTCTCAGCATCGCGTGTCTAGCTATCCCCAGAAAAAAAATTACATTTTAGGAACATTAAATGGGCTGACTTTAATCCACAATAGCAAAGGAAGCAAGAGATAGAGCTTAAATCCTGCCTGATGTTCTGACCTGAACTTACTCTGCTGATAATATCACACTGAATTCTTTGCATTTCTATAGCTTCTTTCAGTCAGGGATTGCAAGGTGCTTTACCCACAGTAATAAGCTCCACAACCGTTCTTTGAGGCTGCTTCCCAGCTCCAGGAAGGGTTCATGCATCAGAAAACTGGAAAATGATGGACAGAAAGGGACTGGCCCAGGCCACTCCCCCAGTTGACCATGGTGGAGAAATGAGAACTCAGGCGTTTGGGCTGCAGCACTCAACACTGAAAATCAGGAAAATCATCATGCTTCTAAACACACATGTGCTTTTAAAAAACCAAAATAAAAGATGGTGAGATGAGGGTTGTAATTTGTCCTTTGGTGATCCAGCTTATTAAAGGCCATTTGAACCCAACAACGTAGAGTGAAAGTTATTTCCGTTGTTAAACACACATCTATTGTTTCACAGCGATCCTTATGTTCGTGAAAGAGGTATGTCCTCAACAACGGGATGCTGCCAATATCTTTTCACTAAATCTAGAAATAAGAAAGAGGTGTGTTAAACCAGACAAGTTAGTTTATAGGAAAAAAAAAACAAAACGCTGTTGGATGCTAACTAAACCTGTGTCTAATGATAAAAGCTGCAGCTAATTCAGTGCCCGTTATGCTGTGCTAAACCTTTATATGCATTAACTTAATACTCGCAGCAACACTACACAACTATCGATTCCGTTCAACCCTCGAATCCATACTGAATGTTCTTGAACATGACAGGATATAAAATATACCTCTGGGAATGCTTGGGGGCGAGAGAGGAAAGTGGGTTCAGATGGGAGTAGTTAGGAAGGTAAAGAAATCTCTCTTAATCGTAGACACAGAGTGGCTCCAGTTCTTGGAAGAAATCTTTCCTGGACCTTCAAGCTCCTTCACTTCCAACAGAAGAGAGCCAGTGCCATGCCATGGTTAGGAGTGTGGGCACTAAGCCAAACTGCTGAGTCTGACTTCCCGATCTGCCTCTCTCTAGTTGTGCCACCTTGGCTCCGATGTGCCTTCATCTCATCTGTAAAATGCAGGGAACAGTCACTGTCTCAGAAGGTCTGGTAAGGATTGAGTTGATGCATGTAACCCACTTAGAACAGTGCTTAGTACTCAGTATATGAATATTAATATGATATATAATCATTTTACAAAGGCCCCTAGGGGAGGTTCATCTACTAATCAACATGTCTTCTTTTCCATGAGAGCAAGCAAGTGAGAAGAGCTGCAGAAAGTACGAGCAAGGTGGAAGTCACAGTCTTTTATTACCTAGTCTGGAAAGTGACAGCCTGTCAATTTTTCTATATTCTACCTGTTATAACAAAGACCAGGTCCATTCCACATACAGGGGCAGGAACTACACAAAGGTGTGACTACCGGGGTGCAGGATCATTCGCTGGAAGTCATTAAGAAGCAACCTTATCTCTCTCTCTCTCTCTCTCTCTCTCTCAATTCTTATCCATCTACATCTGTATACCCATCTGTCTATCCATCTCTCTTGATACCTGTTTATATAGATAGCTAGAAATATATTATTTTTCAGTAGAACTCATTTTTTTCTTTTTGGTAAACAAATGGTTATACAGAAGCCCAATGTGTGAAGCAGACAGAAGTGTTTGTTGCTACAGCAATGGAGCAGGAGTGGCCGTGGAAGCCTGGCCTGCCAGGGTCTTCAGACACAGTCTGATAATTCCGGAATGTTTCAACTATGTTACTACGAGTTCTCCCCTGGCAATTGGAGGGAAACAGGAGATGATACTAAAAAAGGAGGACAGCATTCACTCTAGGTTCTTTGGAGCTCAGAGTTGGTCCAAATTACAACTTTGAAAAGGTAAACATTGATTTTGGCTTTGTCTTGGTGCCACTTGTAGACACTTTTCCTTGCGATTCCTACTGCTTTGTCCCTAGACAAGAGATTATGTTCATACTACTCTAAATCAGCCTTAGCTGCATTCTAGAGTGTTTGCAGCTGCAGAATTATTTGTTTTTCCTGTTCAATGCTACCCCACCTCCATTTTTAACCTACCCTCCAAATATCATTCCTCTTTCTTGAGCCAAAGAAATCACTGTTATAGGATGGGGCAGCATATCTCTCTGAACAAAGGTACATCAAGAGGGAAATGCCTGGCTGCATGGCACTATTCATGTTTGACAAATAGATGTCTATTTATGGAATTCTAGTCAGCGCAACTAATGGAAGTGAGGGTTTTCAGATTGTTGAGATACATTTTTTGGTGGATTTAGTCCTATATGTGAGTTTTTTCATAGGATCATTTTCCTTGAGTTGATATTATTGGCACTTCTTTCTTTTTTAAAAATGTGTATAAATTTATGGGGTACAAGTGCAATTTTGTGGAATGTGTAGATTGTGTAGTGGTCAAGTCAGGGTTTTAGAGTATCCATCAATCACCCACGTAACACATTGTACCCATTATGTACCCATTACATAATGTCTCATCATCCATCCCCCTCCCACCTCCTCATCCATCCAAGTCTCCATTGTCTATCATTCCACTCTACCTCCATGTGTACACATTTTTTAGTGCCTATTTATGAGTGAGAACATGTGATATTTGACTGTGTCTGGCTTGTTTCACTTAAGATAGTGACCTCCAGTTTCATATATGTTGCTGCAAATGACAGGATTTCATTCTTTTTTATGGCTGAATAGTATTCCATTGTGTATATATACCACAGTTTCTTTGTGCAATCATCTGTTGATGGACACTTAGGTTGGTTCCATGTCTTTACTATTGTGACTAGTGCTGCAATAAACATACAAGTACAGGTATCTTTTTGATAAATTGATTTCTTTTCCATTGGATAGATATACAGTAGTGGGATTGTGGGTTTGAATGGTAGTTCTATTTTTAGTTCTTTGAGAAATCTCCATACTGTTTTCCATAGAGTATGAGGTTGTACTAATTTATATTCCCGCCAACTGTGTATAAGAGTTCACTTTTCTTTGCATCCTTGCCAACGTCTCTTACTTTCTTTATAATAGCCATTCTGATGAATATAAGATGATATCTCATATGGTTTTAATTTGTATCTCTCTGATGACTAGTTATGTTGAGTATTTTTCATATACCTGTTGGCCATCTGTGTATTTCCTTTAGAAAAACATTAATTTGTATGTTTTCTCTCTCTCAATACTTAGCTATCTACATCTATACATCCATCAATCTATCCATTTCTCTTGATGAGTATCACTTTGCCCACTTTTACCCACTTTTTAATGGGATTATTTATTTTTGTTGTTGTTGTTGAGGTGTTTGAGTTCTTGTATATTTTGGATATTAATCCTTTGTCATATCAATAGTTTGCAAATATTTTCTCCCATTCTGCAGGTTGTCTGTTCCCTCTATTGATTATTTCTTTTGCTGTAAAAAAGCTTTTTAGTTTAATTAAGTCCCATTTGATTTTTTGTTTTTGTCACCTGTCCTTTTGAGGTCTTATTCATAAATTCTTTGCCTAGACCAATGTCCTGAAGTGTGTTCCCTATTTTTTCTCCTAGTGTTTTTATAGTTTTGGGTCTTATGTTTAATTTTTTAATCCCTCTTTGGTTGATTTTTGTATACAATGAGAGATAGGGTCCAAGTTCATTCTTTTGCATATGGCAATTAAATTTTCTCAGCACCATTTATTGAAAAGGGTGTCTTTTCCCCAATGTATATTCTTGTTGGCGTTGTCAAAGATCAATTGGCGGCAAATATTTGGCTTTATTCCTGGATTCTCTGTTCTGTTCCATTGATCTGTCTATTTTTAAACCAGTACCATGCTGTTTTGGTTACTATAGCCTTGTAATATAATTTAAAGCTAGGTGATGTGATGCCTCTAGCTTTGGCCTTTTTGCTTAGAATTGCTTTTCCTATTCAGGCAATTTTTTGGTTTCATATGAATTTTAGGATTGTTTTTTCTAATTCTGTGAAAATAACATTGGTATTTTGATAGGGATGGCACATTAAATTGTGTCATGATAGGCATGCAAGACTGTTATCCAGTCTAGATAATTAATATACATTTTGATGACTTAGGAAAACAAAGCAATCATTTGTGACAAGCCTACAAAGCTTGATGTATTTAACACACTTAGGAACATTTTTTGTATGGTAGTAGTTTTCTAACTGTACCATGTAGGCCTTTTGAAAATAGCAAATAGAAGGCTAGTTTCTATTGAGTTTGTTGCTGAACATCACATTCCACCCTAATATAATGCAATGTGGATTGAGTTGAAGGGGATACCTTACCTTAACACCCAAGCGAAAAGTGTGTTAGTGTAAAATATGGACTGAGCTGCTTTCAGGGAAAAAGTTTTTAAAATTAATGTAAGTTGAAAAAAGGAATTTTCTTTCCTGGTTTAGAGTCCTCCCAATTTAAGGAAGAATCCATCCATTCTAATTTCTGCAGTTAAGAACAATTGCTACTCATTTAGTTTTCTCCTTTGAGTTCAACCTCTGCTAGATTCGTTTGGCATAACTTTATGCTGTGGAGTTACAGATAGATAGGATGAAGTAACATCAATGACCAACTTCCCAAACATCCAGGATAACCAGCTTTCTCCTTCCTGGACTCAAAAAGCAGGCATTGGATAGGAAGAGGAATAAAATGCAATAATCAGAGAACTGTCAATATCCTGTGAACTCTTTTTAGTGGATAGAAATTCTTCCTTCTAACAACTGCTTAAGGAAGCAAAATCTCTCCCACCAACATGTCTAGGAGAAACTAAGAGCTATAAATCAGGAGCCACTTCTAGCAGAAGAGTTAGTTCTCAGAGTGAGGCCAGCTCAGCTGATACTACACACTGGTGTGGCACAAAGGATAACATCTAACAACTTTTTAAATTGGATCACTTGCTTTCTCATTGCTAGCTTTTAAAAGTTCTTTATATATACTGGTTAGAAGTTCTTTGCCAAAAATGTGATTTGCAAATATTTTCTCCAGTCTATCTTTTGCAAAGCAAATATTTTTAATTTCAATGAACTA
>NW_012137747.1:1970413-1975741 GCF_000956105.1 Propithecus coquereli | reverse complement strand
TTATGATATAGCTGTAGCCTGGTGAATGTTCCATGTACACTTTATCAGGTTAAGAAAGTTATTTTTTATTTCTAGTTTACCAGAAGTTTTTATTATAAATACAGGTTGAATTTTGACAAATGATTTTGCTGCATCTGTTGATGATCATATAGTTTTTCTTTTTTTGAGTTCATTGATTTCTGATCTTATTTTTATTATTTAATTTTGTTTGCTTGCTTTGGATTTAGTTTGCTCTTCTATTTATAGATTTTTAATGTAAAAGCTTATATTATTGATTTGAGATCTTTACTCTTTTCATTATAACCATTTTATGCTCTCCACTTTGATATAATCACTATTTTTAGTTACATCTCACACATTGAGGTTTTGCTTGTTCACTTTCATTAACCTCAAAATGTTTAAACATTTTTTTGAGACTTCCTCTTTGACTCACAGGTTATTTAAGACTGTGTTATTTAATTTCCAAATATTTGGAGATTTTTCTAACTGGCTTTATGTTATTTATCTCTAGGTTAATTCTGTTATGGTCTAAGAACATACTTTCTATGATTTTTGTTCTTTTAATTTGTTGAGGTTTATTCAAAACCTGAGTAGGGTCTATCTTGGCGAGTGTTCCACATGCACTTAAAAAAGAAAGTGTATTTTGCTGTTGTTGGTGGAGTGTTTCATAAATGCCAATTAGGTCTAATTGGCTAATAATGTTGTTCAGGACTTCTATATTCTTACTGATTTTCTCTCTACCTGTTCTGTCAATTACTGAGAGAGGAGTAATAAAGTCTCCAACTACAATTGTGGATCTGTCTATATTTCCCTTCAGTTTTATTTGGTTTTATCTAATGTATTTTGAAACTCTGATGTTATGTGCATAAACGTTTAGGATTGTTATGTCTTCTTGGAAAATTGATTCTTTTATCATTCCGTAATGTCTCTCTTTACCCTGATAATGTTCCTTTTCCTGTAGTCTATTTTGTTTGATATCAAAAAAGCTATTTCAGCTTTTTTTGATTAATGTTTACATGGTATATTTTCTCCTTTCTTTCTATTTTTAATTTATAAATGTCTTAATATTTAAAGTTGATTTCTTGAGGAAAGCATATTGTTGGGGCTTGCTTTTTAATCCAATCTGACAGTATTTTTTAACTAGTGCATTCAGATATTCATATTTAATGGGATTATTAATATGGTTGAATTAAAATCTACCATCTTGATAGCTATTTTATTTTTTTATTTTGTTTTTTTTATTTTTTTTGAGACAGAGTCTCACTCTGTTGCCCAGGCTAGAGTGCCATAGTGTCAGCCTAGCTCACAGCAACCTCAAACTCCTGGGCTCAAGCAATCCTTCTGCCTCAGCCTCCCAAGTAGCTGGGCCTACAGGCATGCACCACCATGTCCGGCTAATTTTTCTATATATTTTTAGTTGTCCAGCTAATTTCTTTCTATTTTTTTCAGTAGAGATGGGGTCTCGCTCTTGCTCAGGCTGGTCTTGAACTCCTGAGCTCAAACGATCCACCTGCCTCGGCCTCCCAGAGTGCTAGGATTACAGGCGTGAGCCACTGCACCTGGCCTCGATAGCTATTTTATATTTCTTCCATCTGTTCCTTATTTCTTTTCACCTCTTTTTCTGCCTTCTCTTGGGTTAATGGAACATTTTTAATGTTATTTTATTTTACTTCCTCAGATGACCTATTATTTATACCACTTTAAAAATGTTTTTCATGATTGCTCTAGGGTTTATAATATACAACTTTAATTGTATAAGTTTTTATTTGCAGAAAGTATCCCACACCTTAAAAAAAAAACAGGATGGAAAAATCACTGAGCTTCATTATAGATTGATATAACTGATATTTATTGAATGTTTATCATATTCCAGATATTAGTATAAACACTTTACATATATTAACTGATTTATTGCTCATAGCAACAGTAAAAAGTGGATTAAATTGTTATCCCCATTTTACAGGTAAAGGAATTGAAGCACAGAAGTCATTTACCATGCTTAAGTCATTTTCCCATGGTCACAACAATACTTATTAAACTCCAGAGATTATGCTTAAAAGTATTATGTTATAGTGCTGGGGACTAGGAAACTAGAAAACTGCCACTTAGAATTTGAAGACCCAAACTCTCAACTTACAAAACATCATTTGAGAATATTTTCCCCAAATATACTACAGGAAGTTGACCTCTAGAGGGAAAGGGGGCTGGGGGAAGAAACTGATGCTTGGCTTACATTTCTATGTGCTGAATTTTGTAAATCAAGTATTTGCAAGTCAGTGGTATCATACAATGATTGCATTTTTAATCACTTAATTTTAAAACTGAGAGCATACTTGGATATCATCCAGTGTTCTCATTTTGCTGATAGGGAAAATGAGGCCCTGAGAAATTACACTTTTTGTCTAATAATTAGTGACAGAGTCAGAACTAGAACCTATTATGGAACTCCCTCCCCAGCGTTCTTCCACTATAGCCCTCCTCTGTGTCCCTATACTATTTTACGCTCACTTCTTAACATTGAACATGTGACACTGCACACTGTGGCCTATTTTTTCTTTTACATATTTGTGTCCCTTATTAAACTTTTTTTTTTTTTTTTTAAAGAGACGAGGTCTTTTTTGATCTATGTTGCTGGTCTTAACCTCCTGGGCTCAAGGGATCCTCCTGCCTCAGCCTCCCAAGTAGCTTTAAACTGTATGAGTGGTAGCTTCCTTTCTCATTTGACTTAGTATCGTTAGAAATGTCATTGAGTATGACACATTGGAATCACATTTTTAACACATTGGAACATTAGAAAAAAAATTTTTTCCCTGGGGCCATGGTGTTTTATTAAAACAAAATGATCCTTTCCAATTTGTTATTTCTTATTGTTTTCTGTGGGCAAGTTATATGCAACACAATCCACATTTTTAGAATTAAATTGTCAATATTAATTGTAACAATAAGAACAGCCACAAGTAAGATTTTCATGAATCAACTGCAGGGTTTTGCTTCACATGGCCCCGGGTTCAAAACTAGCCTGAGTTAAATACAACTCACATGGCAGTCAATGTGCTAAAAAAGTTTGTTGAGTGAAAAGTCTTCCAGTTTTTGTTTCGGTCCAGAACTCTGCTCTTAAGGTCATTTAATGTCCCATAAAACACAATAAACCATCAATAGTCTTCCAGTCTCCAGAAGACTCTATCAAGTGTATACACAATCTTGGGGTAAGACTTTGAACTTCTCTTTCACAGAAATTGGACCTGTTTCAGGAATAGCAGAAGCATATCAGAACCTAATTTTATCCACTCCTGAATGTCTGTAGCTCTTTCTTCTATAGGACACAAATGAAGATGACTCTTACACCTTGATTACATTCACAGACTCCAGGTTGTTTCTTCTGTCGCTCGTATCTGTCCCCACAGCCAAATCTCCAGGAACATGACAATGAACTCCTTATGCTTACCAGAATGATCTCTATTGGTTTATGATCCTTGTCTTTACTCATTCTACTTCTTCCATCAGAAATACTTTGACAACTTTGCCTGGTTAACTTCTTCTCACCTTAAGACTCAATGGTTTCTTTTTGTGTGAACTCCTTGCCAGAAATGACGGTGTCTTACTTACTAATTGTGCCGACCGTGGCACTTAAATGGTGCCTGGCCTAAAGAAATATCTTCTGCGTATTCAGATGGCAGCACAACATGGTGGTTACACATCCAGGCAATGGAGCTCGACTTCCAACTTCTGGATTCACTAGCTGTGTGACTTTTGGTAAGAAAAGTTACTTCTCTAAGGCTCATGTTTCCCATCTGTAAAAAGGAGAAATTAATAGCCATTACTTCATAATGTTGTCATGAGGATGAACTTAGATTATGCGTGTGACATATTTAGCAAGTGCCTGGCACACACATAGTTAATATTTAATTATTATTCCATTGTTATTATATCATCATCATCATCATCATTATTAATCACAATATCAAAGTGTGCAAGAACGGTTACAATGACATTTCTTTTCATAGTTTTAAATGTATAGTCTTTTTTCAAATAATGTGGCACAAGGGAGTAATTAACTTGGAAAACCTAAAGCTTGTTAGGACTGGACTAGGGCCACTCAAAAATAAGAACTTTTCTTTTTGAGCCAAAGACCAGAAGGAAAATTAGACAGGTTTTTATGCCTGTCTTGGGTGTGACAAAGGACCAGTTCAGCTGCAAACCTGTGTTTTGTAAAAAGAAAAAGGAAAATCTTTGTAGAGTAAGTAGAAACGTGTTTGTAGCTCAGGACCCAGGAGGCCCCAATTACTGGTCTCTGTGAAGGAGCCAGAAGTGTCAGAGGGCTGATGGCAAACAAGCTCTCAGAGGCTGTTTCCAAAACCTGCTCTGACGGAGCAGAACTCTAACAAGAAGCGGATGGTGTTCGCCACCTGGGACCTGACTGACGGGGAGCCCCGGAGAGCCAGCAGGCCAGCTCTGGGAGGCCGATGGAGGTCAAGTGCTTCTGGAGGAGGGTGTGCAGAGAGGAACACTTGGGAGACTGTTTCTCCTTGATTTTCCTATTGCTTCGCTGCACCTCCCAGAAAGGCTTAGAGTATTGCTCCAGCCATATTGATTTCCTGCATTTCTCATCCAGTGGCGAAAGGCCTCTAGGAAGGAGAAACAAACACTGTGAACAACGAGACATAGAAAATGAAAGTAAAATAGCACCTGAGCTGACTTCCTGCCAGATCAAGCACAGGTCCCTGAGGAGTGAGCAAGGCCACACCTGAGTCCTAAAGGGATGAGCCTTTCAAGGCTGCGTCTGGTGATCCGCCCTAATGAGGACCATCCAGGACCCTGGGCTTCTCTGACAATGCCACTTCCTAACCGCTTCTCTGTTTCCTAGAGCTTTTCCAGAGAGAGACAGAGAGAGAGAGAGAGAGAGAGAGAGAGAAAGAGAGGATGCTGCTAAAAGGCCTGTGCGTCACAGGGGAGGAGAAAGGTTACGGTCGGTGAAAAATGAGGTGGAATTTCTTGGCTGAAATGAATTTTAAATTTCTTGATGAATTTCAATTGCACAGGCTTTCCCTGAGGCCTCTTTCTGAATCAACACTCTACTGTCATTCCTAACAGAGTGGAAATTCTTAGCCAGTCTACCTCTTTTTAGGAGAACATTAACCCCCAGGAACGTTTAACTGAAAGAGGTAATTACAAGAGCCCCCAAGGAAAAGTGCGCTCTCTCATCAACCTTTCAACCACAGAATAAGCATTTTCCAGACATACTGAGGTGAATTTTCCTGTCTCCAGGGTTTAGCACCTGCCCTCAGTAGATGCTCAATAAACCATTATTGGTTGAGTGATTGGCAGAGA
>NW_012137747.1:1969871-1970363 GCF_000956105.1 Propithecus coquereli | reverse complement strand
TATTTAGGGTTAATTTTTATATTAGATATAAGCTCTAGGCTGAAATTATTAATTTTTTTGCATATGGATATCCAACTGTTCTAGCACTATTCGTTGAAGATACAATACTTTCACTGAATTGCATTTGCACCTTTATCAAAAATCAATTTATTATATTTTATTTGTGTAAGTCTATTTCCTATCACTCTCTATCTATTCCATTGATTTATGCATTTATCCTTTCACCAATACCACACTGTCTTGATTACTGCAACTTCAAGTCTTGAAATAAAGGAAGGTGAGTCCTCCAACTTTATTATTCTCTTTCAAACTTGTTTTGGCTATTCTAGTTTTCTTTGCCTTTTTATATACATTTTAGAATCATCTCACCAATATTTACAAAAAGCCTGCTGGAATTTTGTTCAATCTATACATTGAATTGGGGAGAATTGATATCTTAGCAATATCGAGTCTTAAAATCTATTAACATGGTGTGTCTCTAAATTTATTTAG
>NW_012137747.1:1968240-1969326 GCF_000956105.1 Propithecus coquereli | reverse complement strand
AAGAAGAAATCTAGAATTATATAATACTTGTGTAAATATTTTAACATTGTAGAAACCGATGGATCAAAAAGAAGTCAACATTAGGAAGGATGCAGAAGATTTGAATAACATAGCTGTTCTCTCTCAGGAACCGTAACATAACATAATGTAACCTACAATATTGTAACATAGCTATATTCCTATGTCCAAAGAGTAGGGAGCACATATGATTTTTAAACATACATGTGTCATTTAAAAAAAATTGATCACATATTAGTTTACAAAAGGTCTGAAACACTTCCAAATAATTTGTATCATACAGAACATTTATCTTACTACAGTACAATAAAATCAATACAAATGGGCTCTCCCAGACATATATTGGAAAAATAATGATCTATAACAAAAATAATTGAATTAGTAATAAAAAATTTCTCTCTACAAGATACCAAGCCCACACAATTTCATAGAGAAATTTTACCACAAATCAGAAACTTATCATTATTATTTGGTATAATCTCCTTCAGCAAACGGACAAAGAGAGCAAACTATCATGTGATAGGCATGGAAAGTACAAAAATTATAATGTATTGTTCAATTTCACTATGGCATAGACGAACAAATTATAATAATTTATTAGCAAACCCAGAATTGTACTTAGAGTACATCATGATAAAACAGTTTATCCCAAGAATATAAAGATGTGTACATTAGAAAATCTTTTTATATAATCCAATACATTAATAACAAAAGGAAAAAAATGTAAGCATCTCAATGAATGTATAAAAAATTTTATTAAAGTCAATATCCATTCATAAATTAAGGAAATGAGCAGTAAATTAGCAATAGAAAGGTAATTCCTTAACCTGATAAAGAACATCTATTCTAAACTCATAGAAACTGCCATACTTTATGGTCAGATTTTAGAAGCATTCACATTAAACTGAAGACAGGAAACTTTACTATGTAGCAATTACTGGCAGCTCTAGCCCATTCAAAAATGCAATAAAAATAAATAAGTGATATAATTATTGAAAAGAAAAAGGCACAATTGTTATTTGTAGATGGTATCATTGTTTGCATAGAAAATGCAAAAGAATTCACAGA
>NW_012137747.1:1964160-1968190 GCF_000956105.1 Propithecus coquereli | reverse complement strand
ATTATAAAGATAAATACCAAAAAAAGGAGGGATGAAATGTTTAACTTTCAAACAGGTAGAGAAGGACAAAAGAAAAAAAAGGAAGAAAAAAATGTGACCAATCCAATAAAAAAGAAAACCTGGTAGATAGGGAATGCCCAATAGGATGGTAGACACAAGTACAAATGTATCAGAAATTATAGTAAGTTTAAATAAATTATATTCACCTATTAAAAGACAGATTGGAAATAAAAATAATTTCTACTATATGCAGGCATTTCTAAAACATAATGGCATTGAGAAGGACTTTTAAAAGTCAGGAAAAGTTATACCAAACAAATACTAATAAAAAGAAATAATGTTGTAAACATTAATTGGTGAGATATATTGGATTTTGAAAAATTAAGGGGGAAATTGTAACTATAAGGAAAGAAGAATTTGGTGGCTATTGTTATACTCCATTGGCTGCTCTACAAAAAGATAACAGAAAGCTAAGCATGATTAATTAGCAATTAAAAGTCCAGTGTGACTTTTGATGTATACAAAGAGGTTCTGATCTCCTGCAGCAGAATAGCAGAGAAATGTAAGGGCCAGGCCTAGGACTTAATTATAAGGGTATAAAGGTCAAGTTCTAAAGGTTCAACTCCTAACCCTGGCAGGTCTGCTCTGCCAAGATCAGGGCCTTGGCTGAGATATATGACAGGGGGTAGCCAGGCTGATGCATCTGGAAATCTTGAATCCCCAGATCTCCTGAACCCTGCGAGTCTTCAGAAGTGGCCTATTTCTCTCTGTTGTGAGCTAGCACTCCTCCTTGCTTGAAGATGAAGCAGAGATAGCACAGGTGTCTTCCACCCCACCCACAAGCTCTGTCCATAGAAGTGGCTAATTTAGAGTGGATATTTAATGTAAGACCAGACAACCTATCAGATGACTATGTCTCATATATGAGTTACCAGAATGATAAGTAGTGTAGTGGTGGGGGAAAAAAATCAGCATCACAATGAAGTGCAGTAGTGGCTCTCTTCTGTAAGCCAGGGCTGGTGGTGGGAGAAAATATTTCAGAAGCTCATTAATACATAGCAAAGGATGTAGGATCCCCTAACTCTAAACAATACAGGTCAAGTGGCAGCATTTTATACTCAGAAACCAGATGAGTAAAATTGTTGCAATAAGGGTCAAGATTAAAGGAGAAGCCAGGGTACCTTTTAGAAAGTTATGGAGATGGTTAATGGAATGTGGCATCACTAGGGATAAAATGTACGGGCAGCTGTCCTAATATGTTTTGAGCAACCATAATAGAATAATGGAGACTGGGCAACTTATAAAGAACAGAGATTTATTTCTTACAGCTCTAGAGGCTGGAAAGTCCAAGGTCAAGGGGCCTCCATCTGGCAAGGGCCTTCTTGCTGCATCGTCTCATGGCAGAAGGCAGAAGGACAAGGGTGCTCGTGCATGTACATGTGGAAGATAGAAGGGGAGGGGAAGAGGAAGGTGGGTGAACTCATTCTTTTATCAGGATCCCACTCCTGCAATAATGTCATTGATCCATTCTTGAGGGCTCTACCTATTAATGGCTCCACCTCTCAACACAGTTGCATTGAGAATTAAATTTCCAGCACATGAACTTTGGGGGACACATTCAAACCATAGCAATGGCCAACAAAAGTGCTATTCTATCTGTAAAATCAAAAGAATTCAAGGATGATGACCAGAAGCCTGAGAGCAATCATTCCAATAAAAACTATAATTCCCTGTCCAACATCTAGTTTTCAGACCTGGAACATATTGACTAAAGAAGAGACAATTTCAGAGGAACCCTACAATATTATGGCAAATGTACACAGTAATGGCTACCTCAGGCTTTTCCCAAAGGTACCTACTGCCTTTTATTGGGTAACTGCACCATGGGGAAAGAGAAATATTCAGATGTTTTGAGGACTGTTGGAGAGAAGGTCCAAGTTGATATTGATGCCAAAGTGTCATCATGGTCCTTCTGTTAGAATGGAGACCTGGAATAGCCAAGCCCAGATCACAGTGGGTCCATCATATCTGTGAACCCATCTGGTGGTCATTTCTTCATACCCCAGTTTATAATTGTAATAGACATACTTGGTAGTTGGCACATTGGGTCTTTAGTCTATAGGATAAGAACTTTCCAGTGGGAAAGGTTAAGTCAAAGCCTACGAAACTAATTCACCCTTCACCTGTTTCAAGATAGTAAATTAAATAAGAAATCATTGTCCAGTATGAATGGCTGAAATTAGTGACAACTGTAAAGTCCATTAAGAGATATAGGAGTGATGGTCCCCATCAGTCTCCATTTAATTCATCAATGTGATTCCTGCAAAAACAAGACACATGCATTACACTGGACCACAGCAAACACAGCCAAATGTTAGACCCAATGGCAGTTGTGGTATGTTTGCTAGAGCAGATTAACATGGCATAGTATATGTGATATGCAGCCATATTTCCACTAATCTGGAAAATACATTCTGCTTTATCATCAAAAAAGAGGAAATGGAAAAATTTTCATTTATTAATACTTAAATGGACAAAAGGATACATAACAGGTTTGCTCCAGGACTGTGTTAACTCCTCTGCCCTTGGTTAAAATATAGCATGAGGAGATGTAGACCATCTAGACATCCACACAGAATATCATATTTGTTCACTATATTGGTGACATCATGCTAATGGAACCAGATGAGCAAAAAGTAGATGCTAATTGGAGGATTGTTAAGAAGCATGTGCTCCAGAGGGTTGGAGACAAATCCTACGAAGATTCAGAGCCTGCTACATTGGTAAAATTATAGATGGATGGTGTTTATGGCATGATGAGAATCACCCCTTTCCCAAATAAAGAACAAATTATTGAAATTTGTATTCTCAGCATGAAGAAGGAGTCAAAATGCCTGGTAGGCTTCTTGGGGTTGCAGAGGCAGCATATTCCATATCTGGGAACCGTATCTGGAAATATTAGTCTGGCCTAGACACTAGATGCTATGAAAGGCTGCCAGAGTTTAATGGGGCCCAGCTATAGCTCCTGTCTGGCACTTCAGACAACTCATGCCCAGGGGTTAGGAGGTAAGGAAGTGAATCACCATCTTGGCAGAAATAGGCAGGATGCTATTACACAACGAGAGCAGGAGGAATATATTTAGCAGCCAAATGATACACTTTGGTGTCTTTTAGTACTCCTATACCAAATTTTGACAATAACCGGACAAGTGCAATAACTCTGGTCAGAGAAGGTCATGGTAACCAGGGAGGGAATTAGACCCCACAGGGATGAAGATCTAGTTCACACCATCAGGTAAGTCTCCAAGACCACTACAGGTGCTAGCCGAGGGCGAGGGAAATTTACGATGGATAGTAGAGAAGGGAGATGATGAGGATTATTATGACCTCGACATAAGCCACAACAGTGGGGACTGCAGTTTATCACAGTAATTTTTCTTTTCTAAGTTTTTCCTTTGGAATGCTAGAAGAGCTACTCCCAGAATCCTTATGAAGAAGTGAATCTGGGCAACTTAAGGTGTGGCCTGTAGTGAATACTGTCATGTGCTGCCCAGATCCCTCTTCATGAATGAAGGGCTTACTCCCCAAGCTTCTGGGAGTGCTGATGGAAGACAGCCTCAGCTGTGAGCTTCTGGGGGCTTGCCTTCCCTGAGAAAGACCGCCTCATCCCAAATCACTCTTCTTTCCAGGGCAGCCCACATCCAGCTGTCAGCCAGAAGGTAGAAAGTCCTGGCACCCTTTCCTTAACTGGGGGCAGCTCTGAAGAACAGTCCCAGCTCTAGGGCTCCTCATGGGGTCATCTCTGGTCTTTGCTGAGACTGCATCACCTCTCAACCTCTGCACAGTTCCATTTTCCTTCCCTCCCTTCTACAAGGTTTGATCCCAATAATCCTCCCTAGTAAATGTCTTAAATGTCTTAAATGTTAACCATCATCTTCATGTCTGTTTCCCAGAGAACCCAAGCTGTATCAAATGTTGTATACTGATAATATAACTGAAACTATAACTATCATGAATTTATATATGTATA
>NW_012137747.1:1954862-1962580 GCF_000956105.1 Propithecus coquereli | reverse complement strand
AGACTTGAGAGCTTAAAAATAGACCCTGGGGTATATAAGAATTTGATTTATGAGGGAGGTGGCCTCACAAATTAGAACTTATTAAAATAGTTACTCATCTGTGTGGAAAGAAAGAAAATTGAGTTACCTCTAAGTAAAAATAAATTCTGGGTAGATCAAAGGCTTAAATTTTTTATAAATAGTTTTAAAATATAATATGAGAGGACAACTTTATGACTCTGTAAAAAAATATGTTTAACTACATAGAAAAAAAAGCACAAATCCTAAAGAACATTGAATAAATTCTCATTAAAATTTCAAATATCTGCATGACAAAAGTTAACAAAGCTAAAAGACGAAGACAATTTTTGCAACATACAAAATAGATAAAGAATAAATTCAGAATATATAAAGAATATTTTTCCACCTATAAGATAGTAGTAATAGCTAACATTTATTAAGCACTAACTGTTTATCAGGATCTTTTCTAACTGGTTAATATGTAGTAACTCTCTTAACCACCATAATAATCCTGTGAGACACTATTTTTATCTCCATTTTACAATTGAGGACACTGAGCCACAGAGGGATTAACTCACACACTCAAGTACACATGGCTATTAAGTGACAAATTTATAACTACTCATGCTGACCAACTCCAGAGTGTTAGCTCCTAAAAAAAAAAAAAAAAAAACTTCAATGAGGTTTCTCACTCATCAGATAGGCGAAGTCTTTAAAAGCCTGAGAAATACCAAATGTTGACCAGATTTGACAAAAATAAAAGTTCATGCATTCTGCTGAAGTTGGCACACACGCCGTGGACAGCACATTGGCAATGTCTAGCAAAGGTGGCACGGTACACACCTGATGAGTAAGCAGTTTCACTTCCCGGTATGGGCACGTACAAAGGAAATGTGTATAACGATGTTCAGTGCAGTTTTCTCATATAAACAAACAATTGGAAAGAGTTTAAATTAAAGGGTGAGGAAAATAAATTGCACTATCTTAATAGGATCTAATACTCTTTAGCAATTAAAATTAATGAATTAAATTTGTATATGTCAACTCGGGTGGGTCTCTAAGATTGCACGATTGCGTGAGAGAAGTACTAGGTAGTCCGTACAGATATCTGGAGTATGACACCATTTATGTAAGCTTTTAGGGCATAAGAAAACACTATGTGTTGTTTATGGTACATGCAAATACATGTATACTTGAATGTACATGAATACATGACGGGGACGGCACACACTCACGTCGTGATAGTGGATGCTTCTAGAGAGGGAGAGAGGTCAATCAGTGGGACTGCAGAGGCATCCACAGAAGATTTAGTCACATCTTTAATGTTTTATTATAAAAAAAGATAATATGATGTGCATATGATAATTTACTAATTCTTGTGGCGAGTGCATGAGTTGATTACTCTCTGTACATTTCAGTATATTTCTAATAATGAGAACAGAAAAAATGAACAAGAAAGATGATTAAGACATAGTCCTTACTCAAAAAGAACTCATTCTTCATTCTGACACAGAGCTCTGTAAGTAAACAGTACCCTTTTCAACAATAAAACCACGAACTGGAATAACCCTTATTGTCTTCCAAACTTGCATTTCTTCCTTCGGGTTTCTGCTTTTGCATGCAGTTGGGGGATAAATCAGAGCCAAGGCAGGACCCAGTGATCATCTAAGCCCCTCGTGGAATAGATGAGGAAAAAGATCTTCAATGGGAGGACTGGCCAAAGATCAGAGATTAAATAAAGCTAATGAGTCATAGAACTTAGACCAGAACCCAGACCTCAGGTCTTAGAAAGCAGGGAGCACAGATTGGATACCAGTAGGACAAATTAGGCCCACAGACAGGTTTTGTTTGACCCATATGTGGTTTCCTTATTTTTTAAAGGAATGTGAACATTATTACATGCTGTGTGTATAGTTAGCCACAATCTCTCTGACTCCCTGTGTGGGCACTTTGTACATTGATGTTACCTGCCTGGCCCTTAAATCTATTTGGATTTGTGACTCTCATCATGGACTCTTTAGCTTGGAAGGAACCTTAGAGAAAGAAGCGTCACCTACGTTCTCAATGTAGCAATTGCCTGGACAGCATCCCTGACAGGTGTGATGCGCCTTTGCTTGAACACTTCCCTATCGGAGGCTTAGCAACTTTCACCATCGCTCAGCTGATCTTTGAGCAGCTCTCACTGTTAGAAAGTTCTGCCTTTTATGGAGTCCAAGTATGTGTGCTTGTGACTTCCCAGTCATTGTTCGTAGTCCAGCGCTCTATAGGTGCATGAAATAAGTCTAATTGCTCTTCTGCAAATATTTGAAGACAGCCATCGCTATTGAACTAACTCATTTCTCCTTCAGGAAAAACACTGTTGATTCTTCTAACTCTTCTAGAGTTGCTTGGTTTTCAAACTCCTGGCTAACTTATTTGACCTCTGGAGTTGCCACACTGGATACCTTCCAGCTCCTTATGCCAGAAGGTGAGGGAGAGGGATTGCTCAAGTTCATCACCGTCCGCACTCTTCATCCACTGCCTAACCACCCCGCAGTGTAAGTAGCTTATTTATGAGCAGAAGGACAGCGAGGCTTCCTTCCTCCTTACTTCTCCAGCCTTTTCCCCATTTATTCCATTTTCCCTTTTCCTTTCTTTCTTTTTCCTTTAACCCTTGCTGTAGTCACACATTATTTTCACTCTAGCAACAAGGAATAATATTTGAAATTCCCTAAACAAAGAGTGCTACATGAATTGTATCACTATGTTATTTCATATCCTGTTCTCTCCACATGAAATATTTCATTAATTTCCCCCGGACACTCCTATTTCTTCTTCAAAACCCAGCTTCAATATCACCGTGTAAGGCTTTCCTGTGCCTTCAACCCTCCTCTTCTCCTCTTTCGCACTCCAGTTTAAGTTAATCCCTCCCTCCTGCGTGCCACCTCCCCGCTTTACACACACTTTGTGTATATAATCTCTTGGAGGGAAGGGGCTGTGTCTGAATCCTTTTTGTAACTCCAACGCTAAGCACAGTGACTGGCACATAATAGGTGCTCAGTAAATACTTGGTGAGTTGAATGCAATTTGGAGATCGCTGTATGTATTGCACAGAGACAGTTTGTCTTAAGGGCAGCTTGAGTTTTCTCCGTTCTCCAATTGAAATTGAGTTGCTTGAGAATGGGAATCATGTTTTATTTTTCTTGCTTTCCTAGCACCAAGTGCAACTCCCATAAACACTCAGATGATTGTTAAATGAATAAAGATGATTCGATGGTATAAGGTATGCTGTAAGCATAGGAAATAGTGGGTTTTTTTTTTTTTTGGCTTTTCATTGTAGAGAAGGAAAAATGTATGCACGCATAAAGATTAAGTTTGTATTCCTACATACATGCACACAAACATTTGTATACAGCTCCCACTGTACACATGTAGAAATAAAATAGTTCTGCCTTGGTACATCCCAGCATATATACATCTTCTGAATTGCAAAGTGCACTCTGGCTTATTTGAAGTCCTCATGATATGTCTAACCTCCCAGGCAAAGTTTCTTGTTAATTTCCTTTGCCTCTATGAATGTATGATTTATTTAACAAAACTGCCATACAGCAAATTAAACAACATTTGTTCTACCTAGAGGGATAGTTCCCCAACATCACAGAATTGACAGGCCCAGTTACAGAGTCTACGTAAGAACAGTGATCCAACTCAGAATCCCAAGTACAACGGCATTTTCCAGCCTATTCTCACTAGACACATCCCAGGGTCTAATTAGCCCAGAGTGGAGGGGACGAGGAAAACATTTAAAACAAAACCAAAACTGTAGTCCTAACAATGCTTATGGTTGTTGATTTTTTCCCCATTTTTTTTTCCTCCTTTGTCCTCAGTCCCCATTACTTCATAGGGATATACTCAGAAACTAATGTAATTAACTGGGACTCTTTCTTTCTTTCTCTCTTCCTCTCTCCCCTCCATCCCTCAAAAAAAAAAAAAAAAAAAAAAACCCTTATTTTTGTTGTTTAATCAGTGAATACCAAACAGTTTGCCATCTGTTTCAAAATTTTTCCATAGAAATAGACTTTGAGCCATTTCAGTCTGAACCTCTGGGAACCTCTCCAAGAGAGAGAAATGTATCATACCTGATCTTTGCTCCGCTTCTTTGCAATCCCAGCCCAAATTAAAGAAATCATAAAATAAACTGCAAAGTAAGGAATCTATAAATTATTAAATATCAACAATTAACAATCTTTTTGCAAATACATATCACCCTGAAGCAAGGCCTATTTCTGACCAGCAGAAGGCAGATTTGTTTGATAAATTCTGATAATATTTTAGCTTTTACTCCCAGTTTCCCTGGGGCTTAGCACCTTTGGAGATGTTCTGTGTTGGTGGGTTTACTCTTAGCACATATAACTTCTGGGTTGGACACTTTTTTTTTTGTTTGTGTAACTATATGCATTCATTCGTACAATCAACGTATATCAAATGTAACTGACCTTGAGAATACAAGCATGAATGGTATGGCTCCTATCCTTAGTAGTATTCCAGTTAACTAATGCTTTATAATGAACCACCCCAAAGTTTCATGCCTTATAGATTTTGCTCACAGATTCTGTGGATCAGGAATTCAGAGAGGGCCTGATGAGAGTAGCTTGACTCTCCTCCATGATATCTGTGGCCTCAGCTGACAAAACTGAAGGGTGGGAGTGACCAGATGGCTAAAGGCTGACATCATCTGAAGGTGGTCAACATGTCTGCAAGTAGGTTCTGCTGGTGGGCTGGGAAATCAGCTGGGGCTGTCGATCAGTGTTCACGAAACCTCTTCCTGTGCTTGGGCTTCCTCGCTGCACGGCAGCCGTGTAGTAGTGAAACTTCTACGATTGTGAAGGAGAATGTCCTAGCTATAAGAAAAGTTGTGTCAACTTCCTGACCTTTTCTGAGAAGTCAGTTAGCATAACTCTAAAGCAAGTCACAGCTAGAGTCCAGGGAAGAGGACATAGATCTCTTCTCTTAATGGAAGGTGTGTCAAGGTCACATTGTAGAGAACACGTATGATAGGAGATATTTTCATGGGCATCTTTGGAAAATGCAACCTGTCATAAGTACCTTCCATTTTAGTAGGAAGTTAAACATGTAAACAAATCTGTTCAAGAAAGGCTTATAGAGCTATAAAAGAAGAATTCGTGCAGTGCAGCAAAGTACCTGGTCAGTCATATCCGGAGGAAATGAGGTCAGAAAAGGTTTAAAAAAAGAGGTGACTCTTAAAGTGGGTAAGTTAGACACAGTGGTACACATCTTGGTGGAAGTTGTTGAATTTTGGGATTTTGAGGCATAACTTATGCAAAACACTCTTTTATCAATAACACATACACAGTCCTTAAAGCATGTCTTATGTTATTTAAAAAACAAACAAAAACCCAAACCAGAAATTCCCCTGTACTCTCCAGTGCTTTCCAAAATCCCTTTGCTAGTTGGGGAATGAGCTTGAGATGAGGTGACAATACCTGGAAAGTCTGGGGCTGCAGCGAGCAAAGGGCAAGATGGGAAATGACAGTGTGCCAGGTCACACCGTCAGGACAGCCCTTGGTCCGTGTAGGAGTTCCGGAAGCTGTAAGGGCAGCAGGAGGGTTCTGGCCAGACAGGACCTACACAGTCCTCTCTGGGCACATCCTTATCCTCACAGAGCAGAGGTTACCCTGAGGGCCACCCAACCCACATTGCCATAACCTTGGTGTGTTGTCTACTTTCCCCAGGTCTTGGGACTTGATAAAATTGTGGATTTGTTGAGGCTTCAGGGATTCCCAAGGGATTCAACCCTTTTCTGACTTTAAGAGTAAGGTCAATCCTTGCAGCTTTGAAGTGGCACAAAGGCGATAAGGGAGTGTCCGATGTTCCTAGGTAGGAGGGAGGCGAGCATGTGTGCATGAATGTCTCCCAGAGCGAACTGGAAAACCTTCTCCATGTTTTATTTATTTTGTGTTATTAAAGGAGCGTCGCTGTGTCCTCTGTGCTGAGGCAGAGCTTCTAAATTCAGTGGAAATGAAATTCCAACCCAGTATGTGCTTAACTTGCCCAGTACAGTAAATCCATTTCTCTTTTTGTCTCTGTCTCATCTCCCCCTTTGTAGTGAAGAGAGGTGCAGTGCAGCGACGAAGTCTGTCAGTGGGAAACCACTCTAGCAATTTCTGAGTGATGTCTGAAGAAATGAATGGAGCGTGCTTGCCTGGGGCGGAGACACAAGACAGACCATGCTTTTATAGTCACTGCTGGGTTTGCGATTTGCTGCGTGCTGCTTATCTATGCAGATTCTTTTCTGTTCCAACACATAAAGAAAAACATGCCCAGCCAGACACTCTCCGGCTTATCACTCCATATCAACCCAGTAGCAACATAGGTTTTCAATTTCTCCATTTGCAAGTGCAATGGAAAATTGGCAGCAGCTGCTGTGTGGGGATGAAATGAACAGTGGTGCAAACTGGCCGCTACAGATAGAGATAGCATCCGTGAGATGGTAGGGGGCGGTGAGGGAGTGGGATATAGGATCTGGGGATCATCTCGCCCATATTTGATGGCTGGGAGCCCTGGCTAGCCATATTATGCTTTATGTTTCTGCGTTTGGGCTGGGTCTCTTCTGCTTCTGAGCATTTGCTCATGTTATTTGTCTCTATTCGGAACACACTCTCCAGTTCCCCCTTATACTCCATCTCCCTCCACGCTCCCTCTTCATCTTCCTAACCCCACCTTGCCCTTCACATTTTCAATTTTGACATGACTTCTTCCTGGAAGCCTTCCCTTCTCTTCCAATATTGGATTTGGCCCCTCCGCTGTTGTGCTTCCTTAGTCCCTGAACTTATTTCCTGTAAAGACTTCTCATGTGATATTATAATTTCCTCCTGTTTTTCCTTGATTCCCCGATTAGATTATAAAGCACTTTAGAGCAGGAAACCTATTTTTCTCTGCTTTTCTATTTCTATGCACCTAACACAATGCCTACCGTGTTGTAGGTGCTCAAACAAAATTGTGGATTAATAAGGTAAGATGCTGTAAGCTAGAAGTTACAGGTAAATGTGTGGTCATAATTAAAGTCCAATGGATAAGTCAAAGCAAGGAAAAAGGAATGAGGTTTTATAACAACCAGATTTGAAAACAGAAAATACAGTGTGTATTATTAGTCAGCTTAGACTGCCATAATAAAACACTGTAGACTGGATGGCTTAAAAATAACAGATATTTTTTTTTAATCACAGTTCGGGAGCCCAGGAAGTCTAAGATCATAGTGCTGGTAGATTCTGTTCCTGGTGAGGGCTCTTTCTTGCCTTTCAGATGGCTGCCTTCTCACTGTATTCTCACGTGATAGACATAGGTAAGCTCTTCTGTATTTCTTTTTATAAGGGCACTAATCCCATCATGAGGGCCCCAACCTAATGTCCTCATTTAAACCTAATTATCACCCAAAGACTTCATTTACAAACTATCATATTGGAGATTAGAGCTTCAACATATGAATTTTTGGAAGACACAATTCAGTCCACATAGCACAGTGGCAATAATGGTGAGATCTTGGTGAAATTTTTATATACATTCAAATGGCAGCAATACTACACTAGTAGGATATTTTTAGGAAGGAATGCATCAATGTGAATCAAAAAATCCAAAATATTTATACCAATTGACTCTGTAATCTTACTTCTGGCAATATAACCTAAGGAAATAGTCTTAAAGAATGAAAAAGTTGTATA
>NW_012137747.1:1949258-1951402 GCF_000956105.1 Propithecus coquereli | reverse complement strand
TCACAGAGGCCCTGCTGGCGCCCTGCTCTGCAGCAGTAGGATCGCTCTTACGCACACTCTGGTGGTATGATTTAAGAGTTGTTCCTGGAGGTGCCTCTTCCAAGCCTGATTCTCTGGCTTTTCAGGAAATTCCATGAACTCTCTAATATTCTTTAATAATTCTTCTTTAAATGGCCGGAGTATAATCATTCTAATATACTAATATAACACCCCTCCATCCTCACATACACACTGACCTTCATACCCGGATAACACTTATGTACAATTTATCGGTCTATTTTGATTCTTGATGTATACTAACTGGTAGCTTTTCAAGCTTAATCTTGCTCAGGGAGTTAGTTTCCTGTCCTTTTCTGCTATGTAAATCATTGCCCTAGAGTAGTTTTGGAGATAGAAGGTTGCAAAGCAAAAATATTTTGAGAAAAATATTAAAATGCATCATTTGAAAACATATGACACCATTAAATATGCTTTCTGGGAAATCTGTGCTTTTCTTTTTCCCCTTGAAGGTCCCATTTCTCCAGGAATTGCCTAAAGAATTCAATGGCACAGGTAAGTCACATTCCCAGAGCTGAAAGGACCACTTGCATGCCTGAGGAATGCCAGTCTAGGCAAAAACCCTTCTTCCTTCAGGATATCTCTTTGTATCTTCTCCTGCTCTGTGCTCTTCCTCATTCCTGCACTTTCACTTCTGTTGTCCCTGCCACCCCACTAGGAAATCCCAGCCATGCCCCTGATGACACCCACCAAACACCCTGTCCTTCACAGTGATGATACAGTGCCCCATACACTTGCAGCTTCTCTTGGTGACTCTAATTTCCATTGACTTCTTTTCCATCTACGCTAGTTTAGCATTTACAATAAGTGTCACACAATTTAACATGCAATTATTGCAATATGCATCACACCCTGGCAAAAATAAACCTTAAGAGAGAGTACTCTAAGACGTGCAGTTTCTCTATGTTTCCCAAATTGGATTCAAAATCTTGATTATTATAGATAAAAAGAGTCAAATCAGCCAAGTGTTGTACATTATAATAAAAATAGCATGAGGGGATTTGGTTCTTCATCTTAGAAATTAGACTTGTATATCTCCATTTGGATGTCTTATAGGCATCTCCACATAATATGTCCAAAACTACACTACTTTTCTTCCCAAAATCTCCTCAAGTAATCTATCCATCTTAGTAAATGTCAACTTTGTCCTTCTGGTAGCTTTGGCTAAAAGCCTTGGTCTTATCCTTTCTTCCCCTCTTTCTCTCCCAACGACATTTAAGCCACTTAATATCCTATAACTATATCTAGAATATGTCACTTCTCACCAACTTCACAGTTACCATCATCTCTCTTCTGGGTTATTGCAATAGCCTCCTAAATGGCCTTCCCAGTTCTGCCTTTGCTCTCCCCCAACCACAGCACATTCTCAACACAATCCTCGGAATGGAACTTTTACAATGTATGCCTTGTCATGGAACTTCCCTCTTCAAAAGCTTCTATTGATTTCCCACATCACTCAGAGGAAAAGCCAAAGTTCTTCCAATGGCTAAAAGCTCTTATAAGATGAAGCTCACGGTGACATTCCTGACCTTATCTCTCACTCTCCCTGGCTCAATGCTCCAACCATGTCAGCATCTCTGCTGTTCCTCAACTAAAGAAAGCCTGCTGCTACCACAGAGTTTGTCTTTGCTTGTCCTTTTGTTTATAATGCTTCCCCCCAACCCCAACCCACCCAGATTTCCAAATAGCCACTTCCTTCCTTCCTTTGAATTTACTCTAATGTCACCATGTCAGTGAGACATTCTCAAACCAACCTGTTTTACCAGATAGCTATTTAGCTTTCACTGGTCCTCCCTCTTCTCCTAATTTTCTCCATAGCACTTATCATTATCTGATATACTATAAAAATGCTGTATTATTTATTTTCTGTCTTTCATTAAAATGTAAGCTCCATGAGAGCAGAGATGGGAATAGTGCCTTGGGAACAACATGTACTGAATTAATAGTTCTTATATGAGTGAATGAATAAATAAATGAAAGAATAGGGCCAAGTATCATTTGAGAATGGCTGAGCCTGTACTTTGCTATACTCTAGCAAGAAATCATGGAATTTTCTACATAGTTAACTTTGACATAAATTTTTAAAA
>NW_012137747.1:1945816-1949186 GCF_000956105.1 Propithecus coquereli | reverse complement strand
CAAGGAATAATGAAAATAGCTATATTTACTGGAGTGGGTGGATTTTTGTGCAATTTTTAGCTTTCTTTTAGTTTTTTTAGTGCTATAATGTTACATGCATGACTTTAAAACAATTTTTCAAAAGAAAATCTTGAGGCAGCTACTGAGAGCTGAATCATAGGCTGGTAGGCTTTTCCTTTAAAGCATTTACTTGGGATTTGCTTCAGATAATCTTGGCTAAGGGATGCCAAGTGTCCATTTTCTCTTCTCAATGTGGAAACCTCAAGATTAAATCAGAAAGATCCAGTATCTGGGCATTTGGATGATTTTGCTTCAATTTTCACCTTCTAGTGAGGCCAACTACCAGTTGGGAGTTTATCCTTCATTGTCAAACAACTATTTGTCCAAATTCAAGGATCAAAACTACAATGAGATATCATCTCACCCCAGTTAAACTGTATTTTACCAAAAAGACAGGCAATAACAAGTGCTAGTGCGGATGTAGAGAAAGGAGAACACTTGTACACTGTTGGTGGGAATGTAAATTCGTGCAACCACGTTGGAGAACAGTATGGCGGTTCCTCAAAAAATTAAAAATGGAACTACCATATGACCCAGCAATTCCACTGCTGGTTATATATCCAAAAGAGGTGACTTCAGTGCAAAAAGATATCTTCACTCTCCTGGTTATTGTAGCACTATTCACAATAATTAAGATTTGGAATCAACCTAAGTGTCTATCAGTGGATGAATAAATAAGGCAATTGTGGTACATGTACACAATAGAATATTATATATAGCCATAAAAAGAATGAAATCCTGCCATGTGCAGTGACATGGATGGAACTAGAGAACATTATGTTAAGTGAAATAAGCCAAGCACAGAAAGACAAATCTTTCATCTTCTCACTCATATGTGGGAGCTAAATATGAAAAACAATTACTCTCATGGAGATAGAGAGTGGAATGATGGTGGTCAGAGGCTGGGAAGGGTAGCAGGGAGGAGGAATAAACTGGGGATGGCTAATGGGTGCAAAAATATAGTTAGACAGTTAGAATGAACAATATTGGATAGCACAGCTAAGTCACTATAATCAACAACAAGTTAGGTTATATTTTAAAATAACTAAAAGATTGGAATTGGAATGTTCCCAGCACAAAGAAATGATAAATGCCTGAGACGATGGATACCTAATTACCCTGATTTGATTAGTTCACATTACATGCCTGTATCAAAACATCACATATACCCTATAAACATATACAACTATTATGTACTCATAATAATGAAAAATATATGTATTTTTTAAAAAGGCAGGCAAATGTAATATTGAGTAACAAGTTCCCTTTAGAGGACTACTGTGTAGCAGTGGGCAATATTTGTATGACCTATTGGGGAACAGATTCAGATGCTCTCTCCCTTAATCCAGTGAGCAATTCATAAGAGAGGGTACTGCACCCTGTATGTAAATGAAGCAACAATAGCATTTATAGGGGCAAGATGTGCAATTAACAAAATACAGACAAATCCATGCCTCATTGACCTAGATTTGTCCCCATTCTGGGACAGTTTTCTTTTCAGCAGTGATTCTAGTTCTGGTCAGGAGTACTTCATCCACCCAGAAAAGGACCTAAGGAACAGTTTTCTCTCCAAGTTTATTTCAACTGTTTGGATAATAAAGGTATTTTGTTGATCACCAAGTGATCTTATGAAGGAGTGTAATGGGAGAACAAGGAACTCTAATTGTGGTCTTTCTTGCCCACAGATTCCCCTTGTGATTTCGGGCATATGGTTGAAGTTTTCTGAGTCTCTGCAGCTTCATGTTTTAAACTGTTTTAATAATTCTACCAGATCAATTCCTTCACCAACTTCTTGTCTATTGAGAGCACTTAAATCTACAGAGTCATTGTCTACTCATTTTGCTTTCTGACTGCCACCCTCCTACAGCATCTGATATCATTTTCTGAAATGTGTCATGTGACCTGTTTTCCACTTCCATTGGCTCTAACCTTACACAAAGTTATGTCAATTCTCCCCCAGGAATTCAGCAACAAATCTTACACTCTATGTTTTCTTCTCTTCAAACCATAGAAGCACACTCTTCTTTAGTGCTTAATTTGTCCTGGTTCTCTTTTGACATAGACACTCTGGCCTCTTCCTGTTTCCTCTTGCATCATCTCACTTCCTTTCCCTGGCTTCTTGGGATCCCTGCAGCTCCTCCACCCCAGCCTCTTCCCAATCCAGCCACACTATTGCTCCCTTGCTCTCCCAGCACCTCTTCTTTCCTCAGAGTGTCGCTCACAGCCTCTTGGTCTGGTCCATCACAGTGTTCCAGAACCAGCTCTCAGAGCTGAGCGGCTTTCTTGCCATTGTTTTCCCTTCCTGCTGCTGGTTGTGGGGACTCAGGTATTGTTCTGTTCATCTTTTAGGAACACCACCCTCTGGTGTGGCACTGAAAAGTTGGACAGTGTTTTTAGAGGCGGGCTCTCTGACCCATCACTTCCCTCTCTGTGATGATTTCTTTGTGATGATTTCTGAAAGTGATGTGCGCGAACCTCCCTCTTTGGTTGTGCAGATGGAGTCATAAAATCAACTCTCATGACAACTTGGAAAAATTAATCTTCTTTATTTTGTCTATAACTCCTGCGGCTTTCCTCTCAAGCCTCCAACTTGCAGAATAGAAAGAAAAATTAATTTTGTTCAGCCTACAGTGGTCTAGAAAAGCGAAAGTGCCAGCTCCCTAACCAAGCTTCCTGCCCTGTTAGTGTGTCTGTGACCAAGATTATGACAGGGCAGGTTAAGGGGAATGGGGAACAGAGCAGAGGGTCCTGCTGCCTGCTCTCACCTTATCCTCATGGTCTGATGTATCTGCTCACTCCAAGCCTCAGTTCCGAGAGCGGAAACGCTGAGACACCCACGGTCATCCCGTTCCCCTCCTTCTTCCCCCTCCCTTTGCCATCCCATATTCAGGGGCTTGATGTCAGCCTGATGGGAGGACTTTGCCTCCATCTTTGGAATTCGTACCATTTATGGCTGTCCAGCATCTTTGAACAGCATTGTGTTTTTGTTTTTGTTTTTCTCTCTCTACATTTCCCACCCTCTGTCCCCAAAGCAGAAGCCAAAACTTGGTCTTCCTGCCTCCCTTCCATCTAGGGCAGCAGCCATGACCTGGGCTCAGCGACCAGGTGCACCACTGGTGTGAAACCTGGATTTGCAAGGCAGAGTTGTGGCAAGGGAGATGCTCTCTGCCATGGTTTCCTGATGAGCGTGGGAGATGCAGTAGAGAGCCACTGAGTCACAGAGGCCCTGCTGGCGCCCTGCTCTGCAGCAGTAGGATCGCTCTTACGCACACTCTGGTGGTATGATTTAAGAGTTGTTCCTGGAGGTGCC
>NW_012137747.1:1941045-1943171 GCF_000956105.1 Propithecus coquereli | reverse complement strand
TTGCATTTCCTCTGGTATTCCAGGGGGAAGGCAAAAGTTTTATTCTATTCCCTTTAGTCAAAAGAGTCATTTGCTTGTTAATGTCCAAGCTGAAAAAAGATTCTCCTTCCTATGTAGCCTCATCAAACAACTGTCCTTCTACTGACATTGTAGGCCATTACTGTGGTCTAAACTTGACCCCAGTCTTGTGGACTAAAAGATATTGATATATATTTGGTGGTAATCTTGTTACCTAATCTAGTTTATAGGTTCCATAAGGACAGGGGAACAAATATCTGTTTTTCCCATATCACATAGTAGAGTTCTGAGCACATCATCAGTTCTTAATTAATACTTTTTTGATTAATTTACTCATTTGGTCAGGTCTTTATTCATTTAGCAAGTATGTTTGGGCTCACCATGTGCCAAGCATTTTTCTATGTACTGGTGACACAGCATTTTAAAAACCTGCTCCCATGGAGTTTCCATGCCAGTAGAGGGAGGCAGATAATGAGCAAATAAGCAAATATGCAATATGTCAAATAGTGACAAGTGATAGGAGGAAAACTGAATTGAGTTACAGAAATAAAAACTGCTTGGAAAGGGGGAATTTAAAGGTCATAGATGAAAAACCCACAGCTAACATCATACTTAATAGGGAAAAGTGATGAAGCTAAGAACAGGAACAAGAGAAGGATGCTCACTTTCACCACTCTTATTCAAAATAGTACTAGAAGTCCTAGCCAGAGCAATCAGGCAACAAAAAGAAATAAAAGGCATCCAAATTGGAAAAGAGGAAGTGAAATTGTCCCTCTTTACAGATGACATGATCTTATATGTAGAAAAACCTAAAGACTTCACCAACAAACTCTTAGAACAGATAAGCAAATTCAATAAAGTTGCAGGATACAAAATCAACATATAAAAATCGGTAATTTTCCATATACCAATGACAAACTAGCTAAAAAAGAAATCAAGAAGGCAATCCCATTTACAATAGGTACAAAAAATGAAATAAAATACTTAAGAATAAATGTAACCAAGGAGATAAAAGACCTTTGCAACAAAAACTATAAAACTTTAATGAAAGAAATTGAAGAGGACACAAACAAATGAAAAGACATCCCATGTTCATGGATGGAAAGGATTAATATTGTTAAAATGACCATACTACCCAAATCAATCTATACTTCAATGTAATCCCTATTAAAATACCAATGACATTCTTCACAGAAGTAGGAAAATAATCCTAAAATTTGTATGCAACCACAAAAGACCCCAAATAGCCAAAAAATATTGAACAAAAAGAGCAAGGCTGAAGGCATCATACTACCTGACTTCAAAATATACTACAAAGTGATAGTAACCAAAACAGCCTGGTACTGTATAAAAAAGACACATAGATCAATGCAACACAATAGAGAACCTAGAAATAAAGCCACATATTTATAGCCAACTCATTTTTGACAAAGGAGCCAAGAAAATACATTGGGGAAAGGATACCCTATTTAATAAATAGTGCTCAGAAAACTGGATATTCATTTGCAGAAAATGAAACTGGAGCCCTATCTCTCACCATATACAAAAATCAACTCAAAATAAATTAAAGACTTAAACGTAAGACCTGAAAATATAAAACAACTAGAAGAAAACACAGGGAAACACTTTAGGACATTGGTTTAGGCAAAGATTTTATGGCCAAGACTTCAAAAGCATAGGCAACAAAAGCAAAAATAGAAAATGGGACTATATTAAAATGAAAAGCTTCTGCACAGTAAAGGAAACAATCAACTGTAAAAATGGGAGAAAATATTTGTAAACTACTCATCTGACAACTGACTAATATCCAGAATATTCAAGGAACTCAAACAACACAATAACAAAAAAACAGATAATCCTATTAAAAAGTAGACAAAGGATCTGAATAGACATTTCTCAGAATAAGGCATACAAATGGCCAATAAGTGTATGAAAAAATTCTCAATATCACTAATAATCAGGGAAATGCAAATAAAAACCACAATGAGGTATCATCTCACTGCATTTAGAATGACTATTATCAAAAAGACAAAAAATACTAAATGCTGGCAAGGATGTAGAGAAAAGGGAACTCTTATACATCTGCTGTTAGGAATGTAAATTAGTTC
>NW_012137747.1:1932482-1940645 GCF_000956105.1 Propithecus coquereli | reverse complement strand
GGGCACTCAAAAAGTTGATCTAATGGAGGTAGAGAGTAGAATGATAGTTACTAGAGGCTGGGAAGGGGGAGGATAAAGAGCGGTTGGTTAATGTGCACAGGCATACAATTAGGTATAAGGAATAAGTTCTAGTGTTTTATAGCACAACAGGGTGACTATAGTTAATAATTTACTGTATACTTCAAAATAGCTAGAATAGAAGATGTGAAATCACAAAGAAATGATAAATGTTTGAGGTGCTAAATATTCTAAATACCCTGATTTAATCATTACATTTAATCATTACATTTTGTATACATGTGTCAAAATATCACATGTACCCCATAAATATGGACAATTACTATGTATCATTAAAAAAACTAAATAAATTTGTAAAAAAGAGCTCACCAGTGACATATGAGGAGAAGCGTGATCTGAGAAGTGTGAGTGCAAACAATGAGGATATTTGGGGAAAAGAGTCTCTTAGGTAGACAGAGCAACAAATGCAAGTGTCCTTAGGAGGATGTGTTTTGAGTCCAAGGAAAATCCAGGAAGCTACTTTGGCCACAGAGTGGAGTGAGCAAGGTAGAGAGTTTTACAGATAAGGTCTGCAAGGTAGTGGGGGAAACAGACTTGAAGGCATTAAAGAAACTTTGTATATTACTCCTGGTAAAGTGGGAGCTATTGCAGGTTCTGAACAAGGGAGGATTTTACTAACTTATATTTTAGAAGAATGATTCTCAATGCTCTTTTGGGAATAAACAGAAAAACATAGGAGAAGGAGCAGGAAAATTATTTAATAAATTGCTGTAGTAATCTCAGCAAGAGATGGTATAGCTTGAACCAGGGTGGTAGCTGGTAAAAAGTTACTGGATTCTCCATAAGTGTTGAAAATAGAGCTTACCATATTTGCCAATGGATCAGAGGTGAGGTGTAAGAAAAAGAGTAGAGTCAACGATGATTCCTGAGTTTTTTGGTCTGAGCCAAAAATGATTGCAATTATAGGGTGATTGTGCAATTATAGGAATCATCAATCATGAGAGAAAATTTGTTGCTGTGAGGAGACGGAGAATTGCCGGAGTAGGTGAGAAGGGGTAGGAAATCTTAGTGAGCACACGGCCACGTCATCCATAACAACAGAGGGGTGAGGCAAGTATTCAGTGACAGGTGCAGGTCGGTGATTGGAAATGCTTTTCTGATGATTTCCGTTATCTTAGTCAGGTGGGAAAGCAAGGCCATTACTTGAAGGTGATAAGTGGGGAGGAGATAATAGAAGTTTGAAGAGAGAGAGGAAAAAATGTGAAGTGGTCAACTAGAAAAGT
Source organism: Propithecus coquereli (assembly GCF_000956105.1). Classification (NCBI taxonomy): domain Eukaryota; kingdom Metazoa; phylum Chordata; class Mammalia; order Primates; family Indriidae; genus Propithecus; species Propithecus coquereli. The sequence goes on along the minus strand of NW_012137747.1, from coordinate 1,939,344 downwards.
GGGACAATGAGAAGATTTGGGAAATATTGTCTGGCACAACCGAGGGCTTATTTAAGGTCATGAATGTATTGAGGAAAATTGTTTGTTTTTCTCTAGGCACATTGAAATGCTTAGGGGAGAATTTGCTGGTAAAGAGAAAAAAAAGATAAGAGAAAGTCAGATGTTAAGGTCCTATACAAGGAAATGATTATAATTATTCATCATGAAATATATGCCCATGTAAAGGAAATGATGTCACGGAGTGGGGGCATTGAAATGGTTGTGGGATTGGTAGATTCTGGGGAGGGAGAATTGTTGGAGTTGTGGTATTTAAAGGGAGTTGGAAAGACAAGAGGTGCTGATAGGATAAGAGGATGTTTAAAATAGGTATTAAGGAGGAGATGCTATTGGTAATGGCAAAGTCTAGGGAATGATCATGGGATTGGGTGGCTGAGACAACAGAGGAGAATAAGTCATGGAAATGAGAGGCCAGGGTATTGAAAGGATCATCTTCAGGCATATGGAAATCAGGAAGAATTGTGACAGGAGTTGTACTAGAGAGAGTGTCAATAAACCAGGAGCTGACCATGAAGGAACGAGAAAGCTTAATCCATCCTGGGGTCTATAAATGAAAAGTAGGGCTGTGGAATGATATGATTTGATGGCATTAGCACCAAAGTTGGAGAGGAGAAAGAGGGAGTTAGGTAGATGTATGGGCCAAAGGTCTGATAGTGGCAATAAGAGGCATGGAGTTGAGCTAGTCTGCCTCTAGACAATGTTACTAGTGGTGTGGAGGCCTAAGGTTTTCTAGAATTTTCTAAGTTAAATCACTTGAGAGGGCTGCAGGGAAGGCAGTATCTTTGGGAAAGAGCTAGGTGTCAGTCAAAGCAAAACGTTTCGAAGAAGAGATTGTGTATATAGATGTTTTTGCTGATGACTCCAGAAGCATTTCAGGATATAATTGGTGCCTCGGAATTTTTATTTAAATTTTGATGGTCATTGTACTCTAGATATGTTTAAGTGGTAGTTAACAAAGAACTCTGAATAGCCAAGTTACTGTGTTATTATTTTGACAGTTCTGGGCGTTTATCACATAAAGAACACTGTAAACACCAGACCTTCTCTGTGTACACCACAATAGGAGCCATCTTTGACCTTTCATTCTAGGAGAATGACCAATCTTTTCCCCGGAGCATCAAGGCTCTGGGAACTGCCTGTCATTTCCTCTAGACTGGGACCTCAAGCAAAGTCTAAAAACAATCAACTTTCAATTTTCTGTGCTTGTTTGCTTTCTGCCCTGAATACACAGAGAAGGCGTTTGAGCAAACTTTTGGGTTAAGTTTTCAAGGGCATCTTTCCATTTCCAACTACAAAGGATTTGGAAACCAATTGCTCCAGGGCCCCAGGAGTTTGTTTTTATTATTTAAATGTGGGTGTCTTCAGCAAAACAACCTCAAAAATTCAACCCAAGCCCCTCAACCCACCACCATTTGCTAAATGAAGCAAAACACCATAATAGCCTTAATGATGTGAATTTATCTCTTAACTGTTGTTTTGAGATCACAACAAATCATTAAAATCATTAACTCTTCTATCTAAATTAGAGTACAGATCTTCCCCCTATATCCTCTTTACTTATGCTTCTCAGATTTATTCCATGCAGAATGAACTGGCTTAATATACTCCAAGTTACACTTTCAAATGGCTTTGTTACCTCTCCCATGCTCATTCCTCCCCTGTGCCCAGAGCCACCTTCCTAAGAAATGCAGGCAGCAGATAGCTAAGCTAAGGGGTTTGGATCCATGCTGACTCTAGGAGCCTGAACAACAAACTGTAAACATCCACTGGAGTTTTGGCTCTCCTCACTGTCCTGTGTAAGCAGAAGCCCTCACCATTAGATCTGGCAAAGGCAGAGGAAATGTCAGCAGATGCCACTCTTAGAATGAAGACCAAGCAGAGTTTGGATTCACTCTGTTTCTTGTTAGGTTTGTTACTTACTGACTCCCCAGCTCATTCAGTCCTACAGAAATAGAAAGCATGTCCTCTGTTTCTGGCCCAGTGTGGAGGGCAGAAAGAATATGGAACATGTGGGTATTGAATAATTGGATGGGCCTCTCAGATCTACGTGTGTTGGAGAAGTTCATGCCCTTTCTTCTGGAAGATTCTTATGGAAATAGAACAATGTGGTACTCAGGAACTTGGGATGACCATTTATTCATCTCTCCTCTAGGTAGAAAGAAGGGAGGAATATGTACCATGCAGTGAAGAGCTGGCTTAATACATCAAGTGCTTAATAAAGACAGTGAATTAAAAGGGTGTAGGTAGATCGGTCAAACTCAGCTGGATGTTTATGTTACACTAACTGATGAACTAAGTTACTGTTAAACAGTAACATAGCTCAGTGTCGCTCAGGCACCAGAAGATATACAATTAATGTTGGTTGAATTGAAGACTATATGTAACAATCCCCTTTGGGGGCCTACTGTTTTCTTCTAAGTTAAACTCACTTTATAAGGAGGTTAATATTTTTTTTTTATTTGGTCACCAGTGTGCCCTGTAGGCCAGTTACAAAGCTGGCTGATGCAACTTTCTCATAACTCAGTAATTTGAATTCAGGTGCCGAAGTTATGTTTGAAATCTAAGTTTTGTGATTTACTCTCAGTCATGTATGTTAAAAGGATTGGTTAATTACTTTTCATAGGAAAGTCCTGCCTTGGACATCTGGCCATCCCTGAGGTGCCTGGGAAGCCCAGCTCTAAGCTCCTGGGACCCTTTTAGGATGGATGGTTAGCCTCTTCAAACTATGCTTGAGAAGGATGGTGAATTAGAAGGGAGATTTAAAAAAAAAACACTGGAATGGAGAGAAACCCTCAACTGTCTTCCATGGTTCTAAGTTCTACCCGTTTCTTCTCTATTGGGTTTCCAGAAGAACCAGAGTGGCCATAAAAGCTCTCTTATGTTTTAATTATATTCTGTGAATTCAAGTGTGTGTGTGTGTGTGTGTGTGTGTGTGTATAAAAGTCCACTTATCTCTAAATAGAAGAACCCACTCTAAGCTCTATCTTTGGTACTAGAAAATTAGTCTTTTATCAGGCTGATTCAAGGGGCAAATGAAGAACTATAGAATATAAAATCAATGACCTTTTGTAGACAGGCAAAGTCAGAGGATAAAAGGCTTTAAGCTGGGCAGAAGGAATACATCTCTACTCTAAGTTGCTGCTTGTAGGAGAGAAAAACGCAGGGTGATGTAAAGGAAAAAGATTTCCTACATCACAGCAGTTCTGTGCTCAGCCTCAGAGGGTGATGTCTGGGTTCAGCACACACAGATGAGCTCATTTTTCTGGGCAACCTGGGAGCTCTTGCTCCAGACTCATTTCCCCTGTGAGCAAGTGTTATACAACGCGGCCCTGCCACTCCACTCCCAGACCTCAGACTGTCTTGCCTGTGCTTTCTCAGTCCAGGAGCTGTGAGAAAGGGAGTAAAGGGACCAAGCAACCGTGGTCAAGGGTACCGGCTAAGAATGGCTGCTCCACGCCTGCTTCTCCCCACCCCCCACAACCCTCCTCCAATCCCTCGACATTTTCTAAGTGAGTCTGAGCTGTCTCTGTGGCCTTCACCTCTGTGCTATAACTCTGAAGGAGCCACGAATCGCAGCTGGTGGGCTCCATTTCCTAGGGCAGTTGTTGACATCAGGGGCTCCCATATAACCCAGAGAGCCAGAGTTGCTCTCAGGGAGCCAGAGTGAGGGTCCCCCCAGCAGCCATCCAACTCCTTGCTCCAGTGCCTCTACCATGCCAGGCTAGGATTAGTGCCATGACAACCCAGCCCTGTGCCCCGCTGTGGCCCCCCACCAACATCAAGAGCTGTGATAAAGAAAAACATCACAGCGAGGGTAAAGGATGTATCAATCATGCATCCACAAAATATTCTCTGCTTCCTCTTCCCACCACGTCTGTGAAGTATTATGACCTGCATTTTACAGCTCAGGAGAATAAGGTAGAAAGAGGTTAAATGACTTGTATAAGGCCACAGAGTTAGTAATAGGTAGGGTGGAATTTAAATCCAAACTCACCTAGTGTCAACCGTAGGACTTTGCTTGGCACCACATGTGGCCTGGGGAAGACTGTGAAAATAAAGATCATATCATACGGGATGCTGGCTGACCTCGAAGGGCAAGCTGGACAAATAGTCATGCCAGCTCTCCCAGACACACACACACACACACACACACACACACACACACACACACACACACACCCTGGCCTGCCTTTATTTCAGTCTTACCCTTACTGGGAAAATTATCTAACCACCCAGGCTCACATGTACATATTCATTGTCCCTCTGTGACTCTCCTCCCCTTAGGAGGTGTAGGGCACCAGGCCTCGCTGTGATGACATGGACCCAACCAAGGATTTCAGCTGGCAGCTGTGACTTTGTTATTACACTTTTCCTGTCTTGGTGTGTTTGTTTGTTTGGGGCAATAAAAGCAGGACCAGCAATCAGACCTGGTCCAGATTCTAGAATGTGGATTATTGCCACAGCTGGGGTCTCTTCTACCTCCATTCTAAGTCCATCTTGCGTTGAGGTACTCTGTTCATACTTAGCATAGTGCATGGCATGTAGTAACAGCTTATTAAATATTTCCATCCAAAGAATTTTTTCAAAATATCACTTCTATTATATCACTGTCTTGATAAAGTTATAACAGCTCCCTGTCTCCTGCCTCAAGGTCATGCCCATGACCTCTACTCCGTACCTTCACAACCCAGGCAAGATGTAATACCTTCAATGCTACCTCCACATCTTTCTCTGCAGGAGCTCTGGCTGGAATCCCTCCTGCTCCTCTTTCAAGACTGGAAGTTCAAGCCCCATCTTCACTGGCAGCTTCCCTCACCATTCCAGCCCCCTGAGATTTTCCCCTGAGCTAAATTTCTAAGTATTTACTGTCTGAACAATTCTAGGTACTTAACCACAAACTATCTTATTTTACTACTTAATAGTTTCATGGGTAACTCTTAAAAATTGTGAAACTATCGAGTACCAAGACCATAAAGTAAATGTTTTGTGTAGTACCCAGAGTGTTAGCCCAGTGTTGGGAATATAATAAAAATTTTAAAATATTTTAATTAATTTAAATTAAAATTCTATTCTAGTCAGAGCTTATACAGTATATTATTCATCAATCTTGAATGGATGAATACCTTTTAGAGAACAAAATATTTCTCATAAACACCCAATATTTATTTTTAGGTCACTTAAACGCATAAACATAAAACTAAGTATAAACTCCTAATAAAAGCTTAAGGTTCTTAAACCACTATAAATCTCAAATGAATTTATAAAATTAAATATAAAAAATAGTATGAGCACTACAAAATTCAAATTAAAAGTATAAGTTTTCATGATGTGTGATGTTTGCCAAAACCAAACCACATCACAGATATGGAACTGCTACAATCCAAGTTCTTCTGAGTTATTGAGCTTGGCATGATTCATTTCTTACAGCACTCTCTTCTGTTCAGTGCACAACACAGCAGAACCTTCATTCCTGTAGGTGGTATCAGGCCAATGGGACCCTACTTAGCAAAATGGCATCATTATCATTAAGGCTGCTTTTTCTCACCCCGAGTCAAAGTCATGACGTGCTGCAATCATTGGATTTATGTGGTCATCCAGAAGGTCCACATATGCCTGTGTTAATTTTTTAGAATTACCATTGAAATTACAAATACAAATTAAATATTCTATTAAAAAGAAACTTTTGGACCATCCAATTCTATTTGTAGATCCCTGGGATTCATTGAGTAACATTGTCAGCACCCTAATGGGAGAAGAATTATTTAAAGCAGAAAAACATAGAATTATTCTCCCCCGCTTTCCATGAGAGACTGTCAGTCTTATTTTTTCTATTACTAAATCTTTTCTTTTCGAATTATTACTAAAATCTACTTTTTCCTTACAAGAAAGCAACACACATATCAGATAATTTAAAAGTCATTTATAAGCCAAGAAAAGAAATTAAGACCCCAGAATTACACCTTCCAAAGATAACCACTGATGGTCCATATAACATTAATAGTACTTGATCTCATTCTATTGCTACTAATAAACACATCAGCAACTGTTAGATAATGATTACCACATGCCAGGAAATGTTCAAAGCATTTAATGTACATTAATTCATTTATTCTGCACAACAACCCTGTGGTAGAGGTACTTTTGGTATTCTTATTTCACACATAATAAACTGGAGGTTAAAACCATAAGCCTTAAGTAACTTTCAAACACATGATTGGTAAGTTGTAGAGCAGGGTTCTAATTGAGGCAAAAATATAACAATATATGAATAAAACAAATGAAATCAAATATAGGATCTCACAGAATATGGAGTTTGAGGTTCTGCTTATTTCCCTTTAAAAATACCATCAACATCTTTTTGTTTTGGTAACCAATAATGTTTGTAAGTATCAGATAGATATATTCCATTATATTAAAAGTACATTATTCAACCAATACTCCATTGACAGCCTCCTAGATAGTTTTCAATCTTTAACTATTACAAAGTAGATGAACATTCTTCAATCTGAACCTTTAAGCACATCTTTACTTATGGAAACATTTTTATTTCTTATGTGTTACTAAACAATCTAAGGAGAAAAGTATACAAAAAAATCTCAGCATGCTCAGTCTAACATTGCTGTAACTGTTGATTTTATTTACTGGGTAAGTACTTCATTTCACACAATGTTCAATTATGTGTATTTGTTTAGCATTCAATCAAATTTTAAGTTTTTCCCAATGCTAATAGGTGCTTTCAGCTCTACATACACATGGGAATGAGCTAATATAAAACATACAGTAACATTTTAAATTATGTGTCCTA
>NW_012137747.1:1929013-1930697 GCF_000956105.1 Propithecus coquereli | reverse complement strand
AACATCAAATATTAGTAGCTGGAGGTCTTTATTCTGAGTGTTTGGGTTTAATCAAAACAAGGGTCTTCTGATCTTCTGTCATGGTTGAAGAAGTAGTTGATTGATTTGTCAGGGTCAGAATGGGGACCTAGCATGGAAACAAAATTTCAATGAATTGCCCTGATTTATAGCCCACACCTTATTCCAGTTCATTTTATCTGTTATCTACCATTCTGAGCTTTTCTAGGTTTCTGGTAGGTGGGAAGGTTTGCCTCTCTTTGGTATCCCTGTCTCTGTGTAACTGAGTTTCAAATTTATTAATATTTTCATTCACTTCTCTTTTTCACATATTTGGCCTATGAGTTACACGTGTCTGTCCTGAATTCATTGAATGCAGAATTTATGTGTCTCCCTGTTGTTTATTTGTGTGTGTGTATGTGTTGACATCTGACATTTTTATCCACTTAAATCCAAAATGTGCTTGTATTTTTTTAAGGTTTCTGCAAGGGGAAAAAAGAAACCTATTAAGAAGACATTTCTGAGTCAGGACTAGTGGTCCATGATACTGGACCATAGAAAAAATCTAGGCATAGAATAGAATGATTAATCACTTCATGTGGTAAAATTTTTTCCTTCTGTGACTTTGCTCTATACCCAATCATTATGTGTATGATTTTTGCCTATATTTCAAATCCTTGATAAAATGACATCTCCTCCATGAAGCCACCCCTGATAATTATAACTAATAATAATCTCTCCATTCTCTGAACTACATGACATTTGATCCATCATTTTCTTATTCATTTTATACCCAGACTTGTCATTATGTGTGTATGTCCCCAGCAGGAGCATTTTCTCATTAATTTATTACTCCCTCTGTCTTTGAGGATTGGATTCATGTCTAATTCATCTTTGAATAACTCCTAGCTCCTAGTGCAGTGCCTGGAAAAGAGCATGTACTTAATAAATGCTTAACAAATGTGTGAATGTATACACATTGAAACAATTCTTGCTCCTAGAAAAAACAGAAGGCCTATTTTGAGGTCCCCTACTTTGCTGTCATTCAGAAAGTTTGCAAAGAATAAGGCAAATACACTTAGCTGTAAGTTCCCATGTGCTATAAGACATGAGTGCAAACTATGGTGCTGTATTGCAAATGTTCCTCTGAAGTTCCTCTCTGGAATCGTTACCTTCTTAGGAATAATTATATAAGGAGATGGACAGGAATCAACATTGTTAAAATGTCCATACTATCCAAAGTGATTTGCAGATTCAGCGCAATCCCCATCAAAATACTAACATCATTTTATCACAGATCTAGAAAAAATAATTCTATGCTTTGTTTAGAAACAGAAAAGAGCCCAAAAAGCCAAAACAACCTTAAGCAAAAGGAACAAATATAGAGGCATCACTTTACCATACTTTAAGCTATACCACAAAGCTATAGCAACCAAAAAAGCATGGTACTGGCACAAAAATAGAGACATAGAACAATGGAACAGAACAAAGAACCCAGATATAAAACCATCCACAGATTGTTGTCTGATCTTTGACAAAGTAGACAGCAATATACACTGGCAAAAATAATCCCTATTCAATAAATGATGCTGGAAAAATTGGATAGCCACATGTAGAAGATTGAAACAGGATCCATATCTTTCACCACCCAAAAAAATTAACTCAAGATGGATAACAGACTTAAATC
>NW_012137747.1:1922620-1927763 GCF_000956105.1 Propithecus coquereli | reverse complement strand
GCTTCTGTAACTTGCTGTAGGCAAAACTTAACTTTATCATCTTTCTACTGGACTCTCTTCCTCATCTTTTCCCAGTGATCAAGTATCTAGAACTCCCTTGGGAGATCCAGTTTCTTGAGTTGAACAGACCAGGGTTTGAATGCCATCCCTAAGAATGGGCATCTCCTCTTTCCTGAAAGCTCAGCTGCCCTCCCTACCCCAGGCCATTAACAATGTGAGAGAAGCTTCTCCCTTTCTTCTTTCTCTCCTCTACCTTCACATGAGAAAAAAAAAACATATATTCTCTTGGAGAGAAGAGACAGCTTTATCACCATCTGGTCCTATTCCAGAGTCACCAGATTGCAGACATGAAAAGCTTGGGCTCCCAAAGATTCCACTTGCTGTCACGTGTGGCTCCTCTCACCACACCTCAGAGTGTCTGAGAGAAAATCCCCACTCGGGAAGCATCTAGGCAGCTGCAGGCTGTCACTGACTTGGTTCAGCAACGTGCAGACCTTCTCTGTCTGGGGTTCCACCCACATGGAGCCACTTCTCTTGTCCTTCTTTGTGAGCTGAGCTGCTGAGCTCTGGCCGCACGGATGTATGGAAGACATTCACCGTACTGTTCAGCTGCTGGTGGCGGAGTTAGAATTTCTCTCCTGTAACATTTGGAAAACACCAAACCCTGGTCACATCTGCCAAGCTGGCAGATGTGGTTCTTCCTGGTCCAAGCTGGGCTTCAGTAACAGATGCAGAACATCAACTTATCTTTTCTGGTTACCTTGAGCCAGGCATTGGCACAAGGCATTACTACCGGCAAATGGGCATTTTTGTACCATTTGTGAAAATTAACTTCCCTAATTAACTTACTCGTACAAATACATTCAGGATGAAGACATTAGGATGATTACCTGGAAAATTACTACCTGGGTAGAGTCCCCTGTGCCCCCTTTTGCCTCCTAAATGTGCCAAGAACAAAATTGCTCTGATGACATTGTCACATCTCTGAGAACAAATAACTGATGAATGAAAGAATGATGCCACATTTTGGTGACTTTAGCCCTAATTTTAGCTCATGGATTCTGCTCAGCATGGAGTGGCCAAGAAATGATATTCCCCATCCAGAGGGGAGCACTGGCGAACATCAAAATTATTTCTTGGTGCATATTCAAGCACCTTCTCGAGCACCAGGCTACACAGCAATTACGGTTTAATGAGTTTTACATCAATTAGGACAGGGAGGAGGGTACTCTGGGGGGATCAGTGGGAGGCCTACATTTCAGAAGCAAGAGGTTCTAAAATTCCATTTGTTTACTCAGCCTGCAAATGCAACTTTATTATTTTTTTTTTATAAACCTGGATATCCTCATGGACAGCCTCAGCAATATGAAGCATTTGCAGCCCTAGGAAATTTTACTTCCTGTCTTTGAAATTCTCTGTGTGTAAGTGTTGGTCATTCTTACCAGGATCAAAAAATTTCTGGAAAATTTTCATTTTTTTATTTCACTTCACTGTATCATATGAGTTACTCTTGAAACAAAATGTATATGCTCTCCGAATGTTGTTCTCTGTTCTTAGTGAGGTGAGGCATGAAGAGAAGTCAGAAGATATGGGGTATGGTTCAGGGTTACTGATACATGGGGATAATAGTGTCTGCTCCCCACAGAAACTGAAGGTAAATTAAAGTATTCTGAGAGTTTAAATCAATGGTTTCCAAACTTGCTATACTTTACATTCATCTAGTGAGCTTTCTAAAAAATGCCAATGCCTAATATCTTCTCTGTCTCTTACAGGTATGTGAAAGTCATTTTAAATGCTAAAATGGTGTGTAAAATAAGGCATTATTTTTATTAATAATGATACTAAATCCAGGTAAATGGAGAGTCAGCCATCTGTTAAAGCCATGTTGTCTTTACCATGTATATATTAAATATATATCTAATATCTATATATCCAATAGATTTGATACAATCTCTTGTAGATAAGTATATTTTTATTTAAAAACTAACTATTTATATAGATACTATAGATACATACAAAAAAGTCTGGAAAGGTTAATATGCCAAAATAAAAGTATTGGTTATATCTTTTTTTTTTATTATTACTTCTATATATCAGGGAGTATTAGGGAGTACAGGCACAGTTTTGTTACATGGATATATTGTATAGCAGTGAGTTCTGGGCTTTCAGTGTAAAAAGTATTGGTTATATCTTCATAGGATTTAATTCTTTTCTTTATTTACATAAATGCAGTTAGTTTTATGTTTTCTCATACAAAATACAGATATTAATATCTGTAGATTCTAAGTATCTGATAGCACATATTATGAAGATAAAACAATAAAAGTTTCTTTTCAAAGAACCTCACTCTAACTCTGTAGGTAGTTGTTGAATAGATGGGGTGTTTGAACTGACATTGCTGGTAGTGAGCTGGGTGATCGGGGCTGGGAATCAGAGTGTTCAGATGTCAGTCAAGGAAAGCTGCAGCCACGAGTTCTGAACAGTCAGGTCCATGTGGCCTGGCCTGCCCTTCTGAACACATCCCTGAACTGAGAAAATCATGGGGCTGTTCCAGAGGCTACGCTTCTGTCAGAACTCAGAGGTTTCAAAGAGACCTTTGTGTTTTTTCTTTTCTTTTCTTTTTTGCAAGTATCAATCCTTCCTCCAAAGAAAAGATGAAATTAAAAATGAGATAGGCAAGGTGCCCTCAGACCAGAAAATCAGGCAGTTGGTAAAATCTTGACTCCAGCTAAGGAATAATTGGCAGAGGAATTTGGTTGAGCCAGGGGAAATTAGATGTGGGAGCTTCTGCTAGGACAAAGATTAGCCATGAAGACAGCCTGAGAGAATGAGGGAAGAGGAAAAGAGAATAGATTGGGACCATTCATCTCCTGCCCAAGAGCAGCTTCCAGAGCCATCAGTGTTAAAGTCCAGTAGCAAAAGAGCACCAGGAACACACCTGTAGTCAAAGTTCGATTTATTAGCTTGCTGTATCAACGGAGAATACACACCACCAGGTAACTGTGGAGTATCTTGAAGCAGTTAGGGAAAATTTCTTATAAATTTTATTTTGGGTGGTAGAGTTAGGGCTCTTGGCAGGGATGGGTTAGCATTCATATATTATGGAGTTGCTTGCCAGGCAGTCTAATCTTCAGAACACCTGAGTGTGTGCAGGGCTATTGTAAGGTCAGGTTTTCTGTAGTCATGTAGAACATCTGGGTTACAAATGAGCTGGTGTCAAAAAACAAGAGTTCAAGTTTATATAGTTTTCTTGGATATAGTGGTCTGGTGCAGTTGATCTGTTTTATGAGTTATGGTATAGCTCTGCAAACGATAGCTTCTGTTCCAGTTCCATTGGGTGAATATATTTCATGGAAGAAATTGGAGATAGGAAAGCACAGAAGGAAATCGAGGATAGGAAATAGGTACTGAGCTACCAGTATGTGCTATGGGATAATACTTGTAAATATTGTACGTATGTTTCTCTTTGTGCATTTTACACTTCTTCCAATAATCTTTATTCAACAAACTGTTTTCCGTAAGGGATCAATCAATAAGCTCTAGGAAATATTCCCAGGCATTAAAGCAGAGCTTTCTTCTCATTTCTTTGTACTTTACAGAAGTCAGATGCTAAAAAAAAAAACTTCTCCATTTCTTGTCACCCATACAACTGGCCACATACTCATTGGACTTTGTCCCTGTTTCCTAAAGATCTTAAGAAACATAACACAGCCAGCCTTCTTGCTGATGCCTGATGGAGACACTTTACCAAATGGTACTAAACTTCCTGGTCTGTGCTCATTTTCACCTTCAAGAGACATGCTCTTTGTGAATAAAGCACTGTATCTTTTATCATCAGCAGCATTTCATTCTCCTATCAAATATTTTACCCATTGAATCAGAAAACCTGACCCATGAAATTGACCCTGTGTATATTTTTGCTTGCCTTCTCCAAAGTTGGCATGAGATGTGTCATGGTTTGAGCCCCTCCGCATTTCTCCAGGCTGTCCATTTGATGCAAAATGAGAGGATACAATTGGCATTTCTACAGCTTTCTCTTAGATCTTTTTTTAGCCTAAGAAATACCCCAGGGGCGTAAAGGGTGATATAGAAACCCACTTTGGTCTGGGGAAATAGATGGAAAAAAAAAAAAAACTTGCCTTAAGGCTCAGACTGGGACCAGAATTAGGGACTAGAACACACACTTAACTCTCTGATTCCCATTTTCTTTTCAGGCCTCTGAATTTGGATATCATACTCTGCCTCTTCATTTTCTGTCTTCAGTACAGTCACTGAGACCAGGCACGGTGGCTCACACCTGTAATCCTAGCACTCTGGGAGGCCAAGATGGGAGGATTGCTTGAGATCAGGAGTTCGAGACCAGCCTAAGCAAGAACGAGACCTCGTCTCTACTAAAAATAGAAAAATTAGCCGGGCATTGTGGCATGTGCCTATAGTCCCAGTTACTCAGGAGGCTGAGGCAGAAGGATCCCTTGAGCCCAGGAGTTTGAGGTTGCAGTGAGCTAGGATGACACCACGGCACTCTACCTAGGGTGACAGAGCAAGACTCTGTCTCAAAAAAAAAAAAAATCACTGAAAATCATCCCACACTAAGAAATCATTGAGGAACCACAAGCAATAAGCCTTTTTGAAAATCCTAGTGAGTTGGCCACCAATGGGAACTGGGGGTAAGATGTAGGAGGAAGGAGAAGTCAGAACATGGTATGGCCATTGACCTTTTTGGTAGGATTTCCTTCATGACCCCACTTGACCTTTCTTGAGTTATGGCACTTGCAACATATTCATTCACTGTGGAAAAATGGCAAGTTGCTAGTGGAAACATGTCCCTCATTAGATTTCTCCTTTTTATTTTTCATATTCTTTTTGGGGGAAAAAATAGAATAACTCCCTTCAAATTCCTTCCATGTTAGTGGCTGTTTAAGTATAAGACAAATAAAATAAGGAGAAATGAAAGGAAACGCTCTAGTAGCAACCCATATTCTTGATTTGGAGCAGAGACGGCCAAAGGCCCCAGAGAAATTAAAGTGCTACCAGACAACTGGGTTAGGAGCACAAGGATCAGTTAGTGTAGGGTGGGTGACTTGTAAAATAATTTTGGACTCAAAACTTATGTTTACTTTCTCTGAACAGCAGCTCCCAGAGT
>NW_012137747.1:1904994-1922570 GCF_000956105.1 Propithecus coquereli | reverse complement strand
ATCACTGAAAATCATCCCACACTAAGAAATCATTGAGGAACCACAAGCAATAAGCCTTTTTGCAAATCCTAGTGAGTTGGCCACCATTGGGAACTGGGGGTAAGATGTAGGAGGAAGGAGAAGTCAGAACATGGTGTGGCCATTGACCTTTTTGGTAGGATTTCCTTCATGACCCCACTTGAACTTTCTTGAGTTATGCTACTTGCAATATATTCATTCACTGTGGAAAGATGGCAAGTTGCTAGTGGAAACATGTCCTTCATTAGATTTCTCCTTTTTATTTTTAATATTCTTTTTGGGGGAAAAAATAGAATAACTCCCTTCAAATCCCTTCCATGTTAGTGGCTGTTTCAGTATAAGACAAATAAAATAAGAAGAAATGAAAGGAAACGCTCTAGTAGCAACCCATATTCTTGATTTGGAGCAGAGAAGGCCAAAGGCCCCAGAGAAATTAAAGTGCTACCAGACAACTGGGTTAGAAGCACAAGGATCAGTTAGTGTAGGGTGGGTGACTTGTAAAATAATTTTGGACTCAAAACTTATGTTTACTTTCTCTGAACAGCAGCTCCCAGAGTCATGTTACACTTGACGTGACAGAAGGGAGCAGCGTCTCATGCGAGCGGAGCAGGCAGACGCTAAAACATGATCCTGACATTTAAGAATTGGCTCTTCTGGACTAGAATTTCCCCCCATGGCTTTGACAGGCCTTATAGGACTAAACCACAACTTCCTCTGATACTAACAGCAACCTGGTGTGCAGAGCAATCGAGGAGGGTCCCTGGAGAAAGGAAATCTAACTGCCAGGCAAACGAGTCATGGACTCGGCTCACCAAGCCAGTCACAGATACCGTTTCATAGGCTCAGGTGAAATTCTGTTTCTCAGCCCCAATATGGGGTGATGACTTGTGTCTTTTTACCTCCTAGGCAGATTTATTGAAGACAATTTTGAACATGATATGAATTTAGGGCACTCTCAGTGCTTGTATATGTTGCTCCTGCCTGGAATGCCCCTTTTCCCATATCTGTTAAATAAACAGACTTTTACTCAAACATCACCTTCTCTGTTAAGTCCATTCACCCCTCCTCAAAAATCTGCCTCCCTTCAGCTAAATGGATTTTGTGATTCTTCAAAGACGCTGTTATAGGTCTTTTCTTCCCATAGTTCTAACACAAGACCTGGCTCATAGGTGCTCAACAAGATCGATGGTGCCTCTGATCCTTCCAGGACTATTTCCAGGTTGCCCTCTGAAGGGGTGATCTTGCCAAGGAGATTTCAAATAAAGTTCATCCTACCCTGACTCTTAGGCAACAACTTGAAAGTCCATTCCTTCATGGAATTTCAAGGTTGGAAGTTTCACCTTGCACTTTACCCCTTCATAAACTACTTGTTGGAGAAAGGATGATTTCAAGTCATTCCTTAAAAAGAAGATATGAACCTGGGCTGGATGATCTCTCCTTGGCCTCCTCACTCTCAGCATGCCCAGCTCTTGAAGGGAGGCTGTGACGTAGGTAAGAGGACACTTGAATGGGAGCCCAAGACCTGAATGCTTTTGCCCAGCTCTGTCATTGATGAGCTCTGTTGTTTGGATAATTTGCTCCTTCTCTGGAGCTCAGAGGCATCATCTATGCACAAGAGGCTTGGGTCCAGTGATATTTAAATACTACTTCCAACTCCAAGAACAGTCTTTAAATGTTAGTAGTCTCCACGTCTATGAAATACCAAAGTTAGCAATCCAATTAATGGCTGGTCTTCTAGTATTAGCTTAGCAGATGGGTTCCCCGCCCCCTGTTGTTTAGAAATTTTTCATCATTAAAATAATTGAGTGGGATGTTGTTTCTATTCTTTTGACCTCTCTGCTCTCCACTGCTATTTAATATAATGAAACCCTGCACTGCTATTTGGCAACTAGGCTTCTGAGGAGTTCTCTTATGTGCAGTTGCAACATAGACATGGCGTGGAAAGGGCACTGGAAGAGGAGTCAGGCAATCTGAGGTCTTGCCCTGCTCTGACACTAACTACCTCTGTGGCCTTGGGCTTGTCATGTCCCTTCTTGGGGTCTCCATTTCCTCACCTGTTAATTGGGGGGTCTGAACTAGCTGATCTTTATTGTTCTTCAATTCTTCTTGCATTCTGTGACTTCTAAGCAATGACATTTCCCTAGAGAGTGAGGGCTGAATGGAGACCACGTGTCACACTACTCCAAATGCCACACAATTAATTATGGAATTTCAGCAATCAGCTCCCTCCCTTGCTCCCTACCCCCTGCCTGCCTGTGTTAATGGCATTTTCAAAGCCTTCTGTTTAGAGGAATGTGTCGGTCCCAGACTAATTGGCATCTTTCCATCAATGTCAAAGGGAGTGAAAGGGGTCTCTGCTTAGAACTCAACTAATTCTCTTCTGTGGAGTGGGGGTGGGAGGTGCCTTCAGCCTCTGACACTCCTCTGGCATCTAACAGTCTACCCTGACTATATTCCCTTTGGTTCCTGTGTATGCAGGATGTGTGCTCATTTGAGAAATCCCAGAAAAGAGGATGGCTTTCCATGTTATGTGGTATTTGTGCATATACTAGGCCAACTTGTAACCGTCTGCCAAAAAATATTGAAGTTCAAGAAGAAAAACAAAGGAATGCACTCTTTCCTGTTAATTCCAATATCATGGATGGGTTAAGAGCATGGACTTTGGGGGACAGCTGCCTTGGTTTGAGTCTTTATTTGCTATCAAGTCAGCCACGTGGCAGAGGGAAATCTACTTTCTCTGCCTCTGTTTGTGTATTTGTAGAATGAAGCTAGTAAATAAAGATACCAATCTCACAAGATGAAATGAAATGGCACATGATAGTAAGTGGAGTGTTTTGACATTATTTTTGGCTAATCAGCATTTGCAATGTCCCCTTCAACTGATCAAACCAGTCATTTTTTTAGCCTTTTTGGCAGAAGTTCATCCCTACCCATTCTCTCGTGGCCTTGGCCCTTGGGGCTCCTTTGTCATGACTCCTATGAGATCCCACTGTTCTTAGGTGATTATTTGGTAAAGTGCTTTTCTATTGGGAAAAGCCTCCTCTCAACACTTCCTCACCACCCTGGGATGCTCTAACTCCTGACCTGAGCAACTGAGTAGCTCACAGCTACCTTTGCAACGGAGAAGACACTTAACCTCAGAAGAGCACAGCTGCAATCATTGCTTCTGACGTGCACTCAGTAAGAATGAAGCAATACATACACCATTAAGGCATCTTTTTCTGCTCAAAGGGGGAAGAAACCACCATCATTTATACAACTTGCTGAATAGAGGTCTAGTTTGTGTTAATCATTCAGTAACACATTCCATTTTCTTCTATCCTTATTCCCTTCCTTTAAGACCAACAGCTGGGACTATGCAGCATGCAGCAAAAGGAATTAAAACTTTCTCATGGGGCGGGGGAAAGTAGAAGCAATTCATTTAATGTGTTTTATCGATTGTACGGCACATTTACTCCATGAGTTCAAGATACCACGTGTCCATTCTCTGGAAGGCAAATCCAAATCACTTATGGCATCTTTATGGAAATTCAAAATTAAATGGAAATATGACTATGAGGCCATCAGCTAAAAAGCATCAGCTTCTCATGGGGGATTCTGTTTTTTTTTTCCCCCCTCTCTCTCATCTGTATCGTCTTTCATAGCAGTGTCCTTGAAGAAATCTCCCCTGGGCCTTCCCTATGACAGCTCTTGGAAGGCCAGCTTTGGCAGTAAAAATGTCCAGACCGTAGAACTAAATTTAACAAGATACCTGACATCGGGAATGCATCAGCACGAGTAAGCAAGCAATCATTTATAAAACCAAATTGTACTGTATATAAAAGTTGCCTGTATTTATAAAAATCAAAACATGTGTTTAACAACACTCAAATTACACGAGCACTATGTGTCTGGTTCCCATTAACGGGTACAGGATGAGCACTGACTGTGGCAGTAACTTCTGTGAGAACCAGCCTGAACCGTCCTGGTGGTTATCTACGAATGGCGACGTGGGCCAGATATCTGGAGCAAAAATGCAAATTATAGTCAAGGTGAGGAGCCAAGTTGTATCTAGAAATTTGGAACTGGGTGTCAGTTCTGAGAATGACAACTATGAAGCCAGAAATCAGAAGGATAGGAATAGGATGGAAGGTGGTTGGAGCAAGTGGCTCAGGCCTGAGACTACACACCACGAAAGGATGACAATGGTGTACTTTCATATGATCCAGTTATGTGGCCTGGGAATGGCCCTGACATGAGCTCTGCTGTCTCTTATTCTCATGTGTGTACTAATGGTGACTATAGACACATTTAAGGAGCTTATCTGTCATGGGCCTAGGATGGACCGAGAGGGACTAGAACCAAGGCAGGGAGGGGCCGATGATGAGAGATTATGACTTTGTGGAAATGAATTCTCTTTTTCTGCCTACTCCCAACTCTTGGCTGTAAGACCAACAGCTGGGCCCATGCTGCATGCGGCTGAGGAATTAAGACTTTCTCATAAGAGAAAGAAAACCAAAAGCAATTCGTTTAATGCATTTCATTGATTATACGGCTCATATACTTCCTGAGTTGGAGATAGCACATGTCCATTCTCCTGATGGCAAGTTCAAATCATCCTTGGCATCTTTATGGCATCCTTCCCTTCTGCAGCAGAGAGGAAAGGAAAGGATTGGGGTGTGTGGGGGAGAGAGAGACAGTGGGAGAAAGGGGAGAGGGAAAGAAACAGAGAGAAGGAAAAAGAGAGGGAGAGAAAAGGAAGGAATAAGCCGAAGAGAAAAGTACTTAAGAACTGAAGGAATGAATTAGTATTTTAAGACAAAGGGAAGTTCTGGAGAAGGACAGACTGCCAGTTTCATGCAGTTTTTAGGAAAGACCTTCTGGAGCTTTCAGGGGTTTCAAGGTCTAGGGCAAGTAAGAATAATCCCTTGGAAGGTTTGGGTATCTTGGTGCCTGGTACCAAAGAAGCATCTCCCGGAGGGTCTTTGTTTTCCACCAGAAGAAGAGATATTGTGAAGAGAGGCTGTGGCTAGCTTACAGGTGACTGGCAGCCCTAAGAAGAAAAAATAGACTTTTCAGGCTGGGAAGGAACTGAATGCTTTGTGTGCAGCATGGACTTAAAGCCTGCTGAACTCTTCATGCTGTGGAGGAGAAACTCCTTGTACTACAAAACAAGGATTTGGAAGGGAATTTTGTAGATTATTCCCTTCAGCAGGGCAGGGGAATGCTGAAGCGAATTAAAAGAACAGGAGACAGGCCCCTTAGGGTGTTGGCAGACATAGTCTTCACAGAAAGCAAAGATTATTTTGTTCCAGGGGATCCCTGGATTTGAAACCCTGAGTCTCCCTCAATGGCAGAAGTTGATTCCACCGGCCAGTGTAGAAAGCTTCATTTCCTGCACTCCGTACCTCAGCCGTTGGTAATTTATAGGGGCAACGACTTAGATCCTGTCTGTCCAGAAGTCTCTGGGTACCTTAAACCAATTACCACTCTTCACTCCTGTTACAGGTTTAAAAATGTATCTGGGATAATGTCAAACAGTATCCAGAAAAGGTTTTGGGGCTCGAATAAAGCAGCAGTGACTTCCTTACCCTCAATTTTCCCTGGATGTCAGGAGACCCCTCCACAGGGTGAAGGAGTATATAAATTTAATATGGTTGTTCATAGCAGGGCTGAATGAAGGGACCAATCAGTTGTCACTCTGGGCAGTGACAAGCTCACAGCGCTGTCAGCAATGAGCAATGAAGCACAAGCTGCCATTAGATACACCCAGGCCACCTGAGGAAGGAAAGGGTGTGGAGGAATCTTCGCAGGACTACCTATCTCAGGATGGTCTGCACAGACCTGGAGAGGGAGTGGGTGCCCTCGGTCAGTGACAAAGGTCCGCTCCTGAGCCAGCTGATAGATTTCTGTCTGACCGCCTTTTTAGGAGATGTTGGAAACCAGCAGCTGTGATTCTACTCTGTCTCTGTCTCTCTTCAGATCTCACAGCACATGTTCTCTTTTTATTCCAAGTGTGGTCCACAAATCAGCAGCCTCAGTATCCCCCGGGAGAGCTTGTTGGAAATGCAGAATCTCAGGACCCACTTTGGACTGCATGAGTCAGAATCTGCATTATCGCAAGGTTTTCAGATGATTTGTATGCACGTTAGTCACTGTTGCATGTAATTCTCTACATATCCAGTTTTGCTGGAAAAAATTCTAACAATTTTGCTGCTATCACTTAGACAAACAGCTGCAGCTTTCCTTTATATAATACTGCATATAAACTTTTCCAGTCGATTCAGTGGAACGGTATTATGTAAGAGGAGAACATCAGTTCCCTCCACCTTCCTGTTGTAGTTTCCCATGGAAACCGAACATAAATTGAAAAGAAAGGAAATGCAAGGAGCATTCAATTTCTTTTAGACCTGATACCTGATTTCTTCCGGGCTCAGGGTCGGTGTTATTTCCATAGCTCTGCTGAGTTGTTTGAGCACACGGGTGCGTGTGTGCTGCCCACACAAACCTGAGCACTCCATCAGGGATTGGGCAATATTTAGATGAGGCGCCATGCTTCATCTCTTTGTAGCATCCCCTCCCTTTCATTTCTTGAAAAAATTATGGTGCCTTTTGCCATAGGCACATGTTCTGTAAAAAGATGGAGCAAAAACTAATGAATTGGGGGAACAGAGCCAAACTGTCTAGTCCAAGCTGCCTTAACCCTTCAGTGCTCATCTCCACCTGTTTCTGCCTGTTCATCCCAGCACTTGTGCAGCCCATCCCTACCCCACTCACAGTCAGCTGCCGACTCCAAGGGAGGGTGTGGAAGTGCCCAGAGATAGAGACACGTGCACTACCCTGTCCTCTGTCTTCGTCCACAAGAAGCTGGTGGAGGTGAGAGGCCCTGCAGGCAGATCTGGTAAAAAAGGCATTGCAGAACGCAGAGGCTCGCAAGCAAGAACAGAGCTGGGGGGTTCACCTGGAGTTAAACTTCATGCTCCTTTTCCTTTTGTCTGCCTCACTGATCCCCAACCTGCTTAGCAAGATCTCCAGTGTGGTGTAGTCACTCCGTTTCTTCCTCTAGTCTCATTCTACCCATTGTCAAAGCCCAGAGATTCATTGCATGTATTCATTCAAACATTAACGGGGCTCCAGTGAGGAGCTACTTGCTGTCTTAGTTGTTCCACATACAGAGATGAATAAGGCAGAGTCCTGACCGCCTGCACCTCAGTGTAAAGTAATGAAATGAGTGTGGGCTTTGTGACCAAAGTGGGCTGGATTGGAATTCTGACACTCAACATTTCCTAGTTGTTTTAAAGATATACAGGCAAGTTTCTTCAACTTCCCAACCCTCATTGCTTCTGGGTACTAAGTCTTCTCTTAAAGATGAGATTATGAACACCTTCTGGAGAAGGACAGATTACCAGTTTGATGCAATCTTTAGGAAAGAGATTCTGGGGATTTCAGGGGTTTGAAGGTCTAGGATAAGTAAGAATAATCCCTTGGAAGGTTTGGATGTCTTGGTGCCTGGTACCAAAGAAGCAGCTCCCAGAGGGTCTTTATTTTCCACCAGAAGAAGGGAGCTGTGAAAAGAGGTTGTATTTAGCTCATGGGTGGGACAAGAATGTAATGACAATGACGCAGACTTCTCCTATCTTATTAGACACATTTTTGCTGTCTTATAAATACCAACTGAACTAAATTGAATTTCTAATATAATTTAAAAATCAACATGATATAGAAAAATGTGAGTCCCGCCTATGCTACCAAGTAGTCGAAGGCCCTTGGATGAATCATTTAACTTCAGGGTTTTTAAAACAATATATAAGATCAAGAAATTGGGAAATTTAGGAGATACATTCTAAAGACTCTAACACGTGATTTTCCTCTGGAATTCTAAACTGCTACAAAATGCTACACTACTCTTCTGCAACAAATGCTGCATTGATAATTTACTAAGAGTTGCTTGGAGATATATGTGTGTGTGTGCATGTATATGTATGTGTGCATGTATAATGTGTCAATAATACATATATTTATTTTCAGTCATTTTCTGTGTGAAATTGAAAGTTCCTGAGATATTTCAATAGATTCAAGACACACGATATGTTAGAGTAAAGAAGCCTTTAGAGGTGTTTAATCCAGAAGTCCCCATGCTTATTTAACACCTCACTTTTTTATATAATGCCTATTAACATCTTAGTGTTTCTTGGCACATTCAGCTCATAGTTGCAGTAAACCATTGGCTTTCTATATTTTTATGTCTCAGTGTTGACTATTTGCAAATGATCTCCAAGTTCCAGGTTATATAGTAATTTTTAATTTTGCTCAACCCCCAATATGTATCCTGGAGAATGATTAATGAGTGGGATGAAGTCACTCCAGCTAATGACCAAGCCCAGCAGACTCTCCTGTGGATTATCCAGATGTATCATCTTCCACTCGCTGTCACTACCAACAACTCCCGATAATGGCATATTTGCTAGATTGTGGATTCACGGTGATCTTCTACTACAATCCTCAAGAACATCAGGAGTTAAACATAAGTATTGCTGCCTTTGGATACAGGCTCCTATTTTAGGCCCCTGGTACCCACACTAAAGGTGGATCATCATTTTTCTCCTCAAGGCATTGGTACTCTGTTAAGAGAAATGTGACAGATAATCAACCAGCCCTCTCAATCTCATGGGTAAGATTCAAACTTATGCAACATGTGATACACATATACCAGTGAAATGTGCAGTGATTTTTGAAATCCTGACATTTGGTCAGCAGAGTCCAATATTTTTCCTTCTAGAGATGATCCAAGTGCAGGAAACCGTGCTAATGCCAAGTCATCCTGGCATCCCTGTCAAGGTAAGTGTCTTGCAGTGCAATGGAATTGTTTCCAAGGGCTTCTGATCTCAGGCCTGAATCCTGAGGGAGAGAAAATTAAAGGCATCTTTGGAAGCAGAGCCTGTTTCTGAGACTGGAGAGAGACTATCAGTTTCATCTCTAACTGCTGTCTCCTCAACTAGTCCCTGTTCCCTGTTTGACCCTGAAGATGGCTCCTAGTGGATGATTATGGAGACTCCCAGAAAGAAAAAACTGTTTCTCAATTCAAATGATATGGGCTTGGTTGGAGGCAAAGACTGTTTATCGGCCTCCACTGTTCAGCAACTAATGAAATTAATTTTTTAAGAGTTACAAATGAAATACTGCATTCACTCTGCAGTGTCTTGGCTCTTCCTAGGATATTAAATGAGCCAGACTTAAGTCTATGGAATTTCCCCAAGAGATCGTTCTTGGAGAAGCCAGATAGATGATGCAAAGATTACACATTTTTCAGCAGAATCATTGCAATATCATGTCATTGTATTATGGACAGGAAACATGTGGCCAGCAGTCTGCAGCAAGCCTTCTTATTTTCAACATAGCAAATTCTAATTCTTGAATTTGAATGCCATATTGAAATTAAAACTGAAAGACAGAAAGCATTGCAATTCAGTTATCGAACTTTAACTGACATGGCGATTAGGGCTTGATAAGTTTTGCAAAGCATCGTCCATCCCTTGCAGCTTCTTTGGTCACCAGAAAAATGACAGAGGGCTGACTAATAATGACTTCAGTTTGCAGAGATTGTTCCATCCATCACAATGGTGATTCTAGTTTCTCTTTATAATATTATTGATGATCATGTGGTGGTATTATCCATGATGGATGAAGCCAAAAAGGGCTAACAGAGAATTCTGTGAGCCCGGGTGATATAAAATGAGAAGTTAGGTAGAACAAAGAGTTCCAAAACCATTAGATTTCCAACCCTTTTGAAAGAAAACAGAACTGAGCCAGAACTAGTCAGAGCTGAACACAGCTAAGGCTGCTTTTTTGGTAATAGTTATTTCCTTAGTGGCAATGAGACCACAGATTGCAACAACAATGACAACAACAAAAAGAAAATCTAAAAAAGAAGATAATGAAGCAATGCTATCTGACTTCAAGACAAATTGTTGTATAAATTGTATATCCAATGAAGAAGAATTTGTTCTTGTTGGACACAATTATCCTAGTTTATAATTTCTTAAGGCACAAATTACTTGAAATATATTTATACCTCATTGAGTGTAGAACTTTATTTTAGGCCATAGGTAAAGTTCGAAACAGTGGAAAAGCAGAGATGTGAATTGGAGGGGCTCTGTGTCTCTTTCCTTCAACATTCATTTATTCAATTTATTCAACATTCTATTTATTAAGAACCTATTATGTGCCAGGTTCTCTATCTGAATATGAATATTCATAAGTTAACAAAAAAGACAAGATGCCCCTTTAAAAAAATAGAGAAAGCTACATTATGATAAAAAGAAAGAGAGAGAGAGAGAGAGAGATGGAAACAAGAAAACAAGAAAAGATGTCAGGTAAGATCATTTAAGCTAGTCACAATTTCTAAGGTGACAATAGTTCATAGGGAGTTATGGTGGAGTCAGCTACCTTAGATTGGGTGGTTAAGAAACTACCAGTTATGGCAGGGTGAAGTACTTTGCTGTAGACAAATTCTCCAGCTGAGAAGGGGGAAAAAAACCACTAAGCAAAGAAAACAAAAATCATCCGTGCCATGGCATCATGATGATACCAGAATCATTTAGACCAGAGTGGCTAAGTTGCTAGAGATGGGAAAACGATAGAAAAGTGAGCTGATGATCTGCTGCTTTTTCAGTGGGGATATTTGCAGAATCTGAGCAATCTGATACTGTTCCAGGAATGAAAGCATTGCTGGGGAACAGAGAAACCAGCAGAGTCTCTGGTGGTTGTATAGAGAGACAGTGACTAAATTGGATGTTTGAGGGGTCTCACATACTTGGCCAGGTTCCTCCTCGAGACATTTCCCCAATTTTGAAGCTGTGAAAGGCTTTATGCTAAAAAGCTTCACCAAAATTGACTGAAAAGCAGAGCAGAGCAGCGCTGAGGAGACAAAGATCAGAGTTCATCATCCTCTAGAGCATGGGTCCTGTTAGCTCATCAGGGGTCATTCGTAGAGACCTCTGGCCTCCTGTGGTTTGCATTCCTCCCACATACAAAATGCACTCGTCCCTCTTTCCACCACCTCTGGAGTCTCATCGTGTGATGGCATCAGGCTCAGGCTCGAGATCCAGAATCTCATCATCTAAATCAGGTCCAAATATTGATGAGATTGCAGCTTCATGAATAAAGTTCCTCTCAATCTGACGACCTTTAAAGAGACAAGTTATCTGCCACCCACTTCCACCCCCAACTCACATCCAATGGTGAGACAATGATTGGATAAATGCAATAGGCACTGCCTATCGAAAAGTAGAGAGAGGCAGACAGTACACTGTAGTCCCTGATCTGCAGCTGGACACCTATTTTTAGCTACTGATTAAGGTCCTGTCTTGCTCCATGAGAGCAGTTCCATGGCACTGTGTTGGTTACGGTGAGTCAAAGAGCCATCCTGATTCAGTGAGAGAGGGGACTATATATACAGGCTTGAATATTGGGAATGTCGATCATTGGACATCTTTAGAGAATAACTACCTCAAGAACATGAACTATCTTGTATAACATACTCAGAGATACATCTATTGCTACTTCAAAAAGAGTACAAGAGAGAAAACATTATTATTCTATGTGGATTTGAACTACACTGGCCTATAAATTTCAAGATGTTAGATTTCAAGGCTAATTGTTCGATTTTGAGAAGTGAAAAGAACTGAGCTTGTCTCACAATTATACTACTTTTAAAAGTGTGACCTTTGATAATCCGCTTAATCCCTTGAAATTTCATTATTCTAGTCAATAGAAATAAAAACTAATATAAACTTTATAGCTCATACAGTTATTGTAAGAATTAAAGGAAATGATGTATGTTAAATATTCAACCCAATAATGGGCAATTTTGAACATGCTCTACAAATAGTAGCTTAAAAAAGATTGTTAGCCCAGCATGGTGGCATATGCCTGTAGTCCCAGCTACTCAGGAGGCTACTGGGGGAAGATTGCTTGAGGCCAGGAGTTCTAGGAAGTAGTAGTGTGCTATGATCATGCTTTTGAATAGCCCTTGAACTCCAGCCCAGGCAACATAGTGAGACTCCCATCTCTAAAAAAAAAAAAAAAAATTTAAATGTTGTTTACAGGATATAGGCTGAAATGGAAGAATTTTTAGAATGGCTGACATTCTGTGTTCACAAATTCAACTTGGTATAGACAGTTGATATAAAACAGAGGCTAAATGATTTGGATTTTGAGAAATGCATTCTTTCGGGATGCATTATGTTCTTTGGCAATCAGGCAGGGTCCTATTTCTGTGGATGAAGATTATAATTTCTCCTAAAGGGTGGGTAGACCATCATCTTAGGACAAACGCAATCCTGTTAGTGGAGCAAAAAGGAAGTACAGTTGGAAGCTGCTGGAAGAGTGGGCAACTTGTAAGAACATCATGAAGTGGGCTCTGACAGCCTTCAAGTCTAGTAGTCAGTAGTCAAGGAGTAAGTCATTTTATATTGTGCAGTAATCTCCTTCCATCTCCTCTGAAGTCTTTAGGAATCTCATTAAAGCTGTAACTGCATCTCTGCTTTGCTGTGGGAACTAAGGGAAATATCTGTGCTCCTCTAGGAGAGTGTAGTACTCCCACCCTCATTGCTGAGTCAAGTGTGATAATATCAGTCACATCTCGAGCAAAAATAATGGTCTTGATATTGAAGACTGAGGCAGAGGCAGTCACAGACGCTGATACAGCAGTGAGGGTGAGCCCCCACTGTCTGCAGAACTGAACTTTCTCAGAGATACCAGAGAACGGGGAGGCCCAAATGATGACAAAAGGTTGGTTAACTCATCATAATTTCATTAGTAACAAATATACCCTAACTTTATATTCAAAAATGGTAAAGCTTGTACCTATCACTTATGCATGACTACAGTCATTGGAAATACAGCGAGGCGGTCAAGTCAGGTTGGAGATTGTGCCAGAGAATATTGGACAATAAACAGGGTTAAACGAGAATAACTCTCTCAAGAGTGGACCAGAGGCTTCATGGTATTTATGTACATCACTACAATTTCAAAATGTCACTGTGTGTGTGTGTATGCACACACACACAATTTATGGACAACTCTAACAAAATCTGTTGCCTTACTGAGCAATGTAGGCAGAAGCAATTTAAATTTTCCTGATGAGAGAGGTTCATGAACACAAACCAGTCAACGTACTGTGCCTTAGTATAGAGATTTCTTAGACTCACTCTCCGTACTTAACTACTTTACGTTTATTGTAGACGATAGCTTAAATATTATTGGAGGGAATAATTCCACTGTTGTCTTCTTCCTTAATTTCCCCCTAACTCACTCATACATCCAATAACTCTTGATATTTCTTCCAGTGTCTCCTTTGCTCTCTTTAGACGTCATTTTGTAATGTATGGCTTCAGGGAGCCTCTCACTCTCCATGCTTAACTACTTTACATCTACTGTAGACTATGGCTTAAATATTGTTGGAGGGAATAAGATTTTGAAAGCTTGTTACGTGATTTTTAAGTCAAGCCTACTGAAGGTAGCCTAATGTCCCTCTTAGAAATTAAAGTACATGGACCTTATGATTTTTTTGTGTGTGTTTTCTGTTATCTCCAGATTAACAGTTATATCCTGGCTGATTTTTATTGTTAGAAAGCTGACCATTGGGTAAATAGGACATTTTTGTACTTCACTAACAAGCCTTGGTTATAAAACAGATCATATGGCAAACAGAACAACTGAGCATGTTAGGGACTGTCATACCAGGTCGTCTGTTCCATGCATTGATGTATTCGGTTTATTCCCAGAGCCCCTTTGAGGGACACACTGAACTTTAGTGCAAGCCAGTATTTCCTGAAGCACGAGTATGAACTCATGTGTGGAACTACCCTTGCTCCTGACCTCCTGCACATGTCAGCAGAGAAACAGAAATACGAGCTGACACTGCAATCAGGGAAACACGTACCCCGACAAAACTTCTGCCAGCGTAGCCTGACCCCCCTTTTCACGCTTCTTCTGGCACAGGCTGCAGAGACCTGTTAATAGCTTGTATTACAAGAATCCCCAGAGCTGCATCCGAGTTTAGAATCTTCAGAAAAATAAACAAGATTTAAAAACATACAGGAGATTGCTGGGTAGCCCTGGTACATTGATACGGCCTGGAGGTCAGTGAGTTAGGAGGGGGGTGGATAAATGGAGGAAGCCTTTCAAAAACTATAGATTCAGAGTTGGCTCTCCAGCCTAAATAGGGGAGAAGATTTCCTTTGGTTTGCTTCCATTTTGCACTTCCTTCCCCTTCTGCCCATTCCAGTTATCTCTGGACAACACACTTCTCTGCAGGGGTCCAGATGTTTCCCTGGGACCTTGTCCTCTGTTAGTACTCCAGCAACAGCACCCTGTGGTATAACCCATTAAGGTGGGATGCCTCCAATGGCAGTGCCATTTTTACAGGAGCCCCTTAAAGGTGAAAAGGATTTCAGTATTTAAAGGAATTACTTTAATGGTTAATTTTCTGGTTAGAACCCACATAGAACCTCCCTCCCCATCCCACTACATATAATTACCTACTTGCTCACTCCCAGAGCCAAGTTGTATCCTGCTGGGTGAATAATGGAGTTGAGTTTCTTTAACCTCAAACAACAACCTGACTAAGGTGAATTATGGTTTGGGACAAAAGTAGCAGGAGAGGGAGGTGGGCATTTGGATTTAATTGGAGTTGAGGCCACCAGCTTTGTAGATAAATGTTTTTTTATTCTGGGGCTATTCAATGATTACAGCCAACATCCACACAAAGAAAAGTGTACCTGAGTTCAGGAAGGGGAGTGCTAGGATTATTTTTCAACCCAGCTGGTCTAAATCTTCACCTTACCCTTCCTGGTTTTTGGAAGGAGATACTGAATGTGGTTTGAGCGAACGGCTAGGGGTTTCCTGCAAGCACCTCCAGAGGCATCTACAAACCACAGTCAGTGAAGACATTTCCCAGAAGGCTTTAGGAGTACAAATCTCTTTAATTAAAATGGGAAAAGTCATAGCGAGTGAGGCGAGAGGGGATTGGCTGAGAGTAGGAGGGGGATGGGAATAGGAGAAGAAAGGGAAGGAGAAAAAGCAATAAATATTTTACAAGTGTTTTCAAACACTGGTCTCTAACACCCAGTGGAAAATGCCACTTGATGGATTATATTTTGGGTTGGAAAGTGAGGCTAATTCAATGTAATGAGAGGTGAATGGGACTTCAGGCCTTTATCCAACCACAAGAGACCCCTTACAAAACAGTCTGCTCTTTCAGTCATTAATTTTTTATGAAGTTTAATAGGCCTGAGCCTAGAGACCTTCTGTGGTGTTGATTAGCTTCATATTTCTCTCATTAATGTAGAATCTGATTAGCTCCTATAAAAAGCATTTCATCTCAGGCGTGTGGCAACCACATTGTTCTGATATTAGGAATTGTAAGTTTAATTCACCTAAGGAAAGCAACATCCACAGGGACAAAGGCCCTGGCCTTTCCCTGCCACAAATTGAGAGGACTGGGAAGACTGGCTGTCCCTCACGTTTTGCTGACTATGACAGGGAAGGGTCATCATTTAAGCTGGGGCAGCCATATTGGAGACCATCAGAGCAGTTACACCGCAAAGACAGATGACTCGGCAGAGTAGGCAGCAGCCCCTATGTGAGTCAGGGTTTGATCAGAGAAGCAAAAATGCTGGGAGTGGTGTAAAACGAAAGGGTAATTACAGGGACTAGATTTTATGCCATCGTAGGGGCCCGATGCCCTGCCTCTTGGTTATGGGCCTGAAGTTGCTCTAGGTCAGCCAGACAAGCGGTCAGTAAGGAAAGCTGGACATGAATGAGGCTAGGAACAAATGGCAGCTAGATCTAGTGGCTTGATTAGACTCATATCTGATCCCTTTCACAAGACTCTAGGTGGTGATGTATTCTTTCATCAGGATATCTATTTGTATCTTTTCGGTGATGTTAGCAACTATTGACTTTCAAAGTCCAGATACATGAATTCACTGGGACAGAAATGGAGGGGAAAGCTATAAATTTGAAGAGATTTAAAAGACATACATTTTTTTAAGTGGCCACGACTGAACTATGGTTTCTAGGAATGCACACATAACTGATAAAACCACAAAGAAACACAAGGAGGTGATTATTACAAGAATCAGGGTAGTGGGTGTGGGGTGGTGATTGAAATAGGAGTGGGACACAAGGAGAGATGTCCGGGGTGGCTGGCAGAGTTCTATTTCTTGTTCTGGGTTATGGTGAAAAGAATGTTCACTTTATAAGAACTCATCAAATCATATATTCTTTTTGTGGCATTTCTTTATCCATCTTTTATTTTCCAGTAAAAAAGGTCTCTGTTCTTTCTGTCTCTAATTCCATAATGCCCAATCTCTATTAAGCTACATCCAATCAGTTTTTGCCTCTACTTCAGTGGAACTGCTCTTGTCAAAGTCGTCTATTGCCTCCAATTGCTAGATCCATGGCCAAGCCGCAGGTCTCATCTTACCTGACCAGGTTTTGACACAGTTGCTCAGTCTTTCCTGCTTAAAACACTTGCTTCACTGGGCTACTGCAACACCCTACCCATGAGCTTTCTTAATCTCCTTTCTGATTCATTTTCTTCTCCATCAACTTGTAAAGTTGGAGCCTCCATGACCTCTGCTTCTGGCTCCTTCTCTTCTCTGTTGATATTCACCCCCCTGTCCAGTGTAATCACTTTAAATCATACGTACACACTTAACAGTTTGCAAATTTGTATATCTTCAGCTTAGAAATTCACACTAGAATATCCAAGTGCGTACTCAAAATTTTTACTTGGTGTCATTATAATAAAATTTCAAATTAAACAGATCCCCAACTGAACTTTTATTTTCTTCCCCAAACTAGTTGTGCCCACAGTCTTTTTCTCTGCCTTAGTTGATGACATCTCCCTGTTTCCAGTTGCTTAAGAAGAAATTTTTACAGTCATCATTGACTTTCATATTTTTCTCTTATCCTTCATTCAATCTGGATCAATCAATACTGAAGAAAGTATCTGTGATCCAACTGCTTCTCCCCTCTGCTGTCACCTTGATTCTAACCACAGGCATCTCTCTCCTATGATACCGCAATATTCTCCAGAGTAGTCTCTTCACTGTCCTTCTTACCTCCCCATGGCGTCCACAGGGACTACTCGCTGGACAGCAGCCAGAGTAAATCTTTAAAAATAAAAATCAGTGCATTTTATTCCTTTGTTAAAACTTATCACTGTCCTCCCTTTTCACTTAGAGTAAAAGCCAAAGTTCTTACAATGGCTTAAAAGGACTCACACGATCAGACTCCCATCGTCACCTCTTGACTTCATGACCTACTACAGCTCTCTCCCTCCCTCCCTTTTCTCAGACATCACAGGCCTGCTTAGCAGTTCTTGCACAGGCCAGAGGTGCTCCTACCTCAAGACTTCTGTTACTGGTTGCTCCCTCCGCCAGAAACACTCTTCCTCCAGGTAGCCACGTGGTTCACTTCCCCACCTTCATTCAATCCTTTAATCAAATGTCATCATCTGAACGAAGCTCTTCTTTACAACTATATTTATTTGTACCTCCCAAGACTAC
>NW_012137747.1:1898645-1903839 GCF_000956105.1 Propithecus coquereli | reverse complement strand
TCAGCCCACTTTGGGATTTAATTTCAAAGCCAAAGACTTCTTTTTTCCTTCATTGATTTGTTAAACCCAGATATAAAGAGACTGAATAAAATTGGGGAAAGAATAGTCACCTCCAACTTCTGGAAGCAAAAACTCAACTATTCACTGTGTAAGAAGAGGAAAACACAAGGTTTTTCTGTTCATTTTTCATCCTTTAGCTCTAAGAGAAAAAAAAAGGGGGGGAGGCTGAGGTTCTGAATTAGGCTCCTGATGCATGGCTATTTAATCTATTCCTGATTCTGCATTTACTTTGCCTCCTCTGAAAAGGATGCAGAATTTACCATAATGAATGACCCAAGCAATTTCAGCTAATGGCCAGAATTGAAACCTTTGATAATCCCAGGTGAATAATGTTGTCTCAACAGACTGAAGGAGTCTTTTACCTGTCTGACACAATGATAGATGTAATTAGTTAACAGGGATAGTCAGAGGTTTTAGTGGAGGCATTAGCAGAGATTGCTCAGGTCATTCTTAATTATGCAAATTCTCTGTCTTCTTCAGACAGAATACAAAAAAATAAAAAGAGTAAACACAGCTGGATGAAAAGATTTCAGGGAAACCACTGAAGCTAGGATACTCATCAGAGAAGTGATTATGCATCCCTCAGGCTAGGTGGGTGGAGAGAAAATAGCCACAGACAAAAGGTCTTAACTGTGCGCAGCCCTTATTTTAGCCAAGCCAGGATAGCTGGGATGTCCGCTAAGAATGCTTGTCCTAAGACATATGTCACCTTGAGCAGACATGACTGCAGAGAGGAATATTACAGGGAGTTTTAAACTTTTTCTAAGCAGCAGGCTTTCTCTCTGGGGAAGATAGACAAATAACTGACTTGAAGTATTCAGAAGCGGGAGTCAGAGAATGACAAGATGGGTTCTATAGGATTGAAAGAGAAAAGGAAGATGAGGGATACAGAAAGAAAGAGTGTTCTCCCCCAGCTCTAAATTTGCGGTCACCTTTGAATCCACCGTCCTTTGACCACCTTTACCATTCCAATTTGGGGCCCTACATGCCTCTGCTCTGCCTCCTAGCAAGTAGTCACAGCCAGTGTCAGATCTGTGAGAAGGTACATAATTCAACATGGCATCAAAAACAAAGGACTCTGCATCAGATGTGTTTATTTTTCTTGTAGGGCTTTGACACATCAGTGGTTGTCACCCGTGGTTGAGTGAAATCTTGGCGTGAAATCAATTTGATGTCCAACATCAAGCAGCTTTCTTTAATGTCTCAGGATAAGGCAAGAAGGGCCTTGCATCCTTGAGGAGAGGCACAAGAATGACCTGGGGTCAATCACTCAGGCTTGACAAGGACCCAGCTGGTCCCCCAAAAGCAGTCAAGAGAAGTGCGTCTTTAGGCAGTTACTCTTGCTGGTTGGCTTGCAAAAGCGTCAGAGAACAACACTGGGAATCACCGATTATCTACTCTCTTTGCTTGGCACATGGGGTGGCTAATTCTAGAACCCAACGTTTTAGCCTCTTGACTATGTTTTTTCATTTCTGTAGCTTGAAGGAGGCAAACTAGTAAAATACTTTACATTTTAGAGAGCTCACAACCAAGAATTTTTATAGCATAAAAAGATAAATAAGCTTAAAAGGCAAAAATGCATGCTTGATAGATTACTGTAGGTGCAGCGAGGAGTTGCAGCAAAGTGGTGAAGTTACTCTGCCTTGAGTTTAAATCCTGCCGCTGTCCCTCTTTGCTAGCTGTGTGGCCTCAAAGAAGTCACTTAAATCCTCTGAGACTAGGCTCTCTCATCTGTAAAATGGAGATTATAATGCCTTTTTAAGGATTAAATGAGTTGGAGTTTAGTATGCATAGATCTT
The DNA here is from genome assembly GCF_000956105.1 of Propithecus coquereli. Taxonomy (NCBI): domain Eukaryota; kingdom Metazoa; phylum Chordata; class Mammalia; order Primates; family Indriidae; genus Propithecus; species Propithecus coquereli. The sequence goes on along the minus strand of NW_012137747.1, from coordinate 1,901,980 downwards.
AAAAGCACATTTTTATGGTGAGAAACACTTTTGAAGTTACATCAGAGAAAAGTCAAATCCTTCAAATCTCTTATTGGCTCTTTAAGAGATAGAACACAGTGCACAGTGTATCTTATACTGAAACCAATGTACCTATGATTAATTTCTATGTATCCAAATCACATTCTTAAGTTCCACTTTTCTGTTAAGTCTTAAACAGAGACTAACCTAATTAAGAGTTTGTCTATGTGGTTAACAAAACAGAAGTATCCAAGAAAAGAGGGCAATTTAGAAGGGTCACCTCATTTCTATAAGTATCTACACCCCAAATAGACATCCTTATGGAAAAATTATCTGAACTGGACCCAAGGGATTTACTTAAACCCTTATATGGCTTTCCATGTGCCAGGCATCTGCTCAAAGTGCTTTACAAATATTAAGCCATTTAATCCTCTTAATAAACTTAAACTGTAAGTAGGTAGGAAATTATCTGTTATCATTCCCATTTTGCAGATGATAGAACTGAACAGCTAAGAGGTTAAGTAAATCGGGCCAGGCGCGGTGGCTCACGCATGTAATCCTAGCACTCTGGGAGGCTGAGGTGGGTGGATCGTTTGAGCTCAGGAGTTCGAGACCAGCCTGAGCAAGAGCGAGACCCCGTCTCTACTAAAAAAATAGAAAGAAAAACATTGACTTGCTTTCTGTCTCTATGAATGTGCCTATTTCTGATACTTCAATAAATGGAATCCCACAATATGTGGGCTTTGTGTCTGGCTTCTTTACTTAGCATAATGTTTTCAAGGTTCATCCATGATATAGCATATGTCTGTATTTCATTCCTTTTTAAGGCTGAATACTATTTCATTATATGGATATGCTACTTTTTGTTTATGCATTCATTAACGGAAAGACATTCGAGTGTTTGTTCCTCTTCTATTTTTGGAAACATTTCTGAAGGATTGGTGTTAATTCTTTAAACATTTGGAAGAGTTACCCAGGGAAGTCAGGTTCCTGCATTCTTTAGATCTCTGAAACTTGGGAGATTGTTAGAAATGCAAATGCTCAAGCCACACCCCAGATCTACTAAATGAAAATCTCGGAAAGTGGGTGAGGCTATGTGTCTTTAACAAGTTCTCCAGGTGATTGTAATGCATACTAAAGTCTGAGAAACACTAGCTTAGACAACTTTCAATGCTCTACTTTCCATCAGAGTGGTAGTTTTGGTAGCTTCTCCCTCCTTGATTCCTTTAGGGCAAGTCCCATTGTCATCTGTTTAACTTTCAAGTGTTTGAAAACAACTATGCTAATACACCTGAATACTGTCTTCTTGATAAATATCACCTGCTCCTTTGGCAAAGCATAGGGTGGGATAATATGGCATAGAACAGGGCAGAAATCTTTTGTCCCATGTTGCATCTCAAACTCCTATCATTGGCAAATTAAATTACTGTGGTCTGTTGTATTAGTTAACGCTTCTAGCTGAGAATAGCAGAACCCACTGAACTAGCTTAAACAAAAAATATGACATTTATCATATGGATACACAGATGTCTTACAGAACCAAGGGACTTTATTCAGGCAATAAAGTTGTTAGGTAGATAATGAGGGATTCTGGGTTTCCTAGGGTACTGTTGCCTTGGTACAATTGCCCCACCTGGGAAGAAGAACAAAGGTGGGCCCCAGGGCCCCATCTTGGTTCTGCGCCACCCTGATCCTGCCCGGAGCTACTGCCATACCTGGAGGAGGAGGGAATACCCTATGAATCTGCCAATCAGAACTTAGCACTAGAGCTGAATGCAGAGGACTCTCTAGCCCATGGGCCAAGCAGCATAGGCACCATAGAGTCCAGAAATTGACCTAGCACAACCTGCATGAGTGGTAATGCAACTCCCAACTGCCCAATAAAAGTGGTTCCTTGATGATGTCTGAGCCACTAGGGAGGTCCCAATCTGGGCACTATAAAACAAGATGCAGACCATAACCAACCCCTTTTTAGGCACCTTCCTTTTGCTCTCCCTTTGCTGTGATGATGGGTCCAGTCATCATCTGTGGCGCATGAATCATACTCTGTAAACCTGTATCTTGCTCTATAATCCTATCTTTCTCTCCTCAATAAACCTCATTTCCGTGCTTGCCTTACTTTGGCGTGTCTGGTCATTCTTTGGCCATGAGCGCACCAAGAACCAACATTTCAGACTGAAACCTGAAAAGTGTGAGTGGAAACCATGAAGGCTCTCTCTCTGCCTTTCATTTCTTCCCTTTTCCTGCATTCGTGAGTCTTTCTTTTCTAGTTCCCACAGAATGGACCAGTTTCCTTAAGTTCAAAGCATAACAATATTCTCAATGATATCAAGAGTGACTGTTATTAAGACTCATCATTGAGGGTCAAGTCAGGTTAACTAGCCTAGCTTAATCTCAACTCCAAATTCCCACAGATAAGTAGGATGCTGGTGTGCACAGCTTAGATTACTGCCCTCCCCCCATTTTTGAATTTGGTGGAGGGTCTGGGCTCTCAGTGTTTGAACATGGCTGCCCCCCCTCCTTTTTAACCATGTGCATAAGGGAAGGTGGCATTGACCTAGAAGATGGTGAATAAAAAATAGAGACATATGGAACACACAAAATTATAGGTATCTCGTATCTTAGTTAATTAAACATTTTTGAGAAAGCTACTCTGTGCAATGGTCTGAGCTATGAGCTTTAGGTAATACAAAGAAATAGGATTTAATCTTTGCTCTATGGAGAGACAGACTGGAGTTAAAAAGTCAAGACCCGAGCACAAGAAACTTAATCTGCAAGCCAAGCAGTGCATGCCAAGTGTCATTTAGCAGAACAATGGGTTTTATATGATCTGTATCTTCAACACTAAAAGCAACAGCCATAAGGCATTCATTCATTAATATACCCCCATCTTGGGGATGTCATGAATAAAATCCTTATCTGCTCTGTCACAAAGAGCTCACTCCCTTTAGAAGAAACCTTAGCATACTTTTATTTCAGGTCTTGTTAGGAGGAGTCACTATGCAGCTCCTGAGTGATGAGTGTTTGTATTAATATTTTATAAACATTGTGATTCTTAATCCAACTAAACAACCACATTTTGAAAACATGTTTAACAACTGTGCAGGACTTTTTGGTTTGTATTATACATGCTAACTCTATTCCTCATTTTATTTTATTTCTCTATGCTTGTCTGTTAATTCACTGAATTTCCATAGTTATATAGATTTTTATATTGTAGTATTGGTGCATATATTTCCCTATATTGTAAAATATTTTTCTATAAGTTTTCTCAAGTTCGTTTTTAAAACAAGATATAACCAACCAAAAAACAAAAACCAAAACCAAAATCCAAC
>NW_012137747.1:1896111-1898595 GCF_000956105.1 Propithecus coquereli | reverse complement strand
GAAAAAAATAGACTTTATCTCAGATTTCCAAAAACTGAAGGAAAAAAAAATCAATGTTAGTCACTTATATAGATGTTTCCACTAACCAATGTTTTGGGTTCTCTAATGATTTGGTCTATGATCTCTCAGCTGGCTCTTTCTGCAAGGCAAGCACACACTTAATGAGTATAGTACCCATGTGCATTGCCCATGAAAATGTGTCTAAAAAAGATAAATTGGATGTATGATTGGATAGTGAGATTTTTTCAAGAAGTCATACTATCATATGATTAGTGAACAATATCGTTAGCTAACTTTAATTGCTAGTTATCTTTATTTTTATATGACTTGTCTTTCCAATTTGAACATAAGCCACTTATATTTTACTGTATTACTTGACATTCTTTTAACAAGCCCATCGTAGTTTTTGTGTAAAATGAACTCTGTATCAACACAAAAATATATTCATTGACTTGTGACAAGGATGCTGAGTTCTGTATGAGAACAGGACAGATAAAACCATATGCCCGAAAAATAAAAGGCAAATACAGAAGGAATGGAGTGTTCTATCTGGCCTTGCTATAACTACCCAACCCAATAACAATCACACCTATGTTTCGAGTCCTCCAGAGATGTTTCCATCATCCCCTACTCTTTGTTTGTGTCTAAATTTAATATTTAATCTGCCTCTCCTTGTTCTGTTTTCAGTTTAGATGGAGTAATTTTAACTGGGAAACTACCCATGCTCCACACTTCCCTGTCCTGGTAGTGACTCAGGTCCCCATCTATAATCCACGAGTAACAGGGGAAAGCTGAGAACAGGGAGTCAGGGTGTCAGCCCACTTTGGGATTTAATTTCAAAGCCAAAGACTTCTTTTTTCCTTCATTGATTTGTTAAACCCAGATATAAAGAGACTGAATAAAATTGGGGAAAGAATAGTCACCTCCGACTTCTGGAAGCAAAAACTCAACTATTCACTGTGTAAGAAGAGGAAAACACAAGGTTTTTCTGTTCATTTTTCATCCTTTAGCTCTAAGAGAAAAAAAAAGGGGGGGAGGCTGAGGTTCTGAATTAGGCTCCTGATGCATGGCTATTTAATCTATTCCTGATTCTGCATTTACTTTGCCTCCTCTGAAAAGGATGCAGAATTTACCATAATGAATGACCCAAGCAATTTCAGCTAATGGCCAGAATTGAAACCTTTGATAATCCCAGGTGAATAATGTTGTCTCAACAGACTGAAGGAGTCTTTTACCTGTCTGACACAATGATAGATGTAATTAGTTAACAGGGATAGTCAGAGGTTTTAGTGGAGGCATTAGCAGAGATTGCTCAGGTCATTCTTAATTATGCAAATTCTCTGTCTTCTTCAGACAGAATACAAAAAAATAAAAAGAGTAAACACAGCTGGATGAAAAGATTTCAGGGAAACCACTGAAGCTAGGATACTCATCAGAGAAGTGATTATGCATCCCTCAGGCTAGGTGGGTGGAGAGAAAATAGCCACAGACAAAAGGTCTTAACTGTGCGCAGCCCTTATTTTAGCCAAGCCAGGATAGCTGGGATGTCCGCTAAGAATGCTTGTCCTAAGACATATGTCACCTTGAGCAGACATGACTGCAGAGAGGAATATTACAGGGAGTTTTAAACTTTTTCTAAGCAGCAGGCTTTCTCTCTGGGGAAGATAGACAAATAACTGACTTGAAGTATTCAGAAGCGGGAGTCAGAGAATGACAAGATGGGTTCTATAGGATTGAAAGAGAAAAGGAAGATGAGGGATACAGAAAGAAAGAGTGTTCTCCCCCAGCTCTAAATTTGCGGTCACCTTTGAATCCACCGTCCTTTGACCACCTTTACCATTCCAATTTGGGGCCCTACATGCCTCTGCTCTGCCTCCTAGCAAGTAGTCACAGCCAGTGTCAGATCTGTGAGAAGGTACATAATTCAACATGGCATCAAAAACAAAGGACTCTGCATCAGATGTGTTTATTTTTCTTGTAGGGCTTTGACACATCAGTGGTTGTCACCCGTGGTTGAGTGAAATCTTGGCGTGAAATCAATTTGATGTCCAACATCAAGCAGCTTTCTTTAATGTCTCAGGATAAGGCAAGAAGGGCCTTGCATCCTTGAGGAGAGGCACAAGAATGACCTGGGGTCAATCACTCAGGCTTGACAAGGACCCAGCTGGTCCCCCAAAAGCAGTCAAGAGAAGTGCGTCTTTAGGCAGTTACTCTTGCTGGTTGGCTTGCAAAAGCGTCAGAGAACAACACTGGGAATCACCGATTATCTACTCTCTTTGCTTGGCACATGGGGTGGCTAATTCTAGAACCCAACGTTTTAGCCTCTTGACTATGTTTTTTCATTTCTGTAGCTTGAAGGAGGCAAACTAGTAAAATACTTTACATTTTAGAGAGCTCACAACCAAGAATTTTTATAGCATAAAAAGATAAATAAGCTTAAAAGGCAAAAATGCATGCTTGATAGATTACTGTAGGTGCAGCGAG
>NW_012137747.1:1876850-1885276 GCF_000956105.1 Propithecus coquereli | reverse complement strand
CACCAAGGTCATGGGCTTAATCCCCTCGTGGACTCCTTGACTTTGTTTCTGTGCCTTGGCTGAAGACTGTGCTCCTTTACGCCTGCCTCAAACATGCTGGCTATTCCGTCTACGGGAGTCATTGGAGAGGCTCTTCAAGGGCTACTGCTTAGTAGCATCTCTTGGCCAAACTCTTCCAAAGATTACCCTTGGAAGGGCACAGGATGCCAAGGTTGTCACTTAACAACCACCAATGGACCAGTTCATTTCACTCTCTCTCTCCCTTTTCTCCCTCTCTTTCTCTTTCTCTCCCCACCCCCCTTTGACAAACCCATCACCTGTTTCTCCACAAAATATACAACATTGGCCTCAGGAAAAACTGGATGAGACTGTAAATGAATCTATGTAGTCCAATCCCAATGCTGGAGAAGTAACTCAAAGCACACACTGTCTTTGTGATGGGTCAGTTAAACCAACTTGCCTTCTTTGCATGCAGAAAGGACAGTGCTTTCATTAAAGTGAGACACCCAGAATGTGCCTGCTTCTTTAGTTGGATACATGCACTCTGGGATCATCAATCAATTCTCATTTGATTCCACAAAGCCCCTCTACTGAAAAACATCCAGGCCTCTCAAACCAATATGACTCATGGGACACTTCTGATTAATACCAATCAGGTTAATGGCTTAGCTATAGTTAATGGTGCCTGCTCTGTAGCTGCAACAACAAGAATTAGTAACAAATCCCCCACTCGTTTTTGCAAATCAGAGGAAAGGTTCTAAGGGCCTGACAAGCTCTAATCTTTATGATTTAATGGAATCGTGTTAGAGCACAGAGACTGTAGAGATTGAGAAACTGAAAAAATTCTCTGTCACATCCCTGGCTTTAAAGATCTGAGCTCTTTCTAATACTCTGTCAACAACTCACTGTCACTGGGGCTTCACGGGACAGGACAGTCCTGGTGACAAACCATCCAGAAGAAAGATACAAAAGCAAGTGATTCATTAGCGCTGCTAACACATATGAGGCTTAATCTCTATGGAGGGGGACAAAAATTTAACAGCCGTCTTATCATAATGAGCTGGAAAGTGTGTCTTAAAAGCAAGGGGGATCATTCATTTTGACTTTGCTGGTGACCTTTACCGATTCAATGTCACAGACACTCCAAGTGCTGAAGTATTTGACATCGGGCAGTCTCTGGGATAAGCAGTTGGGGTTTTTTTGTACCTGACTGTAATGCATGTCAAACTACCAAATGTCAGGCATTAGCACAACTTGAAACAGGCTCCCAGGAATCCCTGAAATACTTAGCATCGGGAGTTTGTCATAAGTCAAGCAGGTTTGCTGCAGGGAAGGTTAGGACTGGGATGGTCAGTGCTGGTGGGAGGAGGAGGAAGCCCTGCATGGAGAAGGAGCCGACTCCAAGCTTGAGTATGGTGTGTGTGTCGGGGGGGAGGTGAGTGGGCACTAACGGGGGTGAGCGGAAGTAGGGGAGGGGATTGGTAAAGTCAGATTTTATTTTAGCTGCTGCCACCATCTGCATTCTAGGGAGTCCACATTGGACTCATGGCTAGTGGACCACAGTGAGAGTGACCAAAGATGTGGGGGATCTTTAATTCAAATGCATGGTGACAAGGTGACTTGTTGGGGAAATAGGAGAAAAAGAAACAAAGTTCACTCTACCAGGGGAGGAGATGAACAAAAACTGAGCAAGATGTAAATGGATGGCCAAAGAATTTGGGATTCTTACAAGGAAGCTAGAGTACTGAAATTTGTTAAGTTAATACAGCTGGAGTTGGGAGAACAGTGGCATAGAGCACTGTTTCCAGATACCAAGCATTGCAGATGCAGGCTCTGTGGCAATAAGACTCATTACAGACCCAACCCGCTGGTGGACTAGTGGCGGTGTGGGCAGAGCCCATAAGGACAGAATATAAGGGTGAAGAATCTCAACGTGGGACTAAAGAAGGCAGTAGTGAATGGCATTTGCCCAAGCTGCCTTGCATGCTGTCTGTGTTTATTTTATTTTCCTTAATGTAAATGTCTAGTTCTTTAATGTAGAATATGACCTTAATTTATTTTAGTATATTCCACAATAACTAACATCACTCTGAGAACAAAGTGCATACTCAATTAAATCTCTGTCTTTACAATTTTACTTTACTTTTTAATTTTTTTTTTTTTTGGAAAATTTCTGGAAACTTTTTCTGGAAGGGATAGCTCAGCATTAAATAGTTGTTGATGGGTCTCAGAAGAACATGAAAAGAAGATTTCAAAGGATTGGCTCTATGCAGGGAATCCTCGTAGAAAGGATGCGGAAGGTTAAGGATCAGCAGCAGGTTTATGGATCGTTTTCACGGCCACTTCGGCAGGAATTCCTTCCACGCCTACTTCTCAAGTGACAACTGGCAGACACAATCTGAACAGCCATCCTCAAAAGCGAAGCTGATACACCACATCCAAATGAAACCTAGTCAGCCAGCGTCCTTGCTAGGCAGTTATAAATGGAGGTCTGTTCGATGTACTTATTACTCATTCGGCTGGATTTGGGTACGTCAAATATCTCCCTGCTCTCTTCACAATCCACATAACAACAACAGCTTTGGTAACCCTGCTGGTGTCAGAAGAGAGAGTATGTAGATTAAAATCACCTTCTGTGAGCTATTTCAGCACTCACAAATCCACTTCTCCAATAACGAATTCAACCTGCGCTGTCCAATACTGGAGCCGCCAGCTACAAATGACTATTGAAATTTAAACTCATTTAAATGAAATGGCATTAAGGATTCAGTTTCTCAGTCTCACTGGCCACGTTTCAAGTGTTCAGTGGCCACAAGTGGCAAGTAGTTACCATACTGGATGGTGCAGAATAGTGCATTTCCATTAACATGGAACATGCGATCAGACAGCGTTGGATTAGATGCGTTGGTCCTTCATCTTTGCGCTGCAGCACCCAGCACCCAAGAGCAGTTTCTTCACTGCCTAATACAGGCTTGCTTAGCTGGGACAAGGACTCTGAGCTCAAGTGTGTTCCACCTGCCTCTCCCTCCACCCTAGCCACTCTTAAACACAGTTTTGCTTCCCAGGGTCTCTCTAACAAGCTAAAGGAATGCCTCCAATTTCAGAGTTTAAAATGACTTCCCCCACCTCTTTTTATTCTTTGGCTTGTCTGGCCTAGGACTGAGTGTCTTTGAACTGTTACTGAGCACTACGGGAGTACTAGAGAATGTGATTATTCTGCTTGGTGACAACAGAATCAGAAGGCTGAGGTGGTGATAGCTGGGAACATTTGCTTGGGATGTCTGATTCTGTCATCTAGATGGGAAAGGGAGGAAAATGGAAAGACATTGGGGTAATTGTGCCAAGGGTCAATTCATTCTTCTCTCCTTAGTCAACAAAAAGGGAAGAGAAGGAAGCCAGCATTTATTAAGCCCCACAATGCGCCAGGTATCTCACAGGAACCCTATGAAGTAGATTTTATTTTCTATATTTTGGAGAAAATCAGGGATTAAGATTCAAGAAAATAAAGTGATTCGTGCAAGACCACACCTCTACTAAGAAGCAGAGCTGATATTTTATAATTAGCCCTTTTCCCCTTTAGCACACGAACTTTCTATTACTGCACAGGAGCTTGCAAAACTTGGATGGGCAGGAAATGTAAAGCTGTGTAATAGAGAAGCTGGTGCTCAGCAGAGAGTCATGCTGAATCTGGCACTCCATTTCTATGCACTAAGACAAAGAAACCGAGTTCTTGCACATGCTGGAAAGGCATTCACAGGCATAGGCTCTGCTAGCCCATGGACTACTCTGTCAATTGTCATTTGGGTAAAAAAAGAAAGAGAAGATATAGTTTGTTGATATTGTAAAATGCATTTTGTGTTACTTTGTTGCTAGCTATATTACAGGCTAATCCAGGACAAGGTCCTAGGGGCCTGCCTGGTCCAGAATTCTTTCTAACACAGCATGCCACCTTCTTTCTTATTAGTTTATCCGTAAGTTAGAGCATGGATATTGACATAGCACGCTCTTTGATAGAATTAGTTTTCTAGGTTTCTGGTCGTGGGATACCCCCACAATGTGAAAATCGAGGTTTCTTTATCACAGACATTTCTGACGCAACACTTATATTTGTAGGCAGTTTAGTAATTTTCAAAGTCATTCCCATGCATTTCTCATGATTCTGACTAATATCCTGCAAGTGGATATGATCATTCCTTTTTTACAGGGGGATAAAACAAGATACAGGGTAATTAAGGGAACTATGCAAAATTACACAGCAATTCAACCAAGGCTTCTGGTTTCTGAAACTTTTATCATTTTTTCCAAGAAGAATAGGAAATAAAGAGAAAGATAAACTCAGAATCCAGACCTTTCTGTGTCCATCACCTTTGTCTTTTTTTTTCCTTCTTTTCTATTTCTTAGTCTTGGTTTGGATATCTCCAGGTTTCAAGCTGTGGAAGTTATTGGTCAAGGATTTGAAAGTTTTGTGGTAAGAAATACACTTCCGAGTCACCAACATCAGGAAATGCAGAAGATATAGAACGTGTAAACCAATGTCCTGCCCCAAAGCATTAAGAATTTGGGCACCATCTTTCACAAAACTGTTAGATAAGAAAAACAAGCCTATCAACTTGATAAACCATCTAAAGAGAGGCAAACTAGGTGGCTTAATTGATTTATAATTTCTCACCAAATTCAAAGGCCATTATGGCATCAGGTTTAAATTGCACAAGATGAAAAGAGCAAAAGTGCAATATTGCCAGGTAAATCATAAAAATAATGTTTTACCATAAACCATCCAGTAAAAGCCAGATTCTCTTCCACAGCTGGGTTAACTAAGGCCCATTTGGGGAATGGTATTTGACCTCCTTACCCCTGTTTATTAACTTACCAAGACAACAGATAAGAGCACACATAAAACTTAAGTACAAACTAGAACTATTAACAATTATTAAAGATAATTAGTATTTTGAATACAAGATTCATCCAGCCAGCAAATATTTAATGAATTTCCATTATGTATCATACATCCTCTGCATGGTCGCTTGAATGACTGATTCACAAAAATAAAGCCATGCAGAATAATCTGAGCCAAGAAATGAACGTTTCCTTCTTCCTCAATGTGGATTATCCAGATAAGTGCTTCCACACTTCACTCCCTGGCTCCTTGCTGATAAAGCTTTAATTATATTTTAAGGCCACAGGTGTAAGAAAATGCAAACTAAAGCTATACTCTCCCTAGATGTCCCCCAAGAGGAAAACTCCTGCAAACTAGAAAGAAATGAAGAATCATCTTGCATCAAGAAATCTTTCTTCAGAGAAGCAGAACTGGTGGGAAGCCCTTTTACAAAATTTTCCAGGACAGCACTAGATCCATTAATTACCTAATCCTCATACGCCTTATTAGACTTCTTAGAACCTTTCGTATGCCTCTAATTCCCATATCCTTAAAGGCCTTAGAATTGGGGCTACAGTCCTTTGGTCCCAATTAGGCCCATATGTGGCATATTGTGCTGTAAATCTCTACAGCGTATTTACATTAATTATGAACATTAATTATAGGGGAGCCCCGGGAGCTTAATGCCCATTTCAAAGTCATGAGTGGAGCTAAGCAGGGTTTGCAATCCAGGAAGTGCAACAAAGCAAATCCAGATTATATGGAGTCAAGAAGAGGAGAGAGAAACAGGCATAGAAACAAGCTGAGGGCAAGGGTGACTAAGGAAGGAGGAGGCTTGAGCACACACAGAAAAAGTGTCAGAAATGAGAGAAAATATAGAAAAACTCATAATTATAGTGGGAGAATGAATAGAACTACTAGACATAAAATCAATAGGAATGTAGACAATATAAACATTACCGTCAATCAATTTGACTAAAATGACATTACCAAGATCAGAAATAAAAGAGGGACAACCCTACAGATTCAACAGATATTAAGATTATATTATGAATAACTTTATACCAATAAGTTAAACAAACTAGATCAAATGTGCATATTCCTTGAAGACAAAAATAAAACTGACATATGTAAGAAATTTCAATTTAAAAGTTTTCATGAAGAAAACTACTATCTTAAATGATTATATTTACTGGTGAATTCTAGCAAACATTTAAAGAAGAAATAATGTTAGGTAGACAGAGAGGGATCTCTGACCCTCCTGGGGACAAAGGCAAGTGCCCTAATCAATCACTACACCTGGGGGAGGAGAGAATGCTCTACCAATCTGCCAATCAGAACTTAGTGCGCCAACTGCAAAAAAATGCGGAGAATTCCCTACCCTGCTGCCCAAGCAGCACAGGTACAATAGTGTCTGGAAGGTGACCTAGAACAACCTAAGGCTAATTATCATGTCATTAGCTTAAATCTACATTGCTGTTCACTCCCCCTGCCCAATGGGCTTTCAGAGAGGCTCATGGGAAATCTGCAAGCGCAGTGAGACTCAGGTTATATAACTCCCAACTGTCCATCAAAGTGGTTCAATGATGATGTTTGAACCACTAGGAGGGCCCAGCCTAAGCAATATAAAACAAGACCCCAGACCAAAATCGGGGCCCTTCTGTTACGACAGGGGGTACAATAGTTGTCTGTTGTGAATGTTATCTTACTTTATTCAATAAACTTCACCTCGTGCTTGTCTTACTTTGGTGTGTCTGACCATTCTTCAGCCAAGAACATACCAAGAACCTAGAACAGACAACTATGACACAACAACATCAACATTAAACCTCTTTCAGAAAGTAAAGAAATGAACATTTCTCAATTCATTGTATGAGGCCAGCATTCCTCTGTTACAAAACCAAAGACATTGCAATGAAAGAAACTATAGACAGACATCTCTGATGAATGTAGATACAAAGATTTTTAGCAAAATTTGGCAAACTGAATCTAATAATACATAAATGAATAATGCCTCATGATCAATTAATTTAATCCCAAGAATGCTAGGATTTTTAATATTCAAAGAGCAATAAATTTAATTCATCTTATTAATAGAATAAAGGGGAAAATAATATGATTATTTTAATAGATGCAGAAAAGGCATTTGTCAGCATCCAATACGCAGTCACCATAAAAACCATCACCAAATTAAGAAGATGGGAACTTACATAAACTAATAGACTCATTACAAAAACTTTCAATTAACTTGATACTTAATGGTGAAATACTGCACACTTTCCCCCAGGAACAAAGTAAGAATGTTTGCTCTCACCACTTTTTTCTATCTTTGTAGTAGAGCAATAAGAAAAGAAAATACTAATAAATGGAATATTGATTGTAAATAAAAAAACAAAACTAATTTTGCGGATAACAGGACTGTATACATATACTATTCCATTCATATGAAATTTCAGAAAGATAGATTCTAATAGTCATAGAAACAAAGGAAAGGTTTTCTGGGCCTGGGACAGGGAGAGATTGACTGGAAAGAGCCATGGGGAATTTATTGGGGTGATGAAAGTGTTTTATGTATTGAATGCCATTAGTGTTACATAGGTACACATGTGTATCTATGCACACACAGCTGTCAAAACTCACTGAACTGCACACTTGAAATGGATACCTTTATTGGTATAAATTATATCTCACTAATAAGAAAAAATGAAAAAATGGATTATGTCCTTGAAGGAGCTCAGGAAATTTCACCCCAAAATATGACTTCTTGGTGTAAAGGGTATTTTGAATTAAAGGCCCTTAGAGATCAACAGGTGTTGGGAGAGGCTTTCCCTGTATCTGCATAAACCAGACAGAACCATGGAAAAAAACAATTGACTTGCCTTTCTTTCCCTGTTATCTCAATATATTGCAGGAAAGAAGATCAAGAATGCAACAAGACCTGGCCCAAATCATTGTAAACATAATATCTGTCTCTCAGGTTAATTTAGAAGTCAATCTTTTATACCTCATCCATTCATTCTCCCAAATATCTATTTATCCTCCCTGGCAACCATTCATTGCCCCTAAACAGAATCACCTATATTCCTGATCTTTCCCTCTCCTCTAAGGAAGGTACATATTATATATTATTAATGTATACCCTCTAAATGACGGTATATATTAGTAAATTCCTGGACCCCATTGGGATATTAGGTAATCACTCTGGGATTCTCCCCACGTGCATGGCAAATAAACCTCTTTCTCTCATCTGCCATAATTGTGAGTTGATCTTACAGCAAACTTCCAGGGGAAGGGGAAAGTTTCCCCTCACTCCCACAGCCTGAAATACTATCAACAAACAAACGGAAAGTGAAAATTATAAAAGACTCTGTTTATAAGAACAGCCAAAAAATAAATGACCTAAAAATAAATCTTTCAAATTGTGTGTAATATAGGGAGATAGATAAGGGAGAAAATGAATAATTGATAACATAAAAAAGTAAGTAAATGAAGAGATATGCTATATTTGTGAATAGGAATACTCAATTACATGAAGATGAAAATTTTCCCC
>NW_012137747.1:1812268-1876575 GCF_000956105.1 Propithecus coquereli | reverse complement strand
ATTAATTAACAGAGTGAGGTATTAGTATAAGGATAGTAAAAAACGCTCATGAAACAGTATAGAACACTTAGAAACAGACTCCTGCCTATATAGATAAAGCGTATTACAGAGGTGGCATTTTAAATCAGTGGATCAAGCAGAGTCTAATCAACAAATGATGCTGGGGTTATTGATTATATATATGGAAAAAATAAAATAATATCCCTAGCCCATAGCATTCAGGAAAAAAAATCAATTCCAGTTATATTTAAAACCTAAATGTAAAAAGGAAACTGATTTTTAGAAGAAAATATAGAAAAACATTTTTATACACTTGCAGGAGGAAAAGGACTTTTTAAACTAGACACACACAACAAACAATAAAGGAAAAGATTGAAAAATTTGACCACATTATAATTAAAATCTTATCACCACTTAAAGTATCAGAAAGAAAATAAAAAGATAAATATTTGTAACACATTTGAAAATCAGTGACCAGACTATACAAAGCACTCCTTTAAATAGTAAGATAAAGAAATTCCATAATAAATGGAACATATATTTAAACAGGAAATTCATGAAAGCACAAACATGAATGGTCAGCAAATGTGAAAAGAAATTCAACCTCATTTGTAATAAAGAAAATATAAATTAGAACCAGAAGGTGTAAATTAAAAACACAACGTGGAGAAATGTGAATTATTCAGTGCCAATAAAAAGTGGCACTTTGGAAAGCAATTTGGCATTATCAACATAGTCAAAGGTAGAAATACTTTATAACTCAGTGACTCCACTCCGAGACAGTCTCTTGTATTATGTAGTCATGTAGATAGGTACAAGAAAGCTTACTGCAGCATTGTTTTTGACAGAGAAAAATTGAAAACAACTTAAATACTATCAACAAAGGAAGGATAAATAAGCTGTAGTTTAGTCATACAATGGAGTGCCATGCAGATTAAAAAAATAAATTCGATGTGTCTATAGCTACATGAATTAACCCAAAAATGTGTTAAATGAAAAAAAAGCAAGTTGTTTACAAATATGTACAATTTGCTTATAGGTTGTAGATACAAAAGCAATTAATCTACATTTGAAAGTACACAAAGCAATAATATATATTGATTATAGATACATCAATACGTAGTAAAAGTATGAAGTCATGCTATTAATAATCTATTATACCAAATCCAGAACACTGATGACCCATGATAATAGGTAAGATGAATGAGATTGAGGAAGGAGGGAAGACTTTAGTTACATTATAACTTTACATTTCCTTGACAATAAGAGATGTGGAAGGAATATGTTAACATTTGATAAATTTTGATGTTGTGTTTATTGAGTTTCTTATGTTATCTTCAGCATTCTTTGTTCATTCCAAATGTTTTCTTAATTAAAAAACCAAAATTCTGAACTGAAGAGGTCCTCTAAATATTTACACAGCCCGGTTGGGGTGGAGTTCTGCTTACAGGTTAAGGAAGCACTTTATGGTTTTCAGTGAATTGAGGGTTGGATTTTTGTCCTAGAATTGGGCGTTAGTGGTAATGGCTGCTGTTGCTTATTTCTGGGTTCCTTAAGTCCACACTTGGTTTCTTTAGTCTCGCCCACACCTCTGTAAACAGGCCCTTCATTAAATTTTCTTTGGATGAACCAACTGAGTAGAATTTGATTTCCTGCTGTGACCCCACCTGCTTTCTCTGTAACGGTGTTGAACAAAGATGTCTTGATACTTTCATAGATTTTACAGAACACAGGGTAGAATGACAGGAAATTCCTGTCCCGAGAAAAGCCAAGCTTAGAAAGAGCCTCTCCTCCTACCCTGTTCATGACTGTGGAGAGAGTCGTTTTCTCACATCTACAAAAAGCCGGGCAAGAGTAACAAATCAGACCTGACTTCCCAGCCAATCTTCCCGGGATGAAATACCAACTCCTCCATTTATTAACTGAGACCTTGGGGGAAATTACTTAACCTCTCTGTTCCTCATTTCCTCATCTAGCAAATGGGGCTGTAACACTTACCTCTAGGGTTACTGTGCAGATTAAATGAGACAATGTACATGCGAAGTGCCCTGAACAGCTAAGTGTGCACACTTTAATAAATACTTTGGAGTCTGACTTCCACGCAGTGGCTAAGTCCACAGGTAGGTCCTGTGGCTGGTAGCCTCTCTCCTGTTTCTTCTCCCACTAGCTGACTTTGTTCTCTGATCAGCCTGATAATCTGCTTCCTTTGTACAGAGCCTCCTAAAGGAGCCAGTGTTGCATTGTAATAATAACAACACACACGTTAGGAAGAATTACCCTCCCATCTCTCTTGTAAATGTCGACAGGTTCCATCATTATATTACAATCCCAATTAAAGGGAAATTCCCCACCAAGCCATAAACCTAAAATGAAGAAAACCCTATAGGGATGAATAAGCCTCTTCCGTGAACAAACCTGCTATTTATCCTTTTTTTTTGTCACTGCTTATGTGCGCTCAAATCCCCGCTGAACTAATCCTGCAATCTGATGAAGAAGTAAAGCTACGGGCATCCATCGGTCGGTCTGTCAAGACTTTACTTGTAATGAGTCTCCTATGGATTTGATTATTATTGGGTATTAATTATTAATGGTATTCCCTGCAGGAGTCCTGCGTGGGCTTCTTCCCCCACTCCCCGGCCCCCCGCACCTCTATTTTGAACTGGTATTAAAAAATAACCAAAAATCTTCCCAAGAGGAGCAGGGGGTGGGGAGGTGGGGAGAGGAGAAAGAAAGGAATCGAGGGAATCCCTTAACTAGTATTTCTCCACTGGCACCACTTGAAATTCTGGGGCTGTTGTCATAATTAAGTGTGGGGGAGGCGGCTCTGTGCTTAGCCTCCTCCCGTCCTCCAGCTGCAACCCCTCTGTCAAAACCACAAAGGAAAAACAAAGCACCCTCTGCCGGGCTCCTCTCCCCCATCCTCACCATCCTGCTCCAACCTTGTCTTCTTTGGCAATTAATTTCCTCTGATGGTTGTGTTAATTTTTATGGCTTCTTAATGATCAGAAATATTTGGCAGATTAACATCATTTAACTTTCCTCTCTCTGGGGGGGAAGAGAGAGGGAGGGCGCTAAATGGTGAGAAACAGCTGGAAAAGCCAAAAATGAAAATCAGAATTCTGTGCCAAGCATGTCGATGGGACAGTGGAAGATGAACACGTGAGGAAAGCCTGGAGGAATGAAAGCCAAATTTAAAAACAGTAATAAGGCTGAAAGATCAGCAACACAGCCCTGCCCCCACCCTGTACTGTTTTTATTGTTTATTCGCTGTTGACAGTCCATATGTTGCTTGCTAGCAATGTTTTAAAGACGACTACACCTGTCAGGGTGTCTGGGAAGTAAAGACAGAGCAGATGTTGAGATTTGTGCCATGGAAGGGAGAAATTCATCTTGTCTAGCAGAAAGTAGAGTGCTTCTGAGTGTCCTGAAGGGGTCCCTCCTCTATTGCCACGCTCCTCTTTTTCATAAGGCAGTGGTCCCTGCATGGTGCCGCAGATGGAAAGATGGAATTTAATTTTACTGGCATTCAATCAAAACAGAATAATGTGTTTAATATCCCTGCAGTGTAAGTGAAAGGGAGAGATTCATGAACTCCTGGGAGGCAAGAGATTCCAAGCAGTGCTTTGATATCTCCTCGTATATATAAACTAGAAATTGCAGTGGAAAAGGTGGATAAATCCAGGTTAAGATCTCCGCCCCCTCCCCCATGTTGCTACTTTAAGTTCAAGCCTTTCAGACAAAGGTATGGCACTCACCAAGAGAACAACTGAATTAATGCAAAGGTAGTCAGGCCACCAGAGCTTAATCCAGAGGGTGATTTGGCCACACTGTCAAGGGAAGAGATAGTTGCTTCTGACTGGCAGATGTATTAAACAGGGAAGAGGCTCATGAAGGAAGTCACTAGAAACTCCACCTTGAGTTTCACTTAAAATCTAATAAATAGTAACCACACGGTTATAACTTTGTTTATAAACTAGCAGCTATTCATGTACATAAGGGGAAAAACATCTGGAAGTAAATATCCCAAAACACTACAAGAGGTTGGGTTAAGATAGTAGAATTTTGGATAATTATTATCTTTTCTAATTATTCTCTACATTTTTATCTAATGCAATTATATTATTTTTCATAATGGTAGATGTAAGTGCATTGTGTATGTATTTGTGTGTGAGAATCTCTACCTTTGGTTTGCATTAGAATCACCAAGGAAGCTTCATAAAAATGTGGATGCTGGGGGCCCATTTAGAGCTCCTCAAGTAAGTAAGTAAATAAATAAAATAAAATACAAAACAATTTAAAACCCAGTCCTCTTCTCATCTAACCTAGTTCTCCCAGATGTGCTCACCCGATATGGAGCTGTCCAGCATATATCTGGTCTGCGTTACATTCATATCAGTCACCCAAAGCTTATTCCAAAAGAACAATCATAGAATTTTCCCAGAAAACACTTTGCAGTGCATGTATCTGATTCTTTTTTCATTAAAAAAAATCTTTAAACTCTGTACTTTTCTCTTCTAGATATAATTCCAATATCCAAATAACAAAGCCCAGTGTCTGCCAGAATACCAATGCAATCTTGTTCATTTCTCACACATGTATAGACACTTCTATACCCGCAACAGCAAGGATGAGTCTACACACATACGTGGTTCTACTACTGCTATGTAAATTCAGTTAATTTAGTAAGAAAATCAAGAGTTAATCAAATTTGTGGCTGATTGAATGAACCATTTGGGACGTTCTTCTTAAAAAACGCTTTATTTGGTATGTATCGTTATTAGTCAACAGAGTTGAATGAGGTAATACTGAGTATGTTAATATGCAGTTGCAAAGAGGCATCCTTCTGATTTTAGCTTTCTGGTGACAGAACACAATCATAGAAGACAGTTTTCTCATTTTAATTTCTGTAAGCCCAGTTAATAACAGTAACTGTATGAAATATTAAAGAAAATAAAACCCTTTTGGTTAGAGTGCTATTTCGTGTACGCAGACACACACTCATACAGAATACACATCAATTAGAGCTCTGGAGACTGTCACCACATTTGCATAAAGATGTGGTGATCCATGATAGTGTTTTTTAAAGACATCGTCAATGGGATCGTAGATGGTTCCCCCAGCTAACTGCACAGCGCTGCAAGAAAAATGCCAAGGCATTTCATTTTGTTTTTGTTTAAGCCAGAGCTATTGATGCAGAGGAACCTGTCATCTCTCCCACCTTCTGTCTGTGCCACGTAATGACTGATGTTACATTGAATTAGCTGGCTCTTCTGCCAAGACTGGCAACTGTCCACTCTGGACTTGGATTGGCTCCCAGAGCTGGGGCACAGGATTCCACAACTAATCAGATGTCAGCTTCTTCAAGGAGAAACCACCATTTTTCAGGCTCTATGTAAACCAAACTCTTTGGACTTACGTGCTGTCTGCTTTTCCCAGAACCAGCCTTCTAGACTACAGTACTTATTAATAATAATAACACCTCCATTGACTAGTCCTTTTCACTTCCGGAGCACGTGCACGTCCATTAACTCATTTTATCTGCTATGTGGGCTGTAATGCACACTAGTCTTCGCAATTCACATGTAATTCTCTAACATGCTAATGACCTGACCAGGAGAAGTGATGGCCTTAGGGACTCATAACTTCTCCTGGACCCTGTAGGATAGGAAAAGATTTTCCTCAATCCTTTTAGGGCTCCTGGCTGCGTCTGAAAGGAAAGCTCACAAAGACAAATTAACAGGAGAAAAGCATGCACATTTATTTAACATAAGTTTTACATGATATGGGAGTCTGTGTAATGAAACAAAGTCCTGAAGAAATGGTTAAACTTGTGTATTTTTATGCTAGGTTTGATGAAGAGTGGATAATCATGGAGAAATATGATTGTACAAAGAGTATGATCTAATCATAATAAAATGCGGGGGACTTTACAAGGCCTGTTTGTTCAGATTCTTCTCTGTGACACTTGTCTTCAGAGATAAGGATGTTCTCTTCCTCTTTGTATAAAGAGGGCTCCTCTCATATGGTGGTATTATGACCTGCCTCAGGGCAGAGAGTCAGAAAATGTCAGTGAGAACTTCCTTCCTGCTTCTATAGTTTTCTTAAATTCCTTTAGCCTCAAATACTCAATAGGTCAAGATGTCATATTTTGGGGTAGCATGTTCTCAGCCTGTGACCACCAATGGAAGACTCTCAGTGACTGAATATATTCCCTTTTATCTATCTGGCATCCAGATAGATGAAATAACTTTCTGAAATAACTTTCTGTTCAGTCTAGCCCCAAAGTGTGTCAGCCCACTGTTTCTTCAGTGAATTGTCTAGAACCTGACTCTGCATAATTCTTCAATCTTCAGAGGATGGCCCACTCAGCCGTACCTATGGTTTCAACCTTATAGGAAACCCTGAGAAAAATCTTGCCCCAAGTAATGTTGAATATAAAGTGTATGCACTCATTTGCTACTAGTGAGCTCTTAGGATATACCTGGTGCTGAACTTATATTAATTAATTTAATATGTGCAACATTCCTTGAACAGATGCATCTATCTTGACTTTAGAGGAATGGGAACTGAGATCCAAGGCCACATGGCCACCAGCAAAGAAACCAGGATTCAAACCTAGTTCTATCTGAATCTGAAACCATTTATCTTTCCCTCAAATTCCTTGCTTCCTTTTCCTACCAGGAGCTGTCTATGAGAGCAGCCTTATCTACCCTTCTCCTAAGATCCAGCAGAGAGCTCCTTTAGTCCTTTAGCTAATGGTAGCTACATCCTACTTGCTGTTTTGCCAGGCCCATAAACCATGTGTTGTCATACCAAGGGTGTCTGCTACATTGTGTGCTCTTTGTGGGCAGCTACAATATCTTGCTTATTCTTGTAGCTCCAACACTTAGCAGAGTCCCTGGGATATAATAACTACTCAATAAATGTTAATTGAATTGATGAAGAAATGAGTAAATGCATCCACCCTAGGCCTATGAAGGGTGAAATTTTGAAATTCTGTCTTGAAAAGCAGATGTTCATTTGTTTAGGGCCATATGGATCCTCTGTTCTCCTAGTTTGACACCTCTCAACCTCACTAACCATGCCTTTCCAGCTTCCCTAGACCAGAAACAATCTTAGCGCACCATACAGAGACTCATCACTGAGACCCTTTGAAAACAGTGGGAAGCTGTTCCCTATTTTCTCCGTTGTGTGGCTTCCCTATTCTCCCAGGGAGAACACTTAGCCAAGTGGGAGAACACTTAGCAAACCTCTGGCAACTGCTTCCAAGATCCCTGAGTTTTGAAAGCACGTGACAGCTTCCTCTGACCCACGGAAGCCATCTCATGATAAATCCTCGATCTTCCTCCAACTCTCTCTGGTGAAAAAAAAAACAGTTTTTCTCCCAATTTGTTATAACCTGATATTTATGAAAAATAAAACACCACACACTTGGATGTCATGGCAATGTCAAACCAATATAAAAGTTTCTAGATCCTTTCTCTCAATTTCTGTACTTATCTCCTCTTCGACTAGTAGTTGTGTGTGGATTGATTTTGGTCTGTATCCCATACTTGGAGGAGCAACAACATAGATCACCAAATTCTGATTTTCTCTTTAGAGCAGCAGTGTCCAATAGAAATGGAATACAAGCCACGTGTATGATTAAATTTTCTAGTAGTTACATTAATAAAGGAAAGAAGAAACAGGTGAGACTAATTTGAATACTATATTTTATTTAACCACATATATCCAAAATTGTATCATTTCAATTTACAATCATTATAAAAATAATTAACAAAGTATTTTACAATTCTCTTGCACTGAGTCTTTGAAATCATGTGTATCGCAGACTTACAGCACACCTGCATTTGGACGAGTCACGTTGTGAATGCTGAATAGCCACATGTTGCTAGTGGCTACCACACTACACAGCGCAGCCCTAGCGTCCTCACTGCTACCATGCTTACTGGCTCTGATCCCTTTGGGATTTCACCATTGCTCTATAGAAATTCCCTCAGTTATCCTCAAACTTCGGAAACATCCCGACTCACCGTCACTCTTGCATTCAGTTTCAGGCAGTTTCCTAGAATTAAACACTCGTTTTAGTGAAGAAGGAACAGAAAAGATAAGGCAACAGTTGGTAAGAGGAAAGACACTTGCACCCACAAGAACTCAGATATGCAATTCAGCAAAGCATTTTGAGCGTCCAGAAGGTGTCAGGCATTGGTGCTAGGTAGATAATCAGACAGAATCTGTACATGTCTCTTTCTTTTGTACAGTTGGAACCAGCCCATTCTCAGATTCTGAAGACCCTAGGACCTGTTCTAGTAGAGGAAAAGAAAAAAATTCCTAGTTCTGTAGGCTACCCTCAGTTCAGCCCTGGTCTTGTTTTGAATTCCCAGTTCTTGCTTTGAATTCCAAAGTCTGCATTGACTAGATTCCATGTTCCTTTCCCGGTGATGTCATCTCTTCCTGGACTCTGAATGGACTATTGCTCTTGGACCTGTCTTCTTTGGGTACTTACCATCAAACCATCTAGATATTGATCTCTTTTTCTTTATGGGACCTCTGTCTTTTACTGTCCTCGTTTCTCCTTAAGAGCCACCCTAAGTCTTGGACTCAATTGTGAACTTTGGCTCAGGACACTTGTGACCTATCCATTCCCTCCCCTGCAGAATAGTTTCCAAGTTTCAATCATGCTGTTTGGACTGAGCTCTTAGTATCCACTCCTTAGTACAAGCTTCATGGGCCTTGTGGCTTTGCCTTTCATGTGCTGTATGTACCTGGGTTAACCCAGCTTCCTGGTGCTTACTCCCCAGTTCTGACAGTTAAGACATATCTGGAGTCATAGAAAGGTAACATGGCTAGAATGACTTATGCTTTAGGACTGATATCTAGACTCAGAAACCATGTTATTTTAATAATGTTTTTAAAAAATCAATTAGCTACAGAAAGATACCTTTACTCCACATTCCATTCCCATTTGCAGCATAGAAGCAGTGGCTGGTTAGCATCTGGGTGTCCTCGAGACATACTGAGCATTTCATTCATCATATATGACATTTGCATATTGCAAATATCATACTTTATGCACATGCCTTCCAGGCTAGTCTAGAGACTATGATTGCTGCCTAATCTTCACATAAATCAGTGTACCAGGGAGTGCCACTTCTAAACATGACGAAAATCAAGGATTGCTCTGCCTTTGAACACTTCCTGGGACCATCTCATTCTCTTCACATCCCAAGTAGATTCAATGCCTTCATTTTCTCTTCTTTCTTGTAGCTATTAAAATTCTATTAGCCATTTGTGAATATTATTTTATGCCATCTGCATTTTCTCTAAGTTGTGATAGTGACAGCTGCAATCATTTGTACGCATTTTCTGTGCAGGATTTTTGGTGGAAGAACAAAACCTTTCCTTTGTATGACCATGTACCCAAATAGAAAGATGGTTTGTTTGCAAATCTATTTCTCTTCCAAACATTAGTTTATTCGCTGAGAAGACAGAAAGAGAAGATGCTGAGAGAGGGAAGGCAAAAACATTTGATCTCAAATAACAAAGTGTAGGTTTGCTTTTTCTCAGCACTTGTTTTGCTGCCTCTCAATCAAAGTTGACCTCATAACTACTGTTAGACTGTGGTCCCTATTTTGGATCTGAGGGCCTTCAGGGTATTTTTCCCATTCTGCTACCACGTTAAAGTCTTTCTCCTTCCCCCAAGTCTCAGGTAATAGAATAATCTGTGTAGCTGGACTCCTTCATTCCTTCTTGAACAAGGTTGACTCTTGTTCTTTAGAGAAGGTATGAGCTAGGAGGGAGGCCAGGGAAACCAGCCCTTAGTTTATCATGCTGGAAAGTCACCTACTTGTCATTGTTTCAGAAGGGCAGGCAGGATGACAAAGAAGCAGAATCTGCTTCTTACTGAGTATCACTTATACATCACACAAAAATTAATACGTGCAGACTCCAATTAGAGTGTAAGCTGACCTACTCGTGAAAGGTTTATTAAGTGTTCCAAGGACGTTGAATCAGAGGATTGTCAGCTGCCAGTGGATTCAACTAATCACTTCCCTCGTGCCACACAAAGAACCTTACAGGCCAGGCCTTTGGGAGGTGTCCCAGGTGGGTAAGCCCTTCTTTTCTAAGTGCCAACCTCTCCCAGTCCTACTTGCCTTATTCTAAGAAACCCTTCTGGAAGCCTTTACTAATATTCAATGGCTGTAATCCTCACCCTGGTGTTAGTGGTGGGAGCTGTGATTGTTTTCTTCCTGGGCTCTTTCTGGTATCAAAAAAGAAGGGGGAAAGTGAGTGAGCTTTCTTCTGATGAGATATGTTGGCGTTTCTTTCAACCTAAGTTTGGTTCTCCACCAGAAATAGCTCTGGTGAGATTTCTCCATAATAAAGCCACACTTTTATCACAGTGGGTGTAAATTTTCTTCTAAAATTTCTTCTAAAGACACACAGTCTCACCTCACGTAAAATGCATGCATTCCTTCTATTGAGATAATTTTGTTCTATGTAAAATTATAAACCCCATCTGTATTTTGCTGAAGTAGCATACCGTCTCTTTCTTAGACTTACTGTCATTTTATATGATATCTATATTAGCTAAGAATGTCTCTGTCTAAGCCACCTGTGATGGATGGTACTATCCCAAATAACATCTGACCTCCAAATTTCTCCCCTGATTTAGGATGGGGGTGTGAGATATGCTATCAATTAATCCTGTCACCTCCTTTTTGGTAATAATTTAAAAGAGGGAAATGAAGATTGGGAAAAGAGAAAGGAAATGCAATGAGTTTTTTTTTTTTTTTTTTTTTTTTAGAAAAGTGTAGTAATTTTATAATGCCTTAAGGCAGATAAAGAAAATTGAGTCAAGTCATACCAGAAACTTGAGCCTGTACCCTTGTCTGGTAGAAAGCAAGAGGCTGTCTATAATTGAAGGGATGTTACAGCCAGGTTATAGTGTTTTGATGGGTTCTAATATACTCTGACATAGAGTTATCTTCTGAAGAGTTAAAGCTGTATATACTCCTGTGCACTGGAAAAAGAATAGGAGTACAGAGTATGTCTGGAATGCACGAAGGTTCTCCTAGCTTCACTAAGCTAAATTAGATCAAATAAGTCATCCAAAGCTGCTTCCACTGAAATAGCCCAAATGGTCTATGACTCCTAATTTCTGACCACATTTGGGAGTTGGGAACTAACAACCATTAGTGGATCATTCTTTGGCTTAGGCAAAGGAATTGCCAACTTCTGCACAGGGCTGGGACTAGGGTGAGACATGGGAGATGCTTAGGGTGCATAATTTAAGGAGATCCCGTAGGAGTGAGTGAGTGAGTGAGTGAGTGAGCGTGTCTCCTTACCTTTTGCTCCCTAGGCACCTCACTCGCCTCACTTTAGTCTCAATTCTGCTTTCAAATATGGAAAAGAAACTGCCCTATAGATTAGGGAGGACTGTTAGCAAAGACATAATCGAATGGCTGAAAATAAGCCTGAATATGTTTTCTGTAGTCAATCCCAGGATTTGCTAATTAAGCTTCAGCTTCCTTTTTTAAAATATGAAAATTGTTAATTTTGTATGTTGACACTATGTAAGACTTTAAGGTGGTAAGATTTACATGTACTTTCCTCCATCTAAAGGGACAATCAGGTCCTTGAGAAGAGGGACAGTGAAGGAAATGAATAAAATGAAGATTTATTGAGTGTCTACTAAGGCAGGCACCACTATTGCCTACTCCCTTTGTCCTTTGCCAACTATAAAAGCCGAAAAAATCAAATACTTTTCCAACCTCGTTTGTAGCCAAAGGTTACAGTGTGACAGAGTCTGGCCGGTGAGGCTGAGGTGGCCAGGATCTCCTGGCATAGGGCTGCCAGGTTCAGCCGATAAGATATAGTACACCTAGTTAAATTTGAATGTTGATAAACCATAAATATTAAGTATGACCACATCCCAAATATTGCTTAGGAAATACTTACCTTAAAAATGTATTCATTGTTTATCTGAAATTCAGATTTAACTGCACATGTCCTGTATTTTATCTGGCTGCCCTATCCATGCAGATATTTTTGCTTAGCATGTAGCTCCCAGCACCCCCCTCTTTCCCTTTCTGTCTCATGCAAGGATTATAATAGTCAAAGTAATCTCAGAGATGCTGCCTGGGAGCTCAGACATCATGAAGTCTCTGACTAAATGCAAACAACATCCAAACGCTGGATCGTTTGCTTGGTGACAAAAATAAACCCCATAGATGTTTACGCCATTGTTAATAGGATTTTCTATTACTAGGATACAAAAGCATTCCTAACTGACACACCTATTCTCTGCCAAACATTATATACTTTCTGTGTATCTTACCTCATTTAGCGTTTTTAACTGCTCTGTGACATAGGTGTTATTGTGCCTATTTGCAGATGAGAAAACAGAAATTCAGAGACTAAGTACCTTTCTCAATGCCTCATAAAAATAATGGTTAATATTTATTGTGTACTTAGTAGGTTCCGACACAGGTCTATGTGTTTACATGTATGCATTCATTTAATCCTCCTAACAGCTGATGAGAAAAGTATGAAAATTAGTGTCCATTTTATAGATTAGGAAACAAGGGATTATGAAATTTGCCCGGTACAACAGAGTTATACTTCAAACCAACATACTGAGGTTTCAGATGCTGCACTCCTAACTACTGAGCATACTGGCCAGCCAGGGGGAGAGCTGACATTCCCACCAAGGCCTATGATGCTAAGGCCAGCACTCTTTCCACTGGGTCTGCCTGGTTCCTGACCTGGGTAAATGTCAGGCCTGCTAGATTTCCAAAACCTTATCTCTTTAGCCCTGATTGCTAATCCCTCCCTTACTAATTTTTCCCTGTGGGTTCTAGGTTGCCCTAGAATCTGGCACAAATTCTGGCTTTAGGCAGGTGGCATGAGGTACCTTTGCTTGGTTGCTCAGGGTAGGTGGGCATCAGGTGACTTCTGGTGTGCCAAGAACCCAGTCGTTGGGTTCTCCTTGTTCCCAAGAACGTAGGCTGAAGCTGCATACCACCAAACCAACCGGTGGGGCAGGTTCTCCAGAAGCAGTTTCTTGCCTTTCGCTCTATCTTCTTACTCCTCCGCAGTGCAGATTTTCAGCCTGCTGGGAACTTTTTGACTTGCTTCTCCTATCCTCACTAAGAGAAATACCCTGGTGTTTTCTCCCTACTTATTTTCTCTTTCTGTGCCTCAAATTAATTATCCCTTTGGGAAATGTACTTTCTAGACTCCCATCTCTGTCTAACTTGCCAAAGATAACAGATTCTTGCCTGGGCTCCCATGGGTGGCCTCTGGCCTAACCCTGACCTTCTGGGTCTGCTTGTATTGCCATATAACTTCTGTTGGTCTATCCTGCCTGTAGTCGAATTTCTCTCGTGACAAGCAGCCCTTTACCTCCTAATTTACCTGGAGCTTGTTTTACTCTAGGACAGACCTTAGGGTTTGCTTTACTGCCCTTGGACAGCCTAAGAGCAAACATTTTATTTTAGGGGTGTATAGCTAGGTCATTCTTTCCAAAACAATCCCCCAAAGTCAAGGAGGTGCAAGTTCTCATTCTGCATTCTAAATGAGAGAGTTATTTATTCAACTTTGTTTCTTGGGTCACCATTCACTGAAATAACAATGACCTTAATGTTTTAAAATAGAAAAAATATTCTATAATATTTCTATTATATTTACTTTGTCATATCTAAGAGAAGAGGAATGTTCAGAGTGAGAGGAATTAAAGTTCCTTAATTTCATCTTTTAAAATCATATCAAACTATTTACATATCCAGGCTCTTTTCAATTTCCAGCTGAGGTCATCTCTCCTCATCATTTTCTCTGCCCTCTATAGATTGAAGTTTATGATTTCCCTTTTCATAATCAGGTGTGTGGCACTGAAATATGGACAGAGGAGCCTGGTTCTAGGAAACCAATAGCTCCTTTGCTCCTGAACTGCTTTCTCTGTTTGCCCCTCTTTGTAAATAGACAGAACCGAGCAATGATCAAATCAGACTGAAGGCTTTTGGAAAATGCTTTCTTGATTTCATCTTATTTCACAGCAAAGCAATTGGTGACACCATTTTAAAAGTAAATGAGGTTTGATTGTAGAGAGATTTGTCTTTGGAACATCTTTACCCAGGCACCATTTTCCTCTACTAGACTATTTAAAGGTTGAGTTCCCTGGGTGTCACTGAACCCCTTCTTCTAATCATAAAGTTTTCTCATTCAATGTGCTATCCCTGTGGATTGAAGCCTAAGCATTGGGAAACTCAAGATAGTTATGTACTTTATGAAACACAGTGCTTTCACAGAGAACTATAATCCGTCTTCTAGAAGAGCCAGAGATTCCAAATTTCCCCCTTTATTATAAAGTCCCCACATAAGATTTTTTATTCTAAAGAAAATCATAATACTTTTTATATTATTACCAATAAAGGGGTAAAGCTTACTAATTTTTAATTTCCTCAGCACTTTCTCTCTAAATGAGGAACAGATTGTGGAAGGAAAAGTTTGATAATCATAGTTGGTTGCTAGCTGCTTTGTTAGCACAATCTATTCCTGAGATTTTATGAGATCTGGCTTACAAAGCACTGGTTGATAAATGATTCAATATTTAACCATGATTTACCTGTACCATGTGGAAGAAAACTATGCTGATGGAGCTGAAATCACTGGAACGGGGACTTTTACGTCCCATAGAATGTGTCAACATAGTGTTGAGTGTGAATCACTCACTTGGGACATAAAGCGCTCCTCTTTGGAGGATCTGGGATTATATCTCAATATAAATGGCTGGTGGAAGTAAACGAAATGAGCCCAGTGCACTGCCTGGTGACATGTGGTAATAAAGATCGGTGATGAGGGATGGAAGGGCTCCCCTGCTGTTGCTAGATGTGAAGGAAGTAGATTATAAACTCTGTGGGTGGTAAGAGCCTGGGAAATAAAGAAACATTCAAACCATATGGAAATCAATACGGCGTCATGAAAGGAAAGATGAGAACCAGCTTTGCCTCTTTAAAGGAATGTCTCACCGAGGGAGCATGGTACCTGGGCTCCTCCCAGAGGCCTCACTGCCTAGATACTTATTTGAAAGTGTTCTTCATCTAAATTGATGAGAGCCAATCTGTTGCAATCTGGGAGATTTCAGTCTGAGACTGTCAGTACAGACATTGGAAAGGCGATCCCAGTGCAGAGTTGACGCAAATGAACACAAAGTAGACGAATACGGTGTTTACATTATTGCATCCAGTGTGCTAAAGAAAGCACACTAGCACAGCGTAAGATAGTAAAAGTTATATTGAGGATAGGGAAGGTAATAAATGGTTCATCTTCTGGCAAATCAGAAAGTTTTCTTTTGCTGGGAAGTAAGTTCTGAATGTGCAGGATCACTGACATATCCTTTATCCCTTCCGCCACTCCTGGCCCAAAGCAGGTTTTAAACATATGTATTTAAATAGCTGATCTTACTACAAGAGAAGCTGAGAAAAGGGTTCAGGAGTCCAATTTCCATTCTCATTATATGAATCCTCAAACTCTGTATAGTCCACATGGACCACTATTCTGACTGAAGACCAGGCTACTAGCCTGTGTCTTATTAACCTGATGCATCTATGGCCAACAGCAAAATTTGGCATTGCTTTATCCTTTTTCTATAAATCCCCATCAAGTTAACCAGATTTGTAGTCACAGCCAATAAATATACCATACCTTGGCCTTTTTCAAGGCCCAAGGCATTTTGCTTGGTGTCCAGGCCAAGAATTAAAATGAGATTTCAAGCCCCTTAAACTGATTGTGGGTCTTGCAGTTAGGCTAACAAATGACATTATTCTTGCAGCATCCAGCAAGTGCCAAGGTCCTTATCCTCAAAATCTGATGGCTTTGGATTTAGATAAAGGACTGAGTTCCCTAAAGGTGATATAAACAGTATCATCCAAAATGTTTGGCTGCCATTGTCTTAGGCTTATTTTGGGCAATTTTTCTTAAACTTTGTGAGATAGTAGACAGCTTGAAAATCATAGTGTTCTTTGCATAACACTATGAAATATGGATGTGTTTAATTCCAGCATTTGAACTAGGAACAATTTTACTAGCAGAAAGTGACTATATTATAGGTATGAAACATAAAATCACAACACATGTGCATGCAAAAAAATAAAAAAATAAAAAGCTTTTGAGAGAAGCACGATCTGTTGTTTCTGAGTTTTGCCATTAATATTCATCTGCTGCTTGTTCATTTGTTTTGCTGTCTGCCTCACAGACAAGCAATAGAAACCACCAAAGGTTTTAGAAAAATTTATGGGAGGAAAATTTTAAATTGAAAACATTCTATCCATTAAGTTATTGTTTCCTCTAAATTGGCAAGACTGCCATTATTCAATTTCAGCAATGAAAATTCTTGGATCAGCATGTGGAACATCAATGATCTTTGGGAAAGTAGTTCGAGAATTAAGAATAAGAACTGGGATGTTGTAGGTTACAAATGTGAAACTCAGGGTCAGACTCACCTGAGCTGTTTGACTGTAGGCATATCATTTAACCTTTCTTTGCTACACTCTTCTCCTCTGAGAAATGGTTATAACAGTTAACATGTTAGAATTGTGTTAGTGGTTAAGTGTATATCATTAAGGACTCTGTGATTTTGCAAAAAAAATTGGGGGTAAATTAGGCAACAGTTAATTTATTGGAAAGACATTAGGACTTTAAAAAATTCACAAGATACTGAAGAATCAGGCGTGGAAATGGGGTGAACCAAAGCAGTTTTGGAGGCTCAGAAGCAGAAAAGTAATAATGTAACAGAAACACTGGTCCGATCATGCTCCATCAAATGGAATAGAACCCTCCCACTCTCAGCCTCTTTGACTCTCTGATCATGTTTGAAACATCAGAGAGGAAACACATAGTTGGCCTAGAGCATGTCATGATGCCACTTCTTGATTAGAAGTAAGGGGCATCTCTGATTACAGTGTCCCCGTAGTTCTATGTTCAGTGAGGAAGAGGTACTCCAATGAAGAAAAACGGGAGACTATTGGAAAGGAGAAATGAAAGCTAGATATTCCAAAACAAAAATATCTTTTACAGATGAAGTATGTACAGTGCTCGATACCTGGTATATCTGCCATACTCAGCAGATGGCACTTAATCTCAACCTACTGACCTCATTTAAGGCAATCAGATGGTTCTCACTAGGTGGAGCTGAATTTGAATTGCAGGTATTAACTTGCAATGTTTTGATATTAGCCCAATAATTTTTAAAAATGTCAGAAGTCCAAGTCTCAGTGGTTTTCCCTCTCTGGAATAAGAACACATTATTCACTCAACAAAGGAGCTTTGTATACCAACTCCTTGAACAAGGATCCAAGGGCTTCCAAAGGTGCCATTTCTCAAAGTTGAGGTCCATAAGGTTCCCTAGAGGTAGCTGAGATAGAGTACCTTAGTGGCACTCAAAGACGTGTGGCTAGATATATCATTATTTCCACAATGTTTTTGACAATCTACACTTGGGATCTTTTTAAAAGAAAATGAGTTTTATGGCCACGTTTTTGTTCACCAAATCATGAATTCTTTGATACATCTTTTCAGAATAAACATAGACAAAGTAACTTGTACCCTCTTTTATCTCTGATGACTATAGACTAAATCTACAAATATCCGAGAGATTTTGGCAAATCTAAACATCATAATATGATACCTTAACTTTCTCTCCTGGAGTAACTGGGGACAATTCACTTTGTGGGCATATTTTCATTGCTGACTGGACTCTAATATTTTACTCTTAGTCTTCTGTCACTTCTTGCTAACCCCAGTTATTTTGTTCGCTAAACCACGGTCCGACTTTGTCATATGTATATTTGCATATTTAAGAAAAACTTTCCAACTGTGCTCTTTTGACACTCCATCAACCTGTGTTCTGATGTCAACATTTTAAAATAGATTAATCCCTTATTTCCTCCCAAATATGATTCAGGAAACAAGGTGGGAAGAACACTCCTCACAGTGAACTATACCTCTTCCCTCTTTCACTTTTGTGACCAGATTCACCAAATCACCTCTGGAGTCCTTCATTAAATTATTAGGACTCTACTGCATTTATAATTGATTTGATGGGCGACTTAGAGCCATGAGAGCCACAGGGTCCAAATCACCATCTTTCTTTTTCTTTTTTCCTCCTTAAATCAAAAAATGACTTTGGTTTGTCATGGCCTGACCTATCTATTCAGAAGTTTGTTCCATTAACTCTTTTAATAGTCCCTTCTCCAGGGCTCTGATGAGATTAAAGTCATTTCCCCCCTAAAGGCTGGAGGGCTCCTGCCATTCACCATAGATCACTGGCTCCAGCTAATGGGTGGAGGAAGGAGGGGTGGAGGTTATTGCAAGGCTAGAGCCAAGCTTTGCAATGACCGTGGGGTTATTGAAGAGGTGAAATAGTGGGTGTTCTTCCTTTCCTCTTGGATCTTTGTTAAAATGCTATGATTTTTATTGCTCCTTTTCCACTCTAGCCTGATGTAGGAATTGTAGGAGCTTATGCAGGGGGTGCTGGGAGGGATCCAGTCTCTCCATATTTCTTGTCCATACCCTTGGCTGGGGCCTAAGTTCCCACAATTAGTAATTATTTCTTTCAATTTGAAGTTTTGGATTTTCTAAAATTTTCAGTACAATAGCATATTGAATTTTATGAGCCATTTGCTTCTCATAGGAAATTTATTTCATGCTTACTAGATAATAGAATTTGAGCCAGAAAGATGAGAAGAGTCAGAGTATTCTAGGTCCCTGAATTCCTGGGACAAGATGCGCCAGAAAGTCTCAGAATTTGACACCATCACTAAGACAGCTTTTTCCTGACTTTATGGTATTTAACTCACAGCTGACTAGCCCTCTTCTCCACACCCAGATATTGTCTGGATTCCTAAAGGTCATGGATATCTATTTTCTAATTCTTGGAATTAAACAGTTACCAATCTGTTTTATCAAAATGTGTCTAATTTCTGTCTCTCTCTCTGTCTCTATCTCTCCCTCCTCCCCCTCCCCCCATCTTCTTAGACATATCTGTTCACCCCGCATAATCTCCTTTCCTGGCACACTTGGGGAGGCAATTATGAAGATTTTCATAAAAGAAGTAACAGCTACTGTGAGACTACAGATAACATCAGAAGGGTGAAACATTTAAAGACCAAGTGAGATGACTTTTATTTTCAGCCATGATATAGTTGTTAGTACTGGGCTTGCCCTCTGGGTGAAAAACAAAACAAAATAACAAAAAAATTTAGAAAACTTGATAAAATGTATGAAAAAACAGTTTTCAAACATTAGATGAAAAGCAGTTCAGGACTATGATCCCTGAGGGAAGGGAAACAAATTAAGTGAGCTCAACAATTGCACTAATTTTTCTGCATAAAGGCAATTTTTGGAGCATAATATTCTTGCTGAGTTGAAGATATAGCAGAGTTTAGAGAGGGTGAGGAAGCTTAAATTTTTTGGACAGAGTAGCAGAGTGGAGGGAGCTAACCAGAGAAAGAATTCCAG
This sequence comes from Propithecus coquereli, assembly GCF_000956105.1. NCBI lineage: Eukaryota > Metazoa > Chordata > Mammalia > Primates > Indriidae > Propithecus > Propithecus coquereli. The sequence goes on along the minus strand of NW_012137747.1, from coordinate 1,857,057 downwards.
AAACCAGCATGGGAGCTCCTTTGAGTCCGTTGATGAATATTAAATTGTGCACATGCTGGGAAAGATTTCACACGACTAAGCAAAGAACAACCATCATTAAAAAAATAACTAATGAGGAGCTATAAGCTGAACAATTCCCAGAGACAAGTCTAGGATATTTTCAAGTTCCAATCAGCCAGATTAGAGACAAGTGGGATAGGTTAACAGTAAAGATAAAATAAACATAGAGTGAAAGCTACTCTAAACACATCTTAACAAGTCTTAAAGACTTATCTTAAAAGGATCAAGAGTATCTCATATATTCTTAACTACCTACCAAAACAAAACTCAACATTCTCTAAAGAAAGGCTACAAAATCCAGCATTCAAAAATATAATATTTACAATGTCAAACATCTAGTAAAAAATTGCCAGACACACCACAGAAAAAGACAGGAAATGTGACCTATAATAGAGATACATTGAGGAATAGAAATAACAGAAAGAGCAGAAAAACAACTATTATAAAACAGCTATTATAAATTGTTCAGGGATTTAAAAAATGAAAACAAAATAAGGAAGAAAATGAAAGATAAAAATGATCCAAATAGAATTTCTAGAGATGGATAATACAGTATCTAGAGTAAAAATATTTGCTGAATGGAAGTAACTACAGATTTTTCATTGCAGAAAAAAATATCAATCTTGAAAACCTAATAAAAGAAGGTTTCTAAATTAAAGCATAGAAAGCAAAAAGGATACGAAAAAAAACAGCTATTGTTAAAAAATATCAGTCTAATGTATGTAATTGGAATTGCAGAAGAAGAAGGGAGAGGGGAAAATGTATTTGAATATAAGTTCCAATTTTTTCCAAATTTGATGAAAACTATAGATCTACATTTATAAGAAACCCAGCTAAACTCAAGCAGGACAAACACAAAGAAACCACACCACAGGACATCATAGTCAAATTACTAAAAACCAATAATAAAGAAAAACCTAAAAAGTACCTAAGGAAAGGAAAGACACAGTAGATACAGAAAAATTAAACAAACAACAATAAACTGAAAGCTTCTCCTCAGAAATAATGGAAGCCAAAAAATAACATATAAACATCTTTAAAAATGTTAAAAAATGACAACAAAGACTCAAGAAGTTAACCTCTCAACCTAAAAATTTAAATCAGTGAATGTATCCTTCAAAAAATGATAATGAAAATTTAGATCTACACAAAGGAATGAGGAGTACTAGAAATGGTAAATATATGAGTAATTATATATTTTTTTATTTTTAAACTTCCTTAAAAGAAAATAACCTATTTAAAGCAAAAATAATAACAATGTATGTGAGGCTTATAACATATGCATGAGTAAAATATATGACAATAATAGCACAAAGGAGAGATGAAGACACAGAGGCACTCTTTAGATAACCTTTTATTTTATGCAAAACTTATATGTTACTCAAATGTAGATTGTGATTTGATAACCATGTGTATTGTAAACTCTATAACAATAGCTATTTTTAAAAAGGTAATCAGTCAATAAGATAATAGGAAACACTAAAACATATTTTAAAAATCCAAAGAAGATATGAAAAGAGAGAAAAAGAATAGGAAAAAAAAGAATAAATAGAAACAAATAGCAATCTAACAGATTAAATAAGTCAATAAGTACATTAAATTAAATACTCCAAGGGAAAGACAGAAATTGACAGATTACATGAAAAATCAAAACTTAAATAAATCCTGCCTATAAGAAATGCCCTTTAAGTATAAAAGTAGTGATAGGGTAAAAGGAAAAAAAATGGAAAACATATACCAATCAAACTAGAATCATAGGAAACTGCAATGGCTATGTGAATAAAAGACAACATAGATTTGAGGGAAAGAAATCTTATTGAAGACAAAAGGAGATATTTTACAATGATAAAAGAGTCAACTAAAGAGGAAAATCTCATGCTCCTAAATATGATTGGAAAACTTGAGATTTGCATAATTATAATTGGAGATTTTTATACTCCTTACTTGGCAATTGATAGATCAAGTAAAAAGAAAATCAGTAAGGCTAGAGAAGATCTGATCACCATTATCAACTACCATAATTGAATCTTCTAGCACACCACACACAAAAATGGTAGCATATATTCCCTCCCTCCCTTTCTTCCTACCTTTCTCTCTCTCCCTCCCTCCCTCCCAGCCTCCCTTCTTTTATTCCTACCCCTCTTCCCTCCAAGTATGTACTAAATTGAGCAAAGCCATGCAACGCATGGTACATGTTCTTCAAGAAACTTATAAATAGGTTGGTGAAATACGACGTAAATGTGAAAAAATAAAACAACCAAGGCATATTATGATGCAGTATAGTATTGGCTGTAATTTCTCAGGGGAGTAAGACCAGTGTGAGTTAGCATAGTTAGGAAATACTTGATGTCCAATTTAGTCAGTAAATTTGAGCTTGGAAAGTTGAGTAGGAATTAGGGAGTTGGGGGCCAAAGATACTCCCAGGAGGAAATGGCATGAGCAAGGATGTCGTTATGGAAATACATATGACAGGTTTTAGGAAAATACGTCAATCCAACTATAGATGAATACACAAAGAAAAGGGCCTAGGTTTTGAAGTTAGAGACTGGAACACAAGTTTGTAAAGCTAGGTTAGGAATATATTATTGGAAATATGGCCCTATATTAAGTACACAATCACTAACAAAACATCTGGCAGCACTGGAGAGTTTACAAAAGCTTGTTCCCATATATTATCTAAGGTGATCTTTATGAACTTTAAAGACTGTTTTGTAAATGGGAAAAAAACAAGCCTCAAAGAAGAAACTACTTGCATAGGTGTACAGAGCTGGATATGGTGGAGTCGGGACTCAGGCTCAAGTCTCTTGGTTTTAGGACATAAATCTTCACTGTGCTAGATATTACTTCCCATGTAAAGTATCCTCTGATTACTCTCACTAACACCAACTTCATCTTTTAGAGGGCACTTCACCTGTGTGTGTATCGTGTTTCCTCCACTGGGTTATAACGCTAAGGGTTGGAATTATATCTTCCATTTCTTTCTGTCTTCCGTAAAGCAAGGAAGAGGGCTGGACTCACAGAGGATATTCAATAAATTAGTCAGGAATGAATGAATGAATGAATGAATGCAACAAGTATTGAGCTATGAGGAGGGACTGGAACAAACTGCACACTGTAATCATCTGGTAAAATGTTTAAACATATCAACGCCTAGTATTCACATCACAGATTTTCATCTGATTGTTCTGGGATAGGGCTCAGGCACTGGTATTTTTGATTTGCTTTGAGTTCTACACATGGCGAAGTTTAGCATCTAGACGTCCCTTACACTTTCCTCATCCACAGTTGTATTTCCACACATGTGTGTTTGAGAGGGGTGTGGGGAGCCTGCTTTATATGAGGATGTAGTCAACTCAAATTCTTTCAGGACAGAAGTAGAGCATATATGATTTGAGTAAGTTAAACAGAAATGTACAGAGCTCCTCTAGCTAAAGATCTCAGGTCTTGGGATGAGTGGGTTTGTGACAGGTATGAAAAACATCAGACGGATGACTTCTTTTTCCTTTTGTCTTTGTAATAATTCCAATAACTGTGCCATTAAACTCCTTAGATAACATTAAACATTATTTAACAGGGAGCACTAATGAACAATGAAGTGAGAGGTTCCTGTCTGGACTGTCTGCATGGTGTGCATACCAAACAGGTATGGTGGTGCTCATTCTGGAATCTCTGACTAGTACACATGGGAGAGAAACCAGGACAGCGAGAGACTGAGAGAGCAGGGAAGGGGAGGCTATGAATTTCTGCCTAACAATGCTGGTGAGCTATTTTTCCTTAAGCCCCTCCAACTTCATTCTTCGAATATTCCTGCCCTTGTGTGTGGTTCTCATAGTTTGGAAGCCGAGTACAAAGGCCTGATGGTAATAGCTGTTAAAAACTCCTTGCAGATGAAAATGAAAGTCAAACTAGCATGCACATGGGAAGGGGATTATCAACCAAATGTGTTGATTTCATCCCTGGATCTTCGCAGGAAAAAAAAAAAGTATACTTCCTGAATAATAATGATCTCTTCCACATCTATCATGCCTTTCTGTCCAGGACTCCAAGACATTCTATTTTGTCATTTGTCCACTTTATTGGGAGGGAGTGAGGAAAGAACACAGATATTCCCTTGTAGGATGGACCACATCAGTTTGCCTGGTTTTATCCCTGAAAGTATAATGGCATCCTAGGAAACTCCTCAATCAAGGGCAAATTGGGACAATGGTCACCATAATTTCTCCTAATGTTACATATATGTGGGATTACTAAATTTCTAGGTGGCACAGTATAGGGCCTTTCCTAGACTGGAGGTAAAAAAGCCTGTTATTGTTATTTTTTTAAACTTATATGACACAAATAATACATGCTTATTTGATAAAAACTAGAAGTGCATGTGTATATATATACACATACACATATATATGCCCCAAACAAAATACAATAAGGAAACAAAATAACTCATAGCACTATTACCCAGATATAAAAAGTCTATATTGTCTAGGAATGCAATTTATACCTATATATATTTATATTTAAACATAAATTCATATCAATATATATAAATTTGCAGAATTTTGTGTTTGTGTTGTATATACACACATATGTGTGCATGCACACACATGCTTCTTTGTTACTTGATTTTTATTCTTCAACATAATGTATCTTCTTGTAGCTATACTGTGTCTATAGCTATAATCATTATTAAAAGCTACATCATGTTTCATTGTAAAACTGTTCTGTGTTGTATTCAACCAATCTCCAATAGTTCACATATTTAGAAGTTTGTTCCCCACCCCACCAACATACACACAAACAAGATTTTTGCTTCCAAAAAATACAGCTGCAAATAATACCATCATCATATATAATTGAGGATTGTCTGATTATTCCTTGGCAATTTCAATGTCTACAAAGCTTATTCTTCGAAATCCCAACTATCTTAAAATGGGTTTCCCCAAAGCAAACCTGAGACAAGGATCTGAGTGTAGTGATTTATCTGGCAAGCTCAGTTAGGAAAGTGAAACAAAGGAAGAAAAGCCAATACCAGGTGGATTCATGAATGGGTTTCTGGTGTGGGAACTGGGGCTCAATCTCACTAAAGGACCTTCTGAGAGTTCGTAGAACACACTTCAGAACTGTATGCCAGAGGGGCAAAGCAGTTGTATTTATTTACTGTCTCTGCTGATCATTTCCCTCTTAAATTTCTTTGGGTTCAAGCTGTTTATACAGATGATCATAATAAGTGGCAGAGCATCTATTAATAGCTCACCTTTTTCTGGTTAATGTCAAGGGCTTAGTACTTTGAACACACATATTTTTATACTTTGAAATTACAATATACATCTGTCTGACAAATACTTATGATTGTATAAATGTTTGAATGTTTGTTTCATTTCCTTCTACTTTTTGTCTCTGGGAAGCATGGTAGAATAGGAATATTTTGGTAGATTTGTAATTTCTTCTTCTTTCTTCAGGAAGATATTATACGTACTCTTGGTATGCTCGTCATTATACAGGAAAACCCAGAAGGCATAATCACTATTGTCTGCAATTATTATTGTGTAGTATACACAGATGGTCACTGCCTAATGTAAAATTAGGTTTCCATTCAGGATCTTTGTTTAGAAACAGTTCTTGAGGCAACATGAGAAATTGTTGCCAATATTATTGCTTTCTGCTTTTATACTGGTATTTATTTCTTTCCCTAATTGTTTAAGGGTCGCTCCTAGGATGTTAATCCCTCACCCCCTGAAGACCAAGGAAAGGCCTGTGACCAGAAAACAATCTCAGGCAGAGAGACGCATGAAACCATCAGCATTAATTAGAACTGTCTAGGGTGACCTCCAGAATGGACCAAGGAGAGCAAGGAGGGCATCCACAGTATCTACTTCGCTGCCCCCTCGATTCCTTGGCTCCTTTTTCTCGGATGATCTTGGGTTCCTCCTACCATTGCATCTGTTGTTAACAACAAATACATTGTCTCCATAATATCTCACTCTCCAACTTCCCCTGTCTTTCTCATTGCCTCTGTTACCCCAACACAACAATTCTCTACCACACTGGAACCTGTAATACATTGCTACAACCACAGTTTCTTTGTCATTCATCCCCTTCAAGTCATCATTTCCATCCTTAGCCATCATTATAATCACCCCCTAGCATATTTTCTCAATTCCATTGCCTGTCTCTATTCAACTTGTACTAGCCTGGCAAAACCCCATTCCTTAGTTAAATCCAAATTTCTGTCAACTCTGTGCATGTACCCACACTGCCTTCTAGACTTCATGCCACCTTCTCTCTCCTTAAGCCCCCAATACCCACCTCCATCCTCACACTCAGATGATTATCTTCCGATTTCTTCAAGAAATTGAACCATTCAGAGGAGAACTTAACCAAGCTCCCACTACAACCACCATCTCCCACCTGCACCTGTGCCCTCCTGTTAACTGTTAATCTCGATGCACGGTTCTGGATCCTATCCCAAGGGCTGAGTTTTGTTCTAGATCACATTCCTTCATGCTTATTTGAGGACAAAACCTGATCAATTATTTGTTCTTTTCCTGACATCATCATTTTTTCTCCTCTCTCTTGGATCATTTTCATCAGAACACAAACATGGTAGTATTTCTCCCATCTTAAAAATACCATCCTGAGATCACTTGTGTGTCTAACTTTTGCCTCATTTCTTTGCTCCCCTTTTATAGCAAGTCTCCTCAAAATAGTCACTTATACTTACCATCTGAATTTTTTTCTCATATTACCTCTTAAATCAATGTCAATCAAGCTCCCGTCCCCACCGCTCCATCAACACTCTTCTCGTAAGTGCCAAAAATGACATCCACGGTACTAAATACAATGGTTGATTCTCACCTGTCATCTTCTTTGACCATTAGCTGCATTTGAGCCAATCGATCTCTTTATTTTTTGTGATATATATTCCTGCCCAGGATTCAGGGACACTATAATTTTCTGGCTATCCTCTCATCTCATTGGCCACTGCTTCCCAGTCTCCCTTATCTCTACAAACTCTAAGGCTGGGAATGCACTGGGCTTAATTCTTCATCATTGTGTTTTTCTAATTACACACAATTCCAACATCTACTCTGTATCTACACTTGTGCCTTTAATCAGCCCCATGATTTTAAGCATCGTATATCTACTGAAAAGCCCAAATTTATATCTTTAGTCTAAACCTCTCCTTCACATCTGGAATCATATATCCAACTCCTACTCAATGGCTCCATTTGAATAACAAAAAAGTATTTCAAATTTAGGATGCCCAAACCCAAACACCTGAATTTCTCATCCAAACCTGCTCCTTCCTTAGTCTTTCCATTTCAATAAATAACAACTCCATCCTTTGAAGTGTTCAATCCAAAAACCTCAGAGCCATCCACATGACTATCATTTTCTTACATACTATAACAGATCCACCAACAAATCTTTTAAGCTCCAGCTCTCAAACTATACACAAAATCAACAGCAAGGCTGGTCCAAGCTGCTATCATTGCCTGCCTGGATTACTGTTGTAGCCTCCTAACCAGTCTTCTGTTTCTTGCCTTTTCCTCTTGTGAAGTTTAATCTCGACAGCAGATCCAAAGTTATTCTTGGAAGATTTAAGTGAGATCAATTATTCTTTGTTGAAAACCCACTAATATCTTTAGAATTTACTCAGTTAAATCTTACAGCATTGGTATGGTCTGAGTCCACGTAATCTCTAAGACCTCATTATCTCTTCCTCTCCCATCTGCCAACCTCACTCCAACCACACTGACCTCCTCACTATTCCACAGTTGGGGCCCACAGATTACTACCTTAAGTAACCAGTTAAACAAGTTACTCACATTTCACTGTCTCGGGTCTTCCCTCACCACCTTATTTATCAATAAAACTGTAATCTCCATCCCCGCGTACGCTCCCACTCTCCATCCCCTGCTGAACTTTATTTCTCACTTATCAATACATGACATAATATTTTTTAAAAGCATTCATTTATTTTATGTATTTTTGTCACAGAATGAAGACTTTATAAAAGGAAAGGTTTTGTTGGTTTGATTCTTAGTGCCTAGAAAAGTACTTCACATGTAGTCAGTGTTCAATAAATATTTGCAAAATAGATGATTGAATAAGGACTTTGTTTAGTCTTATAAATATGTTTTGCTATTTACTAGCTGTGTGATCTTGGAAAAGTCTCTTGAACATTCTAGTTCTGTTTTCTTGTCTATACAATCAGTATAGGAAAAACTAATTTATAGTATTGCTATGAGGATCAATGTATGCAAAATCCTACTGCAACACTTGCCATGGAATGTATGTTCAATGAATATTCACTTCACTGAATCTATTTTCCCCAGAGATTAACAAAATTTCTTGCAAATTGCAAAATTCATTTCTACCACACTTCCCACCCTGCTGCTCACTCTCGGATATTTTCACCTCTGTTTCCTATTTTCCATACACTTTGCTATTCCAACAGTAATTATTTACCCTGGGCTGCTCAACTGATCAGTGTGAATGGATTATTCCCCAGCGTCAAGCAACCAGTCCCTCCTTCCTTTCTTGTCATTATTGTTCACCTAAATGACCAGGTGCAGGTAACGTAAAAGACTTAACAGACCACAGAACAATTTCCCCAAGAGCTTAGAATGTAATCATAAAGCTAAAATGCACAGTCAGATATGAAGCATAATTGACTCAGATCTAGTGTCAGATGTATGCAAGAGTGAATGTTTTGTTGGTTACAGATTAGGGAAAGGTCTCTTGGGAAAGGTGATAGTTAATCTTAACCCTGAAGACTGGATAGATACATTGCTCAGAATAATTAATGTTAACTGTAGCAACAAAAAAACCCTAAATAATATGGGTTTAACACAATAAACATTTATTTGTTACTTGTGTCACAGTTTGATGGGAATAGAGTGGCTCTTCCTGGTCAGTCCACCCTCCAGTAATAATGCACAGGGTCTTGTAGGCTTACCACCTATAACACCTGGCCGCCAAGATCACCAAAAGGAAGAGAAGGCTGGAAGATTCTGTAGGGAAATTTTACAAGGCCCAGAAATAGCATTCATCACTTCTACCTGCATTCGATTGGTCAGAGTCAAACACCAGGCTTCACATAAACACACACACACACACACACACACACACACACACACACATGCACACACGCATGGGGGCTGGATGTTTGGTGAGCGTGAGCAGTCTCTGCGAGAGGCGTGTTCTGGCGGATGGAGAAGGAGTCTACTCCAGGCAAGGGGATTAGCAGGAGCCAAGGTGGAAAGCCAGAAAAGAACAGATGGTGTTTGGGGAAAAGGAGCTAATGAAGAAGTGAGCCTTGTGGGAGGGGACTGGGGTTCGTGGGAGGATTATAGCTGATTAAATAATGGTATCTCCATTCCAGTAATACGTGCTTAATGTAGAAAATTTGGAAATACCAAAAAAAGGTAAATTAAGTAAATAAAATTCCTTATTATCTACTTCAAAGGGAAAAATCACTATATTTGATATACTTGTCCAGTCTTTTTTCTAAGTTAGATGCTTATGCATATATACACACATTTCAGATTTGTGATCACAGTCTACATATAAATTTTTATCTCATATTTATTCACTGGATATTATGTCCTGAACATTTATTTATACTAGTTAATATTTCTGAAGCCCTGACTATTAATGGCTGCATTTGTTTACTTATTGATCCTTTCAAAAAATACTTATCAAACATCTGCTAATGCCAGATACTGTAATCAGCTCTGGGTATACAGTGAACAAATACACACATTCCTTGTCTTCATAGAACTTCTATTCTGGTTGGAAAAATAGACAGCACATAAATAAACATGCACATAGATATGCAATTTCAGATTGAGAAACATGTGAGAGAGAACAAATGGGGAAGAGGTGCTTAGTCAGTGTAGTTCTGAAGGGTAATCATGAGTTAGTTGGGTGAAGAGTGAAAGGAAGAAGATTTCAAGCAGAAGGAACAGGACACAGGACATGAATGGTCCCAAATGGACCTAATGGCTACTGGGCTGGATGGGAAGCCACTGAAAGTGTGTAACAATTCAGTGACATAATCTGGGTTAAATTTTTAAGATTACTTAGACTGTGGAGTGGAGGACTGATCAGAATAGGGCAAAAGTGGATTCAGGGACACCTGTTAGCAAGATACTGGGATAGTCCTGAGAAAGATATGATGGCAGTGGCTTAAATTGGGAGGAGACAGTGGAAACACTTGTCCAAACAATGGGTGTGTGGTTGGCTTAACTAGATTTAACAACCTCATAAGTAAAAGAATTCCGTGCACATTCTTTACTTCTGCTGGCCCCAGAATAAAGCACCTTAATGGGTTAATGCTGAGTCTTGATTCAGTATAACCTTCCTCAGGGAGCACTATTTATATTCTGGGACACCTGGGGGCAGCCATGAATGGTTCTATGTTTTAGAAACATTTGAAAGCAGCAGAGCATGACGGCCAGTGCCCCAGAGAGGGTATTGGGGGTTTCAGGGTGTGGAATTGGAGAATGATGATGAGCCAGTTTCAATCTCATTATTAACAGACAAGCAAGAAGATCTCTGAGACTAGCATGGAAATGCATGGGTCTGGTGAGGAGGCAGAACCTTTTATAAAACAGATAAACAGGTGTGCTTGGGATTACAGATTCATTAATGAAGCGATGGACCTTTGAGAGAAAGAGATTGCATTTCAGCAATTGTCATAAACAGGTTTGTTTATGATGAGGACTGTGACCTTGCAGGCTGACACAATGGCACACTGCATCTTCTGAGACAGTTACAGTGAGTGTAATTATGACTCTGATGGGCTTCAGGCAAAGACTCTAAAATAACCAGAAGTTCCCATGTTCGCTCTCAGAAGGGGATGTGCAGGTGTTATGTTGGACTAGCTAACAGGTTAGGTATTGTTTAAAAGCATTTCAGCAAATAAAACAGAAGAGAAATGCAATTTCCAGAGAAGGCCCTTAAATTTAGAAGGGGATTGCATACCTTCACATATAAGCAGTGGCTACTTTGTCCCTCTGTGTCTCTTTATCTTCCTACTCCTACCTCTATCATTTTCTTTGATTGTGCTTCTTTTCCCCTGTATTATTTTTTCCTTTCTATCCTGTGTGTCTCTGTGGCCCTGCGTTATCTCTCTTACTTGGTTGGTGCCTCTGCTCTAAGGGAGGATCTACTCTGTCCCCACAGGCCATGTAATCCTCCACACCTTAATGAAATAATAATTTAGTGCCTTATTTTTCAAGACATTATGCCAGACCACAAAAAAAGAAACCAAATCTAAGCCATTAATTCCATAGTCCCTGCAAATGTAAATAAGAAGTGTCATACAGAACTACCAATCATCCAAAATGGAGACTATTCCAGTGGCTATAACAAATGCTCTGTAATCACATTTTACTTTCTGTAGCAGTCTAGACCCACCAGCCAGACATAGATTTTACTTTTAGTTACTTTTAGCTATACAAAAGAATTCTCCAATGCCTCTTTGATTTCCTACTTTAAGGTATTTTTATAGCAGCTGAGACTCCACCTCTATCTGGAAAGGACATTGAGAGGCAGTATCATCCGTTCTCTTGCTCTTAGTAAGAAAGATATGCAGAGAGGCAAAAGAGAGATGAGATTCTCTTCTTCTTTTTCCAAGTGAAAAAAGAGGAATCTCTATGAAAAGAACTTATACTATTTCATATTTATTAAACACCTACTATGTACCAAAGGCTGTGCTAAGCATTTCACACACATCAATTCATTTAACGTGTACTGCAATCCTGTGAAGTGGTGTTACTATCCTCCTTTTGCAGATCAGGAAACCGAGGCTTAGAAAGGAAAAGAACTACTCAAAATCTCACAACTTGTAAAGGGCAGAGCCGTGATTTAAGTCTAAGCTGCTGACTCCAAAGTCCGTGTGATTGCCTGGTTACTGTGAGCATGTCTTCATACACATTCACCTTATTTGATCTCTGAGCAGTTAGTCATAGTACTCATTATTATCTCCATTTTATTCATAAGGAAACTGAGGTTTAGATGTTAAATTTCATCTTGACTAAGATAGTGCCACTGGGAAGTGGTAATTTTGTACTTATACTCAGGTTTACGTCGTACCAAAATACTCCGCTCGTCAGAGTACTCTCCTTATCCCTCATCGTACTGCCTCCTGGACCCTTTCCAATCAAGGTTTTATGTTCTTACATCTAACCTAGATTCACTGATAATAGAAGTGTTCTTATTTTTCTTCAGTGTCAATTACCAAATCAAAAAATCATTTATTGTGATTTTTGAGTACCAACTATGTGTAAAGTCTGGTATTCAGAACTGAAAGAGATCGGAAGATAAACAGGAACTGGTCCTTGCCCTCAAAGAGTGATGTTCCCAATTGGGAAGAAGAATGAGAAGCTCATGCCAAAGTTGAATGGCTTTTCAACAGAAGGCATGTCAGGAAACAGGCTGTGATGAATGGCTGGAAGAATGTCACAACCACGTGTGCCATAGGATTTCAGGTGAGGGAGAAATGGGCATTTTTCTCTGTGTAACGTGCTTTCATGTATTTAAAGCCCTTTATTAAGCCCTTCAGGAATTCCTTCCATAGTATAAAACTTTTCATCTTTCCTTGGAATTGTTACAACCCACTCCTTTCAACATTTCTTTGCATCATCTCCACCTTTCCCATGTTTCTTAGAATTGTTGGCATCTGAACAACAATTTAATCATATGATTTAAGAAAGTCTTTCCTTTGAGGTCCGGTGTGAGCTGAGCCTTTCCCTTAGACCATGAGACAACTCACTGGCAAGAATGAAAAGTCACTGTGTTGTCACACTATACTCTTGGTCTGGCATCTCTGAGGGGTGGGAATATATTCACAGATATTTTCATGTAGCTCTTGGAATTGGAGGGCATGCCCGGCTGTACACCTACACCTGTGTCAGACTGGGGGATGTCGTGAGGCAGGAAAGAGGCATGAAGAAATCCACCCCCTTCTCAGGATCCAGATATATCCTTCCTGTCCAGGGGGTGTTCACCTTTACAGACACATTCTTAGGCAGCTTCTGGCTCCTGTATTACACAATTTCTAACCTCCTTATCAAGACCTACGAATGTGTTTCTGGGGCAAGATAAGGGAGAAGGGTGATAGAACATGAGATTACTGCCAGTGGGCTGAGAAGAGAAATTGGGATAGATGTGAAAAACTTGAAAAGCAAAATCAGCAAACTGCAGAAGGAAAGCCTTGAAGTAAATCTTACCTAATTCACTGTCCTGCCAGGGACCAAACCTGGTGAAAAGTTCACAGCTGAGGAAAATTTGCGCCATCTTTTTTTTTCTTTTCAGTCAAATGTCAGACACAAATCCTAGGAGACCAAAAGGTTAGTGCGTCATAAATGCCCTCTATCTCGAATCAAAGGTGACAGAGAGAAGAAAAACAGACGTGATAACCTTGAGAGATGATACCGCCTGAACAGCCTTCAGAATACATGTTTTACAGTGAGCTATTAGGAGTTGCTTCCCATTGTCACCTGATAAGTTCAAAGACATCTAGTTGCCAGATGACAATTTCCTGTGAGGAAACTGCCAACAATCTTTGATTCATGTTCTCTATTAGAGGGACTTAGAAACTTTCTCAAAGCCGTTAGTTCCCCTCTCTGGGTGCCTGGCGTTCTGTGATAGGGAACACAGCCCCCAGTGCAGGCCACTGCCTGGGGACCCTTGGCCAGTCAAACATGTGACTGACTCATCCAGCTGGAGAGATTAGGAGGCTTTTGCAAAGGACAAACAAACATCAGGCAAGACCTACAGTCACACCAGGGTGTGGGAAGAGGACTCCAGTGCTGGAGTCTGAGGTAGTGAGACTCAGAGCTTCAGATGGGGATTTGCTATTGTCATCTAAGTTCATTCACTTTCAGATACATTATACTCAAATGGTGCTAGTAAGAATATGGTATATACCTACAGATGTGTTGGGACATTTAAAGTATTTTGTGTTAGGGCACATCAGGAAAATATCGTATTTCAAGAAATAGTGGTTGAATATATGTCTACCATTGCTCAAGGAGGAAGGGCTTTATAGGGAGGGAATGGGCCAGGAAAAATAAGAGAGAACCATGTGTTCGCTTTAGGACAGTTATCCAGATCCTGAACAATCATCCCTTTATTTGGGCAGCCCAAGATATTAAATGTGATCTTTCATGAGATGAATTGTTCCAAGCTCAACTTTATATAGTCCGTGCTATGCATGTAACAGTTGCTCACTAAAGGTTACATGGGAGATAAATGGATGGATGAATGACTGACTTGCTTAAGGAGCCACTGGATATTCTCCCCAAAGTGATGGCCTGATCAACCATAACAGGTTATGTTTCTGAGGCTATGGAGGTGACCCCTTCCAAGCGTGACAGTAGCAAACTGCCCGGAAGGACATCGTCCTGGAAATCGTTTCCATCTGAAACTCCTCAAAGCACATCAGAATCTCACGCTGGCTGTGCTGGCTGCTCCGTTCATAGCCTGCATCTTCTCCTGTGCATGCTCAAGTCCATCTGCATGCTGGTTCAGTGTGTGATCTTGCTGGCTATGGGATTACTGATGACTGACAGCCATTCCCTGAGAACATCGGCTCTGCCTGTAGCGTGGCTGTGCATGGATGCTTCACGGTGACAGGATTAGGCACTGAAGTTTCTCCAGGGACAGCCCATGTTCAGGATGTGTGTCTGAGATACTGTCAGACATGGCAGCCAGGGAACTGGCTACTAGGCACTGATGCCTCCTGTACATGAAGAGAATCACAGAAACAAAGCACCAAGGTCTACTAGCAGGCCATCTTCCATGGGCTCCCTGCTGTGACAGAGTGGCTCCTCCCTTCTGTCCATCTGGCAAAGAAGATGTTGGTGGGAGGCAAAGGACTCCATCTGTCTCACCTCCTTTATTTTGAGTGGTGTTTATCCAGTAATTAAATGTGTTATACCCCCAAAACCCGGCTGGATGCCTTGTAGACATACAACACCCTCTCCTCTAGGTCCAGGGATTAAACTTCCTGAACCAAATGTTTGATAGGAAATATGAGGAACAAGGAAGCAAGAAGGTAACTGAATGCTTGAGCTTTTAGAATCATCAAAACACACTGGATTTTGGCGACTGGCAGAATCCAGCCCACTGAATTCATAAGTGGGATTAGTACATAGCTTCTTACCACTCAACAAGTTAGATTCAGATGAATGTTTCATTCTTGGGAACTCTTGATTTCCATTTGTAAAGCTTAGTTCATGATGTACATTAGGCTTCAAAGGAAAATGCAAGTCTTGACTTGATTTTTTCCGTGTATAAACAAAAGAGAGAGTCTCCCATTGCTCCGTTATGGAGCTAGCTTGGGGGAAGGCTTTCCAGATCCTTTGTGCATCTTACTAATTTTTCACCAACCCAGTAAGCTGGAGTTAGAAGTGGCCTTCAGTTCTGGGATGAGAGGGGGTCTTACTTCTGTTATCAGTATCCCCTTTCTCCAATCCCACCCCCTTGTGCCTTCCCCACCCATGGCCTTGCAGTCCTCAGGCACTCCCTAAATAAGTATTTCTTTTATGTCAGCCAACTGGGCTCACAATTCTTCAGGAGGAAAAGAAGTGATGTCATCCTAAGGAAAATTCTGATCACTTTATTAAGGCTAATAATAGGAAATGGTAGATCTGGGGGAAAGAGGTAATTGGCCTGGTTCAGATGGACCCTAATCACTGTAATTTAGGCCTTTGGCAAATCCTATCCCCACGTGCTCTGTCACCTTGGTGAGCAAGTGGAAGGTGACAATCTCACTTTTCTTGAGCAAAGCTATGGATCACTTCTGGGAGAGGCTGAGAGGTGCAACCAGCACACCCTTTCCTGACCTGCTTCTTTCCTAGTCCTGCCATCTGACTACCCAGCGTCACCCTACCTGCAGTTGGTTATTAATGATCCTCTCTTCAGTTTGGCCAGTTTCCTGAAATCTTTGGCCACCACAGGGGCTGTGTCTCTTCCAGAAATCCTAGTGTGAGTACAATCCTGTTGCCAATGACTCCTGGGGCATAAGGTCATTAAGAATCATACAATGATAGAGATTACTCACTTCAACTCTTTAGTTTATAGACGGGGACACAGAGGCCCGAGAGCTGGAATGGATTTCCCAAGTACAAATTGTGGCTGAACAGGGATGAGAATCTAGCTGTTCTAACTCCCATATTATGGATCGTTCTAGCCATTTTCCTACAAGCTTCTTTCAGCGCTTCTCCAAACTCCATGATGAAGCTTCTCCTGTTTTCCTATGTTCACTTGCTTGAGTATCTTGTGACTCATTTTTTTATCCATCTTGTTTTCTACAATCTCCATGATCCCTTCAACTATGTTTCCTTCTCTCTTTCTCCCACCCTCCCACCATCACTTTATGTTGTTCAGTCATCTTCAAGAAGACACACAGAATTGGGGGAATAGAAAATAAATTCTGCGTTTCTTGCCAAAGTGGCCTGAGGGAAGTCATTAAGAAGCAGCTCTTCCTAGAGATATTTCTAATGTGCTCACTATAATTGTGGCTGAAATTTCAATATCAAAGGTTAAAATGTCATGGTATTTTTAAACTTTCTTTTATTTGCAATTACCCTTGGGAAGAGAACATATTCAAGTAGGAATGCTTAATGCAGTACTTCCTAACTCAGATTACACTGCAGAGTGATGAACTACCTAAATGTACTATCTTGGACTCCAAAAGTCCCCCCAAAGATGAAGATAAGTGGATGGAAAGGGGTGCACAGAGAAAAGCCTAGAGGAAGAACATCCGGGAGGGCTAAATCATCTGTGGATGGGGTGGGTGGACAATACCTGTTAGAGGGAAAGACTTTCCAGCTTTGATTCAGTGTTCTGGTGTGGATAGAAAAGAATGCAGATAAGGAAGTTTGGGTTCAAGAAAAAGAACAGAAATGGGCTAGAGACATGTGGTAGCAATAGGCACCTGTCTTAGTCCATTTGGGTTGCTATAAAGAATACACGAGGCTGGGTAATCTATAAAGAAAAAAGGTTTATTTGGTTCATGGCTGTACAGGCTCTACCAGAAGGATGACACCAGCATCTGCTGGTGAGAGCTTCAGGAAGCTTCCACTCATGGCAGAAGTGGAGCTGTTTTGTGTAGAGATCACATGGCGAGAGAGGGAAACAGGAGAGAGAGGAAGATGTGTCAGCCTCTTTCCAACAACCAGTTCTTGCAGGAACTCAGAGAATTCACTCACCCCACCCCTCCAGGGAGGGCACTAACGTATTCGTGAAGGATCTACTCTCACAACCTAAATACCTCCCACCAGGCCCCACCTCCAACATCGGGGATCAAATCTCAACATGAGACATGACGGACCAAACAAACCATATCCAAACCATGGCAGAACCCTGTGAACCAGGGCAAACACAAGAGCTGTAAGTGCTGTGGTAGTTTTGAGAATCAGAGGGGGACCAAAAAGAAGAGGGCATAGGACAATGCAGCATCAGGCTCAGGAAGGCTAGTTTTTACTTTCAAATTACTTATTTGATTTTGAACATGTGATTTCTCCTCCCTGGGCCTCAGTCTCCCCAACTATAAAATGAGGCAGTTGAACTTAATTATCTCAAGGTCTTGACTTCTCCTAACTTGAAGCCAAAACGCTGTCACATTGCAGTTCCATTTTGAACAATTCATCCAGATAAATCTTTCTCTTGGCATCATCATAAAGTAGCTAAATCATGTCCTTTCTCTTCTTACACGCCTCTCCTCCAGAAAGCAAACCCCTTGTCAGTCTTTTATATCAAGCAAATCCGAGCATCCTTTTGAAGCCTCATTTTACTGGAGGCACAAAGCCCTGGGGCTTCAACCCCGGATGGAATTCTTCCGCTCATCGCCCCTTCCTTTCTTCTTCCCAAACTCATCCCCTGTACTAGCAGGTTGAACTCATTTAATGTGTAAATGATAGCAAATCAGGAACCTCCTGCTGCTTATAATGATAACACTTCCTATAATTTGCATGATAAAATTCAACTGATTTCAGATAGCATTTCTCAGGACAGATAGGTGACACTACAGCTCCACAAGGGGAATAAATCACCACCTCGAGTTCTGTGCCATAGCAGTCACGGATTCGGATTGGCTGACATTCAGCCCCAAACAAAAGCACAAAGCCTTGTCTAATGGAGCAATGAAAAAGGATATCTAGGAAATATTAACAAGTTTTGCATGGTAATTTATGCAAATACATGCCATAACTCAGCTGAAGAGGTTCAGCTTATACCTATAGAAGGGAGGCTGCACTAGCCAAGGATTTTATAGAACTGATACCACCTCATTACATCTCAGAGGTTGTGGGTATCCATACAAATTAGCACTGGAGAGACCTAGGGTGACAATTAGTGTTCAGACCACCTGCGTCAGAATCACCAGGATGACTATTAAATGCAGTTTCCAAAGGCTCTGTTACAGACCCATTGAATCAGAAACTCTTAGAGTAGGGCCTGAGAATCTGCATTTTAGTAAGATTTGTTTTTTTCCCTTCCTTTTTTTTCTGGAGGGTTTTATGAGCATTGAGTTATGCTGTCTTTCTGAGTCTGGCCTCCTGTGGTCAGTACTGTCAACATCTAGTTTACATACACAATACACATATCTTTACATACACATTATCTTACTGTGTCAATCGGGTAAGTCACATGACATTTGTCAGAGTCAAGTTCCTTATCTATAAAATAAGAGGCAGACTCAATTACATACTTCTTAAGTGTTCCAGGCCATGATTCTTTGTGGAAGCGGGGGACAACACAGCAGGCCAAACAGAACACATGTGCAGGTGGCCAGTTGGTGAACTGTCCCAGATGGACCATATAACCATGTCTCTCTGGAGTTCTGCTGCCTCCCAGGAACAAGGAAGACAGCACAGACTCCCCCGTCCATCTCTGTCTCCCCAATTTCTTGCCTACACAGCATCTTTGAGCCTGGGAGCCATGCTTACCCTACTGTTTCTATCAGGTGTTGTGTCTAGACCCATGTTCTTTATCTTAAACCTGAGTTAGGCTTTTGAAAGCTTTTGTTTTTTTGTTTCTCTTTTGAAAGCTGGTTATATTTTCCTCTTTTTAGTGTCTCTCCTCTGAAGCAATAGTAATTTGCATATTTTATATACTACAATATTTCCAACACCTAGAATGGCACCTGTCATATAGTCGACTCTCAATAAATATTTATTGAATGGAGAAACCCAAGAACAATTACCTGAAGGAATAAAGAATGAGAATGGGAAACTGGAGGGTGGCAGAGATATATTTTAATAGCTCAATATATTAGCACATAAAACTAACATTTATTTATAGCCAGATGTGCTTAAGATTTTCTACAGGCTATCTACCACATTTATCCCTTACTATCTATGAGGCAGGTGTTAAATATACATTTTACTTGTGGAAATCAGGCTCACATAGGTTAAAGTACTTAGCTAATGCTTCCCATCAGTAAGTTGCTGGGGATGGGTTGAGCACGAGGTTTGGGCGACCATTCAACCCATGACATTTTCATCTCAGCTCTGTGTCTCTCAAGGTAGAGTCTAGCAAAAAATTGTTAACCAACTGTTTCATCTGAGTTAGTTTTCTCCCTGCTGTATTGTTATTTTTTCATACATGAAACTGGGTTTTTCACTTTATTAAAAGATTCAAAACAAAACTGAAGCTTGTTTAGATTCCTCCTGGTGAGGAAAGCACTTCAACTAGGTGACCTGAGAGGCTGCTGGCCAGGTAAGAGACCAATTGCTCATTTGCCAGGTTGGGAGGGTCACGTGCATGGCTGGCTCTGAGTGGTTGGGTGTTTCCTCAGCAATATCCTCTCCTCCTGCTCAGCTGAACTCTTGGCCATTCAGCACATACAAGTGGCAGTCATCACTGGGCAACAAGGTACCCAGGAAGACACAGGTGTGAGTGTGGATGGGGGCAGTGGGGAGAGGATTAGCAAGGAGCAGGGTAAGATCTTTACAGTAGGCAAAGTGCAAATGTAAACAAATGATGGCTCACTGTTGGTTGACTGCTGCCTCCCTGGATTTATAGCTGTGCAAAGGACTTTCCTTTATGTTCTCAGCCCCCAATCCAGCCACTATTCTTTAAATCCTGCCCTTCTCCTCTTTACTGTAAGGTATCAGGCCATCATAAACCGCCAGCCAATCATCTGGCCTGCAACCACACTGATGATTCTTTTTAGGGAAGAAGGTGTCTGTCAATGGCAGGAAGCACCTACTAGGACGCATGCAAACTCAGAGGTGGTCCCAAGAGTTTTTCCTTGGTCCACAGCCATCTCTGCAGGTCCCTGCCCAGCCTGTCCCCCATCCAGACTCCACATCATCTTTCTCCGTTTTAGTCTTCAGCCCACCTTCCTCTGGCTGCAGGGAAGTCTGCTTTCATGACTCCTCCTCAACTATTTTCTGTAGCTGTTCTCTTTGCTCCCCACCTGCCCACCACATGGGCTGCCTTTGTTCTTCTCACAAAGAGAGTTGTAAGTATTGAAGGCTCTTTTCAGGACGACAGAGAGAAGGCGCTTGTTTTTCTAAGTCACAATCAGATGTATTATATGTGCTACCATCTTTTCTCAGGTATGCAGCATAAACATAATTGCATACACGGCATCACGTATTCATGGGCTTAGGGTAGTATGGATGCGTGCATGTGTCGGGCGGTGGGGGGAGATGGTGCAATTCATCACAGGAGAAAAGTGAGACAAAAACAAAAGGAGAAGAAGCAGAGAAAGAGAAAGAGCAGGAGCAAAAGAGAGTAGGAGCTGGGGCCAGGGAGACCCATCAGCATTGGTGCCCGTGGCCCCAAGACTTCAATATCCTACCCATATACTAGCCTTGGGTTGGTGCATTTAATGTCAGATCCTGCCAAAGCCCCTTCAGCTCAGGGGTTCAGTGGGTGTTTGGGCATTGTTGTCCAATGTGACATCCAGAGCGACATCCATCGAGGGCCCCTTTGGGCTTCTCTCTGGGCTGATGAAATTAGAGTTGTCAGTGTGGAGACGAGCCACTCAACAGTGGCAGTGACCAGGGAGGCCAGCTCGAGAACATAAAGCCACAGCTCACGGTGTCTTCTGGGCAGCCTCACTGGGTGCCAGGCTCTGTGCCTCAAGGGCAGTGATCCAGCCTTCACTTTTCATTTTTCACCCCTGCTTTGTTTTTGTCCTCCCTAAAGGTGGTCTAGTGACAGAGGAACAAGCGAGATGGACACCCCTCTGCAGGCTGGATGCTAAGTTCACGCAGCACTATCAGGACCCTCATTTGGCTTAGTCAACTTCTCACACCCTGTGCAGCTCTGCAAAGCACCCTTTGATGAACTGATTCTGATTGACACAAGCTGTGCTCAGGGACTGGCATTTTGTCCATGCGCGATCTGGCTCCACGAGCACACTAGCAAGCGCCGCTAATGGGGAGGTCAATTAAATAATACCAGCCACTGCTTTCCTTCCCCACAGCTCTGACACTGCCAGAGGAAGGTGCTTTGCAGATTATTAACAACAATTAGTGGAGGAGTAATCGACTGTGAAAGGAGGCCAGTGGGGGTGACAGGGACAATCCAAGCTTACATTCCTGGGGCCAGGGCCTCCCAAGGGAATAGATTACATCCACAAGCAATCAGTGAGCTGAGAAGGAGACACATTTTGGGTTCCTTGGGGCAAAAGTTTAGGAAATGCTGGCCTGGTGTTGGAGTGCATGGGGCCCCAAATGGCAATGCCTAACAAATTCTCCCTGTTGGATTTAGCTCATGATTCTGAAGGGAAAGCCATTTCCTTAATGTGCAAAGCTACAGGTGCACCGGCCAGCCATTAGAGCTGGAAATGACATTCATTGTGTGATACACAGCCACTCCTATAATTTCTCCAAAAGATAATTTGCCTGGACCCAGTGATAATATCTAGTAATTTATTGTTGGAGATCTAGTATTTAAGATATTAATTCCTGCTAAATTGCAAAGACCTCATGGGAAGGACAGCACACTAAGCATTATAAATTAATGTGATCAGAACAATACTAACGACAAAAGCCAACATTTATCATATCATTGTCATCATCACCATCATCATCACTGCCACCACCACCACCATGATCATCATCACCAAGCAGTTAATATGTATTGAGACCTTTGTTCCAGGCACCGTCGAAAGCACTTTACATGTATTCCTCGTTTCATCTTCATTACAGTGCTATGCAGGAGGTACTGATATTATTCCCTTTTTGTAGATAAGAAAACTGCAACTGAGTATTTAAGTAAGAAGGTTGAAGCTATCAGCTGGCAAGTAGAGGTGCTAGAGTTATTAACTAGCAGGCTATTCTAAACTCTATAAGGTCTGTATCTTAATCACCACGTTGCTAGAGTTGATCAAAGAGATAGGTCTTAATTTCAGTCCTGGGGCTGACTTTGGACCTCTCTATGGCAGATTCTGTATCTATGACATGGCAATAAATTCAAGGCCAAGAGGGCAAAATAGCATGAATCAAGGGAGGTGTCTAGGTGCAAAATTCAAGGTGGTACCTACCCATTAGAGTTGTGCAAGAGTAAGCCTTGTACTCACAATCCTGGGGGCAAGTGCTTCCTTTTGTTTTGTACCCTGAACCAGTAGATGACTTCCTAGCCTCATCCTATGCTTACTCCTACTAATAAAGGCTAAATGAGATCTTTCATTTAAGTGCCTGGAGTACAGAAGATTCTTTTTTTTTTTTTATTTCAGCATATTATGGGGATACAGATGTTTAGGTTATGTATGTTGCCCTTGCCTCCCCACTCCCCCTCAAGTCCGAATTTCAAGTGTGCCCATCCCTTGGATGGTACCCATTGCACTCTTTGTGTATGCATATACCCGTACCCTCCTCCCCCTCCCCCTTCCCCCCTTCCTCCTGCCCAACATCCAATGGATGTTATTCTTATATGTACACTTACGCGTTGATCAGTTAATACCAATTTGATGATGAGTACATGTGGTGCTTGTTTTTCCATTCTTGGGATACTTCACTTAGTAGAATGTGTTCCAACTCTATCCAGGAGTATACAAGAGGTGCTATATCACCATCGTTCCTTAAAGCTGAATAGTACTCCATGGTATACATATACCACATTTTATTAATCCACTCATGTGTTGATGGACACTTGGGTTGTTTCCACATCTTTGCAATTGTGAATTGTGCTGCTATAAACATTCGGGTTCAGGTGTCTTTCTTATAGAGTATCATTTGTTCTTTTGGGTAGATGCCCAGTATGGGATTGCTGGATCGAATGGTAATTCTACTTGTATCTCTTTAAAGTATCTCCATATTGTTTCCACAGAGGTTGCACTAGTTTGCAGTCCCACCAGCAGTGTATGAGTGTTCCTATCTCTCCGCATCCACGCCAACATTTATTGTTTCGGGACTTTTTGATAAAGGCCAGTCTCACTGGAGATAAGTGATATCTCATTGTGGTTTTGATTTGCATTTCCCTGATGATTAGAGATGTTGAGCATTTTTTCATATGTTTTTGGGCCATTATTCTGTCTTCTTTTGAAAAGTTTCTGTTCATGTCCTTTGCCCACTTTTTGATAGGGTCATTTGATTTTTTCTTATTGATTTTCCTGAGTTCTAAGTAGATTCTGGTTATCAGCCCTTTATCGGATTTGTAGCATGCAAAAATTTTCTCCCATTCTGTAGGTTGTCTGTTTGCTCTTGTGACAGTTCCTTCGGCTGTGCAGAAGCTTTTTAATTTGATCAGGTCCCATTTATTTGTTTTGGTTGTTGCTGTGATTGCCTTTGGGGTCTCCTTCATAAATTCTTTGCCTAGGCCAATATCTAGAAGAGTATTTCCAGCATCTTCCTCTAGAATTCTAATAGTTTCACTCCTTAGGTTTAAATCTGTTACCCAGCATGAGTTGATTTTTGTGAGAGGTGAAAGGTGTGGATCCTGGTTCAGTCTTCTATATGTGGCTATCCAGTTTTCCCAGCACCATTTATTCTTTTCCCCAGTGTATGTTTTTGTCTGCTTTGTCAAAGATTAGGTGGCTATACGAGGATGGTTTTATATCTGGGTTCTCAGTTCTTTTCCACTGGTCAATGGCTCTATTTTTGTGCCAGTACCAAGCTGTTTTGAGAATACAGTAGATTCTTAAGTGCTAATTTCCTTCTTTTTCTTGAGACTAATAATGTCAGAGCCTTCCTGTAGAGCACAGTTCATTACAAGAGAGCAAAGGGGTCACAAAGGCCACTGCCTTTGGATTGGGGTATGGGGAAGGAGGAAGGGAATTGGGAGGGCCCTGATGACAAACCTCACCATTTGCCTACATCCTGCTTTGTTCCACTCTCTTCCTCTCTTGGTGTAGCTCTAGAACCCACCACCTTTTCCTCTTCACGAGGTGGAAGTCTTGCTTCAAAGGCATAGAGAACAGATGCGTCTGCTGTTCCAGAGAGGCTCATGTTCCCTGGGCCGCTCAGATGCTGATTCTCTGGGACATCTTCGTGGGATTGTGTTCTCCCTGCCCTTCTGCAGTTGCAGCTGCTCCTCAGGGGGAATCCACCCACGTGTACCCTGTTGACAACGAGATCCCCTACCGGGAAGGCTATTTTATATAAGCGAGATTACTCTTTAGAATAGCAGGATATTATGACTCGAGGGGACCTTGCAGACCATTTTGTTAAACCTTTTCATTTCAAAGGTACTGTACCTGAGGCTGAGGGAACACGAATGACTAATCCGCAGTCTATGGGTTAGGGTAGTTTGCAAATAGTGCTGGGTCTTCTGACTTTATTGCCACTCAGTGCTGTGGTTCTTGTTTTATGTATCTTTCTATACCATTGTTGATATGTGCTATCAACAAGGCTAGAAATCAATGTTGCAAGGCAGCAATCTTTTAAACAATATACCCTTTTCCTTTCTAGAGAAAACTGCTTGAAGAATGCTCAGGGATGACTTACCCTTCCCTTCCAGGAATTCCAAATCCATATATCGGTAACCCTCATGAAAGAAGACACTTTCTGTATTCCACATCCCTTCTTGCCAGACTAGGGATGGAATAAGTAGACTCTGTGTGCGTATGTGTGTTTATAAACAAGGGGCGATTTGGTGCCAGTGGGTAATAAACGTTTTCTCTTCCTGTTAGGTAAATTGTAACATTTCCCACTTCAGGGACCTTGCACCATGCTTGGCACAACACATGCTGTTTCCAAGCCTCCCCTGTCCTCTCCTGCCATCTTATATTCCCAGCACTGCAGCCCTAGAGGGAAAGCTGGGCTCGTCTCAACCATATGGGTGCTGCCAACATAGCATGATAATGATGCTTTAAGGGACTATTGCTTTGTGCATCTTTCTCCGCCTTCCCCATCTTCCTAATGATGACACAGTCATGTGGCCAGTTCTGTTCTCTTTTCCCTCAGGTCACAAAGTGACTCTTTCTAGGAATCTGGTTACTTGCTAATTGCTGGCGAAGGCTGATCTGATGGAGCCCCCTAGCCTTGAGGATGCTGTGACTCTCTGAGACCTGGAGCTGGGTGTTTAGCTGGGTGTTTAGGATACTGTCCCCTGGGAGCCTCACCCTTTGGAAAATAAGTCAGCATTGACCCCAAGCACCAAGTGCTTCTGAGAGAGATGCTTGACAAATGCTATTCTCCATCTCAGATGACTTCTTGGTCACAGTGATTCAGACAATCCAGGCAGACATCATTTGGAGGTGATTTAGGATAGACAATTGTGCTTTTTGTGGAACTGAATTAACTTAGAAAGTGGGGAAATTTCCTCTACACATCACTCGCTCAGTATGTCCATGTATATGTGCAGGGGATAGAATGATAAATTAGATTTATTCGGCTTTGATAATACAAAAATAATTCCATCAACATTTTATTTAAACTTTGCGATAACTCTGTGAGGTTATTTGTATTATTTCCATTTTTTGTTAAAAAATGACTTGTCCCAGGTATATGATAATAAGAAACAGACCTGAGAATTAAAACCAGGTGCCTTGATTTTATATTCTGTGGCTGTTTGGTGACACCAGACCTACTTCCAGGACCTTTTCCAACAGGTGTTGGTGCCTTATTACTCACGGTGTGGTCCACAGACCAGCAGAATGGACATCGCCTGGGAACTTGCTAGAAATGCAGAATTTCTTCCCTACCCCCAGACCTACTGAATCAGAATCTGCATTTTCACAAGATTCCCCGGTAATCCCTGTGCACACTGAAGTTGCAGAAGTCATGCTTTAGAGCAGCGCCGTTTAATAAAATGTAGTACATACCACACACGTAACTTGAAGTTTCTTGTAGTCACATTAAAAAAGTAAAAAGAAACAAGTAAGATTAACTTTAATAGTACATTTTAACATCAAATATCAAAAGTATTATTATCATTTCAACACGTCAGTATGAAAAATGATTAATGAGAAATTTCACATTTCACATTCTTTTTTGTACTCTTTGAAATCTGGTGTGTTTTACATTTGCACATCACAATTCAGACTAGACACATTCCGAGGACTCAATAAGCACGTGTGGAGAGTGACCACATACTGGACAGTGTAGCTCCAGAGCAGCGGTTCTCAAAGTGTAGCACAGATCAGAGTCACTTGGAGGGCTTGTTAAGACACAGATGGCTGAGTGTCCACCTCCATAGTCACCGAGATAGTACATCTGAGTTGGGCCCCAGGAATTTACATTCCTAACAAGTTCCCAGGTGATGCCCACGCAGCTAGTCCTAGGACGACAGTGCTTTGATAACTATTGCTCCAGAGGCTCCTCTCCTCTGTCCGAGAGGTCATAAGGTCCTGGGTTTGAAGGAGAGAAATGAAGAGAACTCAGGCATGTAGGAGGAAAATAAAATCACAATAAGAAGAAAGAACATAGGCTTCTTGAGCTGCCCGATGGAGTGGGGTAGGCTGTTACCTGGGGGCTAGAGACAATTGTCTACAGTAAGACAAATCAATAGGCAGATGTGACAGCATGTTTACATTATTTGTAAAGAACTTGTGTCCAGGTCTAGACTCACAGACACTGCAATGTCATCGTTACATGAAAGATTATCATCAGAGGGTGTAGCCAGACACCCCAGGGCCTACTTGGTACTCCCCACCTCCTATAGTCTCTTACCTCGTCCTGCATCTTCTTCCTTGAAAACTATCTTGACTCTCTGTGTGTCTTGTTATCCCCATTCCACCTCCCTCCTGTCCCACTGAGGGGCCCCCCTTAGTAGGTCTCCCTGCTTTCAGGCTTGTCCCACCCCCAATTCAGTCTGCACACTGCAGCCAGAAAGGCCGCTTTAAAAGGTAAATCCATTCGTGTCTCTCCTCTGCTTCAAACTTTCCAAAGGCTTCCCCTTAACTTCAGAATAAAATCCAACCTGTTTCACTGGCACTTCATGACACTCCCTGCCCATTCTCTGGCCATACATGGGACCGCTGTCCCCTCATCCATGTGTTCCAGAGACACTGGCCTCTTTCTCCTTTTTGAACAAGAAGTAGACAAGCTCTTTTCTGATTCTGAACCTTCGCACCAGTGTTCTCTCTGCTTAGAATTCTCTTGTGATTCATGGAACTGGCTGCTCATTCCTTCAGGTCTCAGTGTAAACGCCACCTCCTCCAAGAAGTCTTATTGGACCACCCTATGGAAAGCAGGATTCACATCTCTCAGTCTTCTTTACAGCACCTGGATCATTTTCTTCATTCCACTGAACACAATTTGTTATGTTATTCTGTGATGGTCATTTGTATGTTTACTGCTTCCTACTGGTCTGCCTCAACAGTCTAGAAGTAACAAGTGGAACCACTTGCTTGGTTCATTTCTGTGTTTATCTTAACCCAGCATGGTGCCTGGCACAGCGGCAGACCTTCATGTATCTACTGGTCGATTGGATAATTCTGTCATGTTCATAAATTGTGAGGACACAAGCAATTGAAAAGATGATCTTGAATATGTTTCAATTGCTCAAGGCCATTGGGTGGTAGCAGCAGAAGGGAGCTACTGTTTTGCCCAACAGTATTAACAGTAATGTAACCATATCAACATGTTCAGAAATGGTGCCAGAAAATGGAAAAATGGACCAGGCCAGACCGACTGGGTTATGAGATCCAATGTCAAGAAGAAAATGTGTCAGTTATTGACAGCAAAATACTCATCAAGAGAGGCAGGCTGGTGGCATGGAGGAAGATTTTTATTTTCTTTATTAGGGCAACAGGTAGAAACTGATAGCTCCTTTGCCATTTTAAATTAAATTGAATCCAACGTGGTTGCTTACTGTAGAATTGTATTTTTAGGCTTCAGCTGTAATCTCTGGGATGTATCCTGTTTCCTTTATAGCCAGACCATAGCTATTGATCTCCAGTATCTTTGTTCCTGCCCTGTCTGGGTGCAGACAATATGCAATCTCAGGCAGGAGTGATTGCCTCCTGCCTGGAGGGGTGTTGCCCGAGAGAAATCCCAGGGGCAGCTCAGTGTGGTCTCCCCTTTCACTGTGGCTCACCCAGGCCGGGCTGCAGAGCAGCGGTTAGGGGCTTCATTGCCGGAGGCAGAGGTTCTAATAAATCGGCCAGAATCCTGCAGAGGGGCCCCACCAATTCAGGCATTTAGAAGAGAGCAGACCAGAACCAGAGCATTCTTCATCCTGCCTGATGTTTCCTTTCTCCTAGAGGTGCCTTTTGTTATGCCCAACTAAACGGGAGTCCTGGAGCCTGCCTATTGTGAGCCTGGGGGCTGGCGCTGTGTGTGTGTGTGTGTGTGTGTGTGTGTGTGTGTGTGTGTGTGTGTGTGGGGGGGCTGGCGGTGTGTGTGTGTGTGTGTGTGTGTGTGTGTGTGTGTGTGTGTGTGTGTGTGGAGGGGAGGAACACACGCTCTCCTATGCCTTTGCTCCCTCCTTTCTTCTTTTTATTATCATTAATAATGAAATATTGAGACCAGGCTGCTAATGAGCCTAAACTCCCCCTCCTGTTAGTTTGTTTTTTGCCTTCAGACTGTCACTTCAGAGTAAATTACTTTTCTCTGCATCTCGTTCCAGTAATATTACACCAGCGCGACCCTCCCCCTCCCACCCCCCTTCTAATTTCAGGGTTATTCAGTTTCTCTCACTGCAGTTTACCAAGCAAGGGAGGTCGGCCCATCTATCATACTTAAACCCGCGCAACGTGTCCCCTTCTGCAATTGAGACATCATTCTTGTTGCGCTGGGTCTAGTCCGGTTTTAAATACTTACACAATACACAGAGATATAACCTATAAATAAGTAAATAAATAATATATACCCGTATCTTGTGTGTTATTTCTTGAGTTCTACGGGAAAACCGTTTAGAGATGGCGAGGCAGAGCGAGACCTGCTTTGGAGGGAGGGGGGCTGAGTAAGCAGACGAGCCGTAGTCCCCGCCACCCGCGCCACCGCCACCCGCGCCACTGCTGCCGCGTCTGCTCAGCTCTGGCTTCTGTTCATTTCATGGCATGCTAAGCATTTCCTTGTCAATTGGGAGATGTCAGGATGTGAAAACAACCAACATTAAGTAGATATTTTGTGCCAGCACGACAGCAAGTGTCTCAAATATGCTTTTGTCTCCTGTTCAAAGATGCTAAACTGGTCTTCATCAAACAGCCCCCAGTTCTTCGTGTTTCCTTTGCTGCTGGTGAACACAAAGAACTCTCTGCTGCCTTCGCTGCTTCTCACGGTCGCCCTGGTTTATTTTCTTTTTTTCTTGTCTTCATACTGGTTAAAAACAAGGACTCTCAAGTCTCGTTTTATGTCTCAGCTCTGCTACTTACTCTGTGAACTTGGACAACTAATTTAACCTCTCTGTTGTCTGTGTCCTTGGTTAAGAGTGCTGGTAGTGGTAGCATTTTTTCCATAATGTTTTGAGGACTAAATGACTTATTATATGCCATGGGCTTGATACAATGCCTCACACTTTATGAATGCTCGATAGATTTTTTTCTTCCTTATTTCCCTCCTCTTCTTCCATCTCTTTTCTCTTTCTTTTTTACCACTGGGAATTCTGACCTCAGAGAATTAGCTTTTCCTAATCACCCACCTGTCTGTTCTATACATAACAACATATTTCCACTGCTGTAGTTGGTGATCACAGACAGTGCTGTGTAAAAACCCCTTGGAGCTTGAAACAAGAAGAAAATCAGTAATACTGATCCTGTCTTTCTTTAAAATTTTGGTATTTGTTTATCATGGGGTATTTTTTGCTTTGATTATTTTTTTAAAACATTTCATTAAAATATCATTTATGTTGATTATCGGGCTTTTTGGCAACACCTTCATTTTGTGTCTGAGGCAAGTGCACCATGGGCCTTACTTGCCCTGACTCAGCCAGCCCTGGTTGTCACAGAAATTGATTTTATTCTAGTCCCCCCCAACCTTTTCCTCTTAGACTGTGTGTGGACCCTTGTAACAGTATATACATTCTTGATAAAGGACCACTCTCCTCGTATTGGTCACTGCAGACGAAGGGAAGGGAGAGTCAATTTTATGCAGAAGGAGAAATCTCTTTGGACTGAGCATGAAACAAAAAACAGGCAAGGAGACACATTTGAGATGGACATGACCTAGAGGTTAGGCCTTCAAATCTCCCCCAGCTGATCCATGAAATCTCGTCTTGCCTCCCTTGATAGGACGTGAATAGGGGCCAGCCTGGAGGTGGGGTTATTTATGAAACTGACCCTTTGGGTATAAGATGGTGCCATGGAAGGGTCAGACAGCAGAACTCAAATGGCTTAGCTTTTCTTTCTCATTTCTATCCAAGTGGCTAAGATGCTGCCCCTGGGATTAAGCATTTTTATGGAGGTCTTCTGCTGTGCCCCATTTTAAAGCAGGAGCCGCACAGTATTTGTTCCTTACAGTTCTTTGGTTTAAGAATAAAAGGTCAGCTGTTGGTCAAAGGCAAGGCCGACAGTACAGCCTTCTAGGCTCCTTGGCTAATAGGACCATCTACCACAGTGCTGTACCTACATCCTCTGAACATTCAGAACATTGCTGGAAAATTATGCGAAAGTTTCCAAGCTTTGAGATTCTGGGTCGGGGGGAAGGGGTCTCAGCACCTTTAAATACATACTAAAAAAAGCCACTTTATATTAAATGTTGAGATTTATTCTATTAATATCTCTTCCAATCTCATACAAATCCTTTAGCTAACCCTGCCCTACTGGACAAAAACAGGCAGTGTATAGGTTTGGGGGCATTCAAGTCACTAAGCAAACCTAATGCTCATTAACCTGACGCAAGTCATCTTTTTTTTTGTTCCCAAATTGATTCTGTCTTGAAGCAAAGTGTCAGTAATACCTTCGTTCTAATTTGTTCTTCCAATATTTGCAAATAGGCCTGAAGAATATATCCAAATGTCAGAATTTGAAGCATTGGGCTATTTGCCTCTGTAAACATGTTTCAAGTTCTATCCTGGTGCTGAAATCCCTAAAATAGCTGCCCTCAAACTTCAGCGTGCATCAGAGCACCAGGAGGGCTTGTTAAAATTGTTAGGCTCCACCCCCAGGGTTTCTGATTCAATAGGTCTGGAGTGAGATCCAAGAATCTGTTTTTCTAATGTGTTCTCAGGTAATACTGATGCTGCTCACTTGGAGACCATGCTTTGAGGACCGCTGGTGCAGACTCCAGATGGTCATTAGGTCATAGCTTCAAGTAGGTGCTTTCACTGGTCAGTTGAACTGTCCTATAAATTCACTGTAGAGAGATAATGTGTTTTTCTTTTAATCAGTTAAGGGAAGCTATATTCCTATTCATGTAAATTCCTTTTTGGTATCCTATCTTGTATGGTCCCTGTCCTCCACTATGTCCCTGAAGTCTTTTCCATTCAGCTGGTGGATGGAGGAAGACGGTAAGGGGAAAGGACACCTCACTTCTCATCCACTTTGTTGTAGGAGCAGCACATGTCACTGGGAGGAGGGTGGGAAATGTGGTCTGTCGGGGTGCCTAAGTGCAAATAGAAATGGGTTTTGGTTAATTTATAGCCCTCTCTGCTGCCCCCCTCAAGAGTATTTGGGAATTCTATTTTGTTTTGTGAAAGTCATTCAGTTAATAATCTCAATTTTCCACTGTACATCAACTGTGTCAGACACTGGGAATTATGTCTTATGTCCCTTCCCTAATTATTTGTCACCTTGCCATGACCCAGCACTTCTTCCTAGAGAGAAAGTGCTTCCTCTCCCTGTCGAAGGGGTTTGAGGAAGGATGTCACCAGGTGGGAGGAGACATTGATTCTTCTTCGGAGAGCCATGATTCCCTTCTATAAGAACTTCTGAGATAATAAAAAGCAAGGTGACAAATTCCCCTCTACTTTAGATGTCCTTTGTTTCTCATATTCTTTTGGTAATGATGGGAGAACAGGAACAGATAGGGAAGAATAAAACTTTTCATGCTCCTGTTTTCACCTCTTTGCTCCTTCTCCTTCTACATTTCAGTTACACATAGTCTGTATGGGAACATGAGAATGAGCATCTGACTGGAGGTCAATTTTTGTTGCAATTAGGATTATGACAAATTGAAGGACTATGTATAACTATGTACGTAGGCAGAAATACTTACAACAGCCTGGAAACCATCGCCTGTACACAGACATATGATTACATATGCTGAAATAATGTTCCTGTGTGTCAAGTAAGGTTAGAAGGGAGACATTCACATTGAAATCAGTTTCCTTCCCACACCTTCCTGGAGTTTACAGGGAGAGAATGAATTGTCATGAAATCTGTTCTGGCTGCTGGTAGCTCTGCCCACATACTTATTTATACACTTCTCTCTTTCCCTTCCAGGGATGTGTGTCTATTCTATACAGAAAGTCTACGACATTGAAAACTGCTCCTCTATAAAGCTTTTATACCCCTTAGAGATCCTCAGGACAAGGAGCTGATGTACTAAAATTGTTTTAGAGTAACAACAAACTATTAAATGTACATAACTCCTTTCCATAATAACTTTGCATCCATTTTTTCCTTGCTGCTATTTATAATCTTGAAAAAAATATATAGAGTAGGCATTACTTGTCCCCAATTTACAGACGGAAAAAATGACATGCAAAGGGGCATGGTGACTTGCTGAAGGTCACCAAATGAACTTGGAGATGGCAGTAGGACTAGAAATGACACATCTATGCTTGATAGAATGTTGGGCCCAGACGCGTGTGACTATCTTCCCTCCTCCAATGTTAAGAGACCCTTTCCACTTCCTTCCTACAATCCACCCCATAAGAATGGCTCTTAAAGTTATTCCCTATATAACTGTAAAAAAAATTAGGGCAAATAAAGTCTTTTGATGATATAAATTCTCAGCATGCTCAGTCATTAGCTCCAGGGAATCCTAACATAATACACACACATTTTAGATATCAAAACTATTTATCTTCAATGAAAATTATGATGTCAAAATTTCATGGACATAGCTTAAACAAGCAAATGATCAAAACACTAGTTATCAGCTCCTCTGTATTCTGAAGAGAATAAAACATAGTTCTGAACACTCATATGTGTTTCTGTCTTCCCCACATCCAACTTACTTTCCAGGAAGCAAGTATCCAGTTAAGTCCAACTCAGATTTATCACGGAACCTTGTAATGGTTTCAAGAGCCCTAGCACCTCAGTTATATTCCCTGTTTTCAAAGACATCGTACAACCATGAATGATGGAACCCATCTCGCCATATTGAATTTCAAGTTCCAACTATTGTTGCTGCCACATAGTGCTCTACACTATCTAATGTTTAGACTTCTCTAAATTGATGTCATCACACAAACTGAGTATACAGTCCCTGAAAAATATTTATATATCTTTATGACCTCAAATGAAGCACATGTAAAATGACATGAAACAAAGCAAAGCAAAAGCAAGAACAAAGCACTGCTTTATTTTCTTCCCTTTCCCTAAAATGTGCTCCTTTTCCATCTCTTTGTGCAAAACTCTCCCTCAAATGGTTTTCCTATTATAACCAAATGGTGGACATTCTGAAGTGTTGGGTAACATGTCGTGGCATTTCCTGTGAATGCCCCTCTCTCCAGCTTGGGTTTAAATGCCCTCGTGGTGCTGACAGTCTGGGCTTCGTCCAGAGCACTGAGCTTTGTAGACATTATGGTTACATTTTTTGCATAGTCTACATTGCTACATTAAACTCCAGATGCTTTCTCTCAAGTCACTAAATTAACAACACACACATTTTGGGTCCATTAACATTACACTAAGATCACAGTAGGATTATCACTCAGAAAGGTGATTGTGGTGTATCTTCTGCTCTCATCATCTCTTCCAGTTTTTATTCGTATAAAATTAGGTCACAGAAAATGAAGGTAGAAACCTAAAGCAGACCCAGGAGTTTGTTAGGAAACCATGTCCCCAACAAAGGAAAAGAAAACACTATCCTATGTCTGTCAGTAGATTGACATGTTTTATGAAGTGCAAGTGGCATCTTTTAATGTAAGTACTAACAAAATTACTGTTGGAGGGCTTTTTTCGAAAACTAATATACTTTATGACATGAAATATATTAAAATGTCAGTGTTTTAACCAATGTTTATAAAAATATATTACAGGCATTTATTGAGTTTATAAAGCACGTTATGGACTAACAAGATAGAAGATGCTTTGCAAATAAAGTTGCTATTATTTAGAAAGTGTGGCTGATGCCTGAACTTACCAAGCATAGACAGGTGGCACGTTTGACCTCTTTGAAACAGAAAAGCGCTTCAGTTTGGAAGATCAATAAATTGGTCTCAACAATCCTCGGCACTCATTTAAGCAAACTCATTTGTACTTCTATGCAAGTACTTTCTTGCAAAGTCTTGTACGCCATGAAATGTTTTGGTATCTAGCTGAGAAATTGGTTCACAAATCCAACACTGTAATTGCCAGTATACTTAACTGTAGCCCTCGTTAGACGCTCAGCTCATGAATCATACCTAGTGCCTTGTTTTCCATTGTGTGCTCAATGCCAAGCTCAGAGTAGGACACATAGTAGACAATCAATAAATGTTTGTTATATAGATAAATGAAATAAAGAATGAAAGAAGCATAAATGAGATCTGTTTATCTACCTTCTAACCACAAACTTGAATGAGTTGGTGTCTTAGTCTGTTTTGTGCTGCTATAACAAAATACCTGAGACTGGGTAATTTATAAAGCACAGGGATTTATTTCCTTACAGTTCTGGAGGCTGGGAAGTCCAAGTTTGAGGGGATGGCATCTGGCAAGGGTCCTCTTGCTGTGCCGGTGTCAGACCATGGCAGAAGCCAAAGGACAGGAGAGCAAATTGGGGCTCAACTTGCTCCTTTATAAAGGCACCAATCCACTCACGCAGGTGGAGCCCTCATGGCCTTATCACCTCTTGAAATGTTTCGCCTCTTAATCCTGTTACAATGGCAATTAAATTTCAAGATGAATTTAGAAGGGGTCATTAAAACCATAGCAGGCGTGTAAAGATAGTGTATTTGTTATAAAGAATGACTTTTTCAGTTGTGTTAGACCTAGAAAATCAGACAGACATTTTTAAGTAAGCATTATTAACAGGAGAGCTACAGTTTCAGAGATTCAAGCTTATTAACAGAGGACATCTTTGCTGAGAGGAGAGCCTTGAATTCAAGCTGTGACCTTGGGCTCTCTTCTTGGGGAGATGAGATCACCAAGTGAAAGGACCCTCATGTGGTACAACTCAGGGTGGAGATCCACACTGCTAATTGGGCTTCATATGGCAATAGCTTTTCTCTTAAATTCTCATTATCCCTTCATGCAAAACTGTCACAGAGGAGGGGGTGGGAAATACTGGGTGAAAGATGTATCTTGTCTTTTAAAGTGCCTACTTAATTTTATGCACCATCAGGACGCTGTCCCTCTCCCTGTCTACTCTGCTTCTTTTGGAAATCATAAGTCCCTCACCAGAGCCCTTGCAACCTCAGTTCTAAGAGGGGTGAGGCATGATTTAGGCATGGGAGCTGTTTTACTTTGCTGAGCACCTTCAATTCAGGGAGAGGTTGGAAATGACTTTAAAGAAGCCAATGCAACAACCTGCCATATGTGAGCTGCTAAAACTAAACTCAAGCTTAATGGGGCTATAGTTTTTATATGATTCAAAATGAAGTTTATTTGAAAATGCAATTACATTTAGAAAATTCGAAAATTAGAGAAAATTATAAAGAGAGGGAATGATGCCACACCATAATTCCATCCCCCCAGATGTAGCCACTGTTTATACTTGGTTTTTCTTTCCATTTTATTCATTTATACACACACACACACACCATGCAGAGAAAATATAGATATACATATATAAATATATACACATACATATGTAAATGTATTTTATAGAAAAGTATGATCATGTATTTATACCATTTTGTATTTACACCATTTTGTATCCTATTTTTTCACCTAGATTAATTGATAATTAAAGGCTAGGATGAAGTGAAAACAAATTTATTCAGTAGCAGAAATGCTACCATTGCCAATTTAAAGTGAAATATTCCTAAAATTAGAAGTAGTTTAGAATTGTTTACTTAAACTTCACTTTTCTTTCCCACTCCGTAGATAAGGAAAGCAATGCATTTGCTGACGTCACATGTCTTTCTTGCAACATGTGACGGGCGTGGTACTCCTTTATGGTACCACTACAGGATGTGAGTGTAGGGCAGTGGAGGGAAGTCCAGGTTCTACGGTCAGACTGCCTGTTGCAATCCTGACTCTGATGCTTATTAGCTTTGTGACATTGAAAAATGTACTCAAGTCCTATATATTACTGTTTCCTCATTAGTAAAATAGAGAGAACAATAGTGCCTATCTCATGTGACTGCTGTAGAAATTAAATGAGTAAATACATAAAAATTATTTTGAACAGAGACTGGTAGTTAATATGTGCTCGATAAATGTTAGCTATTAATATTATCATTATTGATACACATACTGTCTCTATCTAGGAGAAAATACATTGACAAGTTCATGATCATCTTGCATTCCATTTAGATACCGCCTCAAAAGGCTGAACGTAGATATCAATAATGTGATTTTTCAATCAACCGATCAGTTGATCAGAAAAAATAGTATAATACATGTATCAATGAACTAGGCCTTGTGGAGTTATAAAGGAAATATATAACATGCCTTGCAAATTTCACTGTAGAAAGAAAACTTACAAATGAAGTAATCTTGATAAATGTTCTAACCATGTATAAAATTGCGTATGATTAATTTTGATTATGGCCCTTAAAGAACATCTATTCTAATGCTCTCCCCACTGCGCTATCCCCCCCATCCCCACCCCCATTTTGCAGAGGCAGAAACAGACCTGGAGGGGTTGCATGACTTGCTTAAGGAGCCTGAGCTGGTCAGTCACAGAGAGACTAGAATCAGACACTCCTGATTCCCAGCCTGATGTTATTTCTGCTGCACAGTGGCTCCATTTTATGTGACAGGGGCTCAGAGAAAAAAAGAGAAAAAGGTAGGTATTGGATGATTCAGCAAGGACTTCATGAAAAAGGTGGGATTTGAGTTGGGCTTTATGGGAGAGATTTGGAAATGAAGCCAGAAGGGAAGAGAGCAATCCAGCTACAGGGAAAAAAGGGCAGGGTCTCTAGCAGAGGAAGGGAGGGGGTGAGTTCAGAGGATGGTGAGGAAGGTCAGGGAAGCTGCACCCGCTTAACTTTTTGTGGAGAGTTATTTTTGCTCATGTATATCTAGTCTTCACAATGATGTTCTTGGCATAGACCAGGAGATTTTTATCTTAAAGTAAAATGACAGACAATAGTGTTTACTCTGCTCAGAGCTGGCGGTAGGCAGTGTAAGATTCAGTAATACTATTCTCTCCTCATTTGCAGATGCAGGGACTTGAAAGTTCTAGAAAACAATCCATAGAGGCAACACGTTTGGTTTTAGCTCTGCCACTTGCTACCAACATAGTGAGTAAATCTCTCAAGGCTTCATTTGTTCATCTGTCCAATAGTCATAATAACACCATCTCACTCCCGGGTTGCCATTCAAACAAATAAGAAGATACATGCACTCATGCTTTGTAAACTGTAAAGGGCTAGAATTTTGGCTAATAAGATTTCTTCAGCTATTCCCTTTACCATCGGTGACCAGCAAACCAAGCTAACTCTAAGCAATTCAGCCTTCTCTCCTAGGATAGCTAACACAGCTGGGGCCCAACCATGGAACAGCTGCACGAAGCAACTGAGAACATTTCTTAGAAACCAAAGCACAGTTCATGAGCTACACATGCATTGCACTGACTTATTAAAAAAGACAAGATGAAATATTGCAGCTATCAATAATTCCCGCACATGGCTGACTTCTAATGAAAGGATAAAGTTTCTGAGGGAGAGAAGAAGAAATGAAGGAAAGGGGTTTTTTAAAATCAATTTCAGAGGAATGCTTTGATATCATCCTAAAAATTTTTCTTGGTGAAATATTTTCTTTTATTACCCTCCATCATAGAATGTTTGTTTAATCTCCCCCTTTCAGCAGGTATATATTTCAGTTTTTAATTTAAAAAAAAAACCATTTTTGTTCCTCATTGGTTTCTCCATATCATTTCCTCCTTACTAGCTTCTCCTTGTAATTTTTTTGTTGTTGTTGTTGCCAGTGATGAGGAATTTCTTCTGAGATTTTATTCTACAAAATATTTATCTGCAAAGGAGAATATGACCATGGGCAATTTAATTTCCCTAGACTTCAATTTCCATATCTGCTCAAAAAAAATTATGTAATTTCTGCTTCTACCTCCAACACTTAGAAGCATAATACCACCTCCATCAGTACTGCCCTCTGAAAATGTGTTAGTAAAAATATCATTGAAAATAGAACATCTGAAGCGTAACGAGTGGATGCCCTGCCACATGGGTATGGGGGGCTTTGTGAGGCGGGGGGAGCTGAAATCTCTCCAGCTGCTCAGTGGATTGGCAATGGAAGGATTACTCAATGTGGGG
This sequence comes from Propithecus coquereli, assembly GCF_000956105.1. Classification (NCBI taxonomy): domain Eukaryota; kingdom Metazoa; phylum Chordata; class Mammalia; order Primates; family Indriidae; genus Propithecus; species Propithecus coquereli. The sequence goes on along the minus strand of NW_012137747.1, from coordinate 1,818,114 downwards.
ACCCACAGCATCGTTCTCTTCCTCCTCTTTTCATTCCCTTTCTGTCTTCTGCTCCATCTTCGCATGCTAGTCTCCTTCCTGGTCCTTCTCCCATGCAACCAAGGCTTGGTTAGTCTTTCCGTGCACTCTGGACCTTGAGTAAGGAAAAAAAAAACAAGAGACAAGAGTATGTACTATGCCATTTTATATAAGGGACTTGAGCATCCACAGATTTTAATGTCTTCTGGGGGATCCTGGAACCAATCCCCGTGGATACAAAGCTGACTGTGTTTTGTCTCCCTAGCTCTACTCCTGCCAGCTTCATATGGGAGAGTGACCAGCAGGGGGCACCTCCACTGTGAGTCTGTGGCATGACCTTCTTCCACAGTCCTCAAAATAACATCTCATGACTAGGTCTTGTTTCTCTGGCTGAGTTCTAGACATTTAGAAAGGTAGGGAGAGGTATGTGAGAATTAGCCAAACTTTGAGGTTAAGGGACCAGTCCTCCAGACTGTTGAGTGTGCCCAAGACTTCTGACATCTACTGCAAGTTCAGGAGTTGTCCAAAACCACCAATGGGTCCAATAATTCACAGAACTCACAAAAAACTATTATACTCACAGTCACATTTATTACAGGGAGAGGAGACACATTAGGACCAGCCAAAGGAAGAGATGCAGAAGATGGAGTCTAAGAGGGTTCCAAACACAAATTCTCCATCGTCTTTAGGATGCATTACCCTCCAGACATTGATATGTGACAATATGCACAGGGTATTTCTGAACCCATGAAGCTCATCAGAGCTTTGAGTCTCTAGTCTCCCAGGAGCCAAGGACACAGGCCAGACCTCTATTTAGATATAACCAGACTCCTTACCTCTCGAAGGGTTAAAAAAAAAAAGGATGAAAAATCCACCTGCTTCATGGAATAACCCCCATCCCTTGGCTCACTACTTGCACTTTATAAACAGTCAAGGTTATTCTCAATATGGTATTGATACAGAACTATTGCCTTTACCCAGTATGTATTTCCTGAAAACAATATTAAAATCTTTTTGAAGTTCCATATCTCATGGCTTCTGGCACATGAAATTTGTTTTGGCTAGTATTTGGTGGTGTTTTTCATCTAATTATCCCTCTATTTAATGTTCTGAATGGAATTCGCATTTTTCTTTAAAAAATTTCTACTTTTGAGGATAGTGTTTGCAACCACAAAGTGAGTCACTGGAAGATCTGTTTGTTGACAGGATATGGCTGTTCTAGATCCAACGCAGGTGTTTTCCGAACAAAACATGTTAGTGAATAGCATTTCTTTTCTAAACCATTCCATAAGATGAGGAAATAGAGGCAACTGCTGTAAGTTTCGTAACCATAACATTTTATTTGGTTCTGTTGTAAGAGTGCTTTCCACATCTTAAGAGTAGCCTAAAAGAGTTTTAAAACATTTCTACCCATTAAGGGCAACAGGGGGGAGCTCCTTTGTGAATAGAGACGCTAGTCCAAATGTTTTGTCTGTAACACGGCACTCGTTGTCTCGGAAGTGTTTTCCCTGTTAAAAGGAGGTTGTAATATGCATCCACGCATAACCATCTGCATCTTCACAACACGTCAATTGCTTGTATATTCACAGGTGGCGATTGACTGATTCGTGCATGTCCATGCAATTTCACTCGTTCAGCTGTGTGCTTGCGGATGTGGGTGTATTTCACAGAAGCAGGTTGGGCAATAAATTTTGAAACTTTATCCTCATCTTTGGATAGAGTAATAAAAGTTTGTAGGCTTAAGAAAGCAATATTCCCTGGAACCGCAATATATGGGAATGATGAAACTGAACTAAAATGTACAGTAATCTCTAAGGCCTACCCAAGCTAGAGAGGTGCAAAGTGAGAGCTATAAAGCAAAATTTAACACCCGCCACACTAAAAGTCATTTTCAGCCTCTGACCAATTTCACACGGAATTGGGAAATATGACTAATATCAAGGCCTGATTCCCTGGGGGGTCAGGGGGGCTTAAGAAGGAGCATGTCAGGAAGAAAAGCAATGGCCTGTGGTTAGTGGAACCAATGAGAGGTCAGCACTGGCTTAACACCGTGTTCCACCGTCTCCCCAACAAAAGCCGGCCTTCCCTTCCCTTGAATTCCATCTGCCGTGCAAAACAAGATTTGTAGCCAGCCATTCTCAGTACTTGGTACCTCTGTGGGGTAGGAGGTTTCTACAGCACAGACCGAGAATCTTCCTTTCTTAGGATATAGGTGAGTCAACTCTTTCCCATGTTTCGACATTTGCAATGTGCTATTTATAGTCAGACAAATTCACCAGACCTGCATAAAGATGATCCAAAGAATCTGATCAGCCAGTCTAAAGCACTCATGTCCATGGTCTTCTGACCTTCATAACCAAAGTCTGGAAATTGTATTCCATTTCGTTCTTTTTCTGACCTCACAGAATAATAATATTGAGTTCTGAGACTTGGAATGATTTCCTTTTTTCTTCTTTTTTTACAATTTTATTTTTATTATCCAAATACAGGACTCTATATAGCAAACTTGTTCCATGTCCAGCTTGACAATCTCTTTCTGTCTCTGCACCGTTGACTAGACCCACCTTTGATGATGGTAGACACAGCCACACGTGACTATCAGCTCTGGTTAACGTCCCTGGCTTATTGCAGGATCATTGCTGTGACAGGAACATGTCAGTGATGGGTGATTTCCACTGAACGATGGCTCCTAGACTGTGGCCACGCAAGCAGAGCAAAAAGAAAAGGAGCAATTATCCAGTGGATGTGATCCATGCTGACAGCCAATCTGGATAATTCAAATAGAAACAACTTCCTTTGCCTTGCTGGCAGGTTTGGGGCTTGATTTAGTGAGATCATTGTTTAACTTTCTTTGCCTGTGGAAATGCAGTACATGTGTTCAATGGTTAAGTGAGGGTTTGGGGGTTATAATCACAGCATCTGTTAATTTGACATTCAAGTTTCACTCTGGTTTGAAAGCCCTTGTGCCTAAAGTTTAAAAGCAACGATACATACCCAACTCCCAGCTGTCTGGGAACTCAGGCTGCATATGCTTCTTGGTTTTCTAATCTGCCCAGAGAAATAAAACAGTCACCTGAGCCAAAGAGTAGTTTGCCTAATTGAATTTTTTTTTTTTACAGACACACATAGTGTATTCTAATGTCGCAGTTGCCTGAGAGACATTGTAGCCGAGCCACAACACTTACCTAGACTTGAAGATTTACATTTTGATGATGTTTTTCAAGTGCTGTTTTATATAAAGGAAAAAAAGCAATAATTTAAGCAGCTGCAAAATTCTCCACATATCTGCAGGAAGTGCCGCCTTCTGCCCTGGGCAGCACAACATCATGGATAGAGCACAAGCTTTAGAGTTGATTTGACCTGGTTCAAATCTCAACTCCAAAACTCATTAGCTGTATTATCTTGAGCAAGATATCTAATCTTTGCCAGCATCACTTGCCTTATTTATACAATGAGGATGACAATCGTTTTGATAACGTCAAGGCTGCCTGGAGGATGAAAGTTTATTTATTCGATATACATTTGTTGAGTGCCTACCGTAGACCAGGCTCTGTTCTAGGCACTTGGAAAAAGGCAGTGAACAAAGCAGACAAAATCACTGTCTTTGTGGAGCTGATAAGTTATCGGGGGAGAGAAACAAAAATAAGATTAATAAGGAAAATAAATAGTATGTGAGATTGTACTAAGAGCCATGGAAGAAACATAAAACATGGGAGAGGGACAAGGAGTGCCAGGGGAAAGGAAGAGGTGGAATTTGTGATGTGGTGTTGGAAAAGGCTTCACTGAGAAGGTGATAAATACAGAGGTGAGAGATATTTGGGAGAAGAGTGTTATGGGTTGAATTGTGTCTTCTCCAAAAGATACATTGACATTCTAATGCCCAGTAACTCAGACTGTGACATTAGCTGGAAATAGGGTCTTTAAGGGGATAATCAAGTTAAAATGAGGTCATTATGATTGATGTCCTTACAAAAAGGGGAAATCTGGACACAGACGCATGCACAGAGGGAAGACGACATGAAGACACAGGGCACAGGGAGAAGACAGTGACATGCCTGGAGTGATATGTTCACAAGCCAGGGAACACCAAGGATTGCTGGCAAACACCAGAAGCTAAAAGAGGCCAGGAAGGATCCTCTCCTAGAGCCGTCAGAGAGAGCTCAGTTCTGCTGACACCTTGATTTCAGACTTCTAATCCAGAACCATGAGACAATAAATTTCTGTTGTTCTAAGCACCCAATTTTTGATACTTTGTTATGGCATCCCTGGCAAACTAATACAAAGGATGTTTGGCTAAGGGAACAGCAAATGTAAAGGTCCTGAGTTGGAAATGTGTCAAAACATTCAAGGAATAGCAAAGAGACCAGCGTGCTTGGAGAAGCACAAGCAAGGTGAGCAGGTAGTAGAAGATGAGACGAGAGAGGTAAGGGGGTGCAGACCACGCACAGTCTCTCAGGCTACCTTCAGGTCTGCACCCTTAACTCTGCATGATGGGAAAAGCCATCTGCAGGCTTTGAACAGAGGAGGAACATGATCTGACTTACATTATAAAATTACGTATGTAAAGTGCCTCCTGATTGGCAATTATTATTTTTCCTCCTGCAGCCCACTTCACTTCTGATAAACACTGGTTGGGGGGTGGGGAAGGCAATGTTTTTAGTATTTATTATTTATGCAGCTGCTCCTGTTCTACGTGCTGTTGAGAACTTGCACTCATACTGATTGCCGTGCTTAGACGCCCACAGTGACAGAGAGCTTAGCTATACCTGCACTGCACAAATGCCATTTATTCAGGTCCAATGCACAGGGGGATGATTCATTTAGATGTATCCATTTATTTAGTTTTGATTCTGCTTTGCATATGCATTTCTTTCGCTTTGCTTTACAAAGATAATGGACCTAAATTGGTTTCCACGGGGCTGGTTGACCATTTCTGGAGAAATAAACATGTTTTGGAACACAAAATGCAAGTGTAGTCTTTGATTGGAGTATTCTTGGTTGCCGGAGATGCCTAGGCTCTTGTTGAGTGAGTGACATGAAGAGGAAAGAGCTGGCAGAAATAAAGAGATGGAGATAGTAAGACATAAAATGGCATAGACGTGCTGACTGCAGTGGGTTGAGCGAGGTAATGCGTGCCACAACATTACTTCATTCGTTCAACTTGTGTTTACTGAGCAGGCACTAAGTGACAGGCACCAGGTCAGACACCAGATATTAAAAAGTTAAGCGATTTGGCCCCATCCACAAATAATTCCCAATGTGTGTGAATAAAAAGGAAACAACACAGAAGAGGAACATTCATTCATTTACTCTAGTATTGGAGAAACCGTGAGGCAGGAGGAACATGGTACCTGGAGAATGTATTAAGAGAACCCAGGTAGTCAGTAGTTCCAGCCAGCAGCCAGCGTGGGCTGCCAGGTGGAGGAAAGATGAAACAGAGTATGTGACCGCCAAACAGAGCACACCAGAATAGAGGATTCTAGAAAATGCTGGGTGATCCAGAGAAATCAGAGGGATATCAGGAAAATGTCTTGACAGTGGCAGGACCCCAGTCACAGGGCTGAGACTCGAGAGATGACTGCATTCCAAGGAGTGAGCAGTAGGGAAGGGAATAGTGAGAACAAGTTGGGCATAGCCTAAGCCTGACATATTCATATTATTCATATATTCTGCTGGTTCTCAGGCCAGGATCTCAACACAGGGAAACAGGGTGGAGAGTCAGTTTAAAAACGCCTGTAATCCTAGCACTCTGGGAGGCTGAGGCGGGTGGATTGTTTGAGCTCAGGAGTTCGAAACCAGCCTGAGCAAGAGCAAGACCCCGTCTCTAC
>NW_012137747.1:1804660-1812218 GCF_000956105.1 Propithecus coquereli | reverse complement strand
AGGATGGCTTGAGCCCAGGAGTTTGAGGTTGCTGTGAGCTAGGATGACGCCACGGCACTCACTCTAGCCCGGGCAAAAGAGTGAGACTCTGTCTCAAAACAACAACAACAACAACAAAAAAACCCTGAACATAGATGTGTTCAGATTTTGGAGGCAAAGCATCTCCCCAGTTATCATTGGTGAAATGGCAATAATAATAAAAATTGTGCAGAGGAAAGGTTAGAGTCAACTTCAGAGTGAGAAACTGGATGCTAAGGCCGATTCATCCCACAGCCTGGGGTGGGACTAAGTGTGTCCCAAGGTCTCCTTGGTTAGCTGTGGGGAGAGGGAGGCTATAGAATAACCCAAGGATTACGGAAATGCAGGCTGAACCACGTGAGCTATGTAAAGGAGAGATGAAGCTCTGCCTGTCATCACAGGCCTCACTGCTGTCCCACACCACTATTCCCACCACCACAGGCCACCTAAGTGGGCAGAAAATTAGCTGCTTCCTGTGAAGCACTCTCTTATCCTCCTGGTGAAAAGAGAGAATGGTACCATAGAGTTTGGATAGAGGATGGGACCTTCACCCCTACTTAGTCCCACCTCTTCATTTTACAGGGGGAGGATCTGAGATCCAGAGGTGGTACTTGGTTTAAAAAAAAGAAATTTAGAAAGACAGCTGCAGTTCTTTGCTGGTCTGTGTCTTGATTTCGATTTTCTCTTTTTCTCAAATGGCTGGAGAGGAGAAAGAGAGCCTTTCAGACATTATCACTATAATTTAAACAACTTCTTGGGATTCTTTTTGGTCTAAAAGGCAATTCTGTAAAGTAGAGTCACGTGCACTTGCACTGAGAATAACGAATGGGAAGCACCTCAAGAGACTGAATTAGGAATCTCTGTCTCTCTCGGAGGCCACCAGAAATACCTGTCCTGTTACTTTCATATGTATCTCTACTTGCATTGTGACCTTGGGCAAGTCACTAAAGTCATCTGGCAATCATTGGTAAAAAACGAATGGCTTGGAAAAACTAATCTCTAAAACCTTTACTGTTGCTAGGTTTCTAAAGTTCTGTCCTACAACGTTGCCATAAAAGTAAAATCAATAGTTACATTTTCACATTAACTGCAGTATTTCTAGAAAACCATGCTTTTGGGGCTTTAAAGAAGAATGTCACTGATAATTGGAAAACTTTCTTATTTTCATGAGTGATCTTCTCCATTTGCTCCTTATTGCTCATAAATTGAAAAAGTTGTCTTGAACTTCAGTTTTATAAAATGTGAGCATTAGTGAAAAAAATGCAGATATAAAGGATGAAGACCATTAGCTCTCCTTTTGCCTTTTCTGGTTTCATTGTGGGAGTGTTTACAGTCTGCTGCCGAGGAGAATCCATCTCACTCTGACCCTGACCTTTGCGTAATATTTATTGGATTAGAAAAAAAACAATCCACAGAGTAATAAAGATATCTGTGCATGCATTTATTATACACAAAACCGTGCTTCATTTTGGAAAAATCTGTCCCAAACCTACTCAGGCGAATCAGCCATAACGAGGTCACTGCAGACTTAGCAGAATGCCCTACAGTTGTCTTTTTTGTTTTAGCTGGGATTGCAGCCATGGGATGAGGGGAAAGAGAAGCAGAGAGGTTTGTAGCAAGGGAGAGACACTTCACCAGCACTGTGAAGATAAAACAAAAATATTCAAGGTGACCTTGGGACAAGTAGCCTGCTATAGCAGGATTTGACAGATACCCACCTTGAATCCCAGGGGCAGGACTCCCACTCGCTTTCTCTTCCCTAGTGCCATTCTGTCTCGTTGGTATCTTGTTCCTTTGTCTCTTGCTCCTTCTTGAAAAATCCCACCAGTTCAAACCTTCTCCTTGGTTCCCAGAGATACCACTCCAGGCTGGGATCTCTCCACCTCACACCTCGATCCCTGTGACCATCTCTGAGCCCATCTCTTGCCCCACCTGGGCTCTCACAAATCCATCCCACAGAAAGTGTCCAAGAATATTTATCTTACATGCTGCTTTCATTTGGTTACTTCTTCGATTATGAATCTCAGAGATCTGCTCTTGCTTATTAGGTCAAAGTAGTAGTTCTCATTCTACCACGTTCAGTCTTCTATCTATTGGTCTCCAAATATCTAACCAATTTATTTCCGGGAGTTCTGCAATCTGGTTCCTCCCCCTTGGTAAGATTCATCTTTCACCCTGCACCAAATACAGTAGTCCCTCCTAATCCTCAGGGAAATGTGGATGCCTGAAACCCCAGGCAGAACCAAACCCTATATATGCTACATTTTGTTGATCTGATAACCTAGACACCTCTTTATCTTATCAGCAGAGCCTACTCCTCTGTAAAATAGAGACAATCACACCTACCTCATAGCATTATATTATTATTGTGAAGATTAAATGAAATCCTTGATGTAAGCACTGGGATTTTTAACTATATTATATACTGTATGACTTTAGGGTTTCATTTACCCATTAGCCTGGGAATGGAAGCATCCAAAATGACCATCTGCTGAGAATTTTTGTCCTGCCTGTGCTTCTCCCTCAGCTCGCCTGACAGCAGGTGGCATGGCCTCCTTTTAAGCACCCTCCTTGCAGCCCCTCAGCTTTCAGAGAGGAAATAAGTCCTGCCTGTCTCCCAGCTCAATTCTCTCTTAGGTCATAAAAATTTATATTTAATTGGCCACATGGAATATCTGAGTTCTAGCTATTTTCCAGGAAGTACTTACTATCTTGAGCTCATACCCATTTGCTATTTATCAAACATTCTGTTGAGCAAAATAATTTTCCAGGAAGATGGCTTACAAGATTAAAGACATTCTAAATTCCGGATAGTTTAAGCTTGTTTCATTCAAAAGAAGAAAAAATAAGAAAATTGCTTATGGAGCATCTAAACATCAGGGACAAGAGATATTGTGATGGGTTCAGTCGTCATGTAGCTTGGAGTCTAGTCAGGAATACAAAAAAAAAAAAAATCAATTCATACCCCAAACAAACGTAAAATTGCAACTGTGGCAAATACTGTGAAGGAGGTTTACATGATATTCTGAACCTTTAACAAGATCGGACAGAGACAGAGAGGTCAGGGGAGGCTCTCCTGAGAATAAGACCCTTAAGCCAAAATGTCAAGTATGACCAGGAATTGACCATGTAAGTGGGGAGGGGGAGCATTCCAGACGAAAGGAATAGCATGCTCAAAGAGGCTGTGTGGCAAGAGCATGTTCTCTTTGCTTCTATGTTCTTTGCTTCTTGACTTTTCTTTCGTTTCCTTGTCACCTCCTGGTGTCAAGATGGCCACCACAGCTCCAGACACGAAGCCCACATTCCAGTCAGGAAAAGGGGAAAAAGGGTAAACACTAGCTCTATCTGTCCCTTTTATCAGAAATCAAAATCCTGCCCATAAGTCCCTCAATAGGCTTCTCTTTTATGTCACTGGCCAGAAATAGGACAAATGCTCATACTTAGGTCAATCACTGACAGAGAGGAAGGGGGTCAACATGACTGGTCTAAATCAAGAGGCCATCTCCTTTCATTCCGACGTCAAATATGAGTTTTTCAAGCAGAGATGCTGTTGCTGCAGGGATGCTGTTGGGAGACAAGGAAAAGCATCTACTACAGAGGCTATGGCAGTAGGTCAAGTGCAAAATGGAAAGAAGCAGGCTTTTGGTGATATATAGGAAGTTACAACAGCAGGGCTCATTGATTAATTAACCATGGGGGTGAGAAAGCAGAATCTTCCTATAAAGCAAGTAGCCACATGAGCAGAGGGTTGTGTAGGTAAGGAGAATGTCTCCTTGAGAAGCAGTTTCTGAGCTTAGGCAACAGAGACATTGTGGACTGGATAATTCCATGTTGTGGGTGGCTGTTGAGTGCACTGTAGGGTGTTCAGCCTCCCTGACCTCTACTCACTAGATGCCAGTAGCACCCGCCCAGCAGTGACGAAGACTTCAGTCTTTGCCAAATTTTCCCTGGTAGGAAGAATCTTCCTCTGTTGAGAATCTTCGCCTTGGAGAATTCCTCCTATTGAACATGGCTTTGAGTGATGTAAGGACAGCACAGTACAGCCCAGGGGATAGAAGGCACTTGGACGACCCTGGGAGTAAATATCTCCTTAAATTTTGTGCCCTAGGAGGCTGGCTCCCTGGCCTTTGCCAACCTCCGACTGTGTAGTATTAGCCTATATTTAAACAAGAATAAACTATTCTCCCTATAATTGGTTCTTGAAGATATTGCTCTTTATGCAACATTGAAGATGGTTTATGAGAAACCCCAGGAGAATTCCTCTCTTATTTCTACCCAGAGAATAGACATGTTTTTCCTAAGTCCCCGGTTTGCTTTTGTCTGATGCATATTATGGATCGTGTAATCCTTTGCTCCCTTTTTGCATTGGTTGATGTTAAATCGTTTCCCTTTTTTGCATTGGCCCCTATGGAACTTGGAAACCAAATGTGTAGTTTCCCACACGGTTGTAGGAGATTCATTCTAGTCTTATTCTGGACTGCATTTTAGGTTCTTGCCTTTGTTTTTCCTTTTCAGTCTGTCTCAGTTTTGATTTTGGTAATTTTACATTTTATGTAATCTTATAAAATACCTTACATATGTTTGGAACTAATATCATTAAGTACCCAGCACAGGGCCTGGCACCCAGAAGGCATTTGGCACATAGAACTTTCCTTCCTCCGTGTTGAGATAAGAAAGTGAGACACGATGGGAGAAACCTTTATAGATGGCCAAACGCTCTGAAGTATAAGAGTGATACTTGACATGAGGGTGGTTTCTGGGGGCAAAGAAACAGAAGCAACTTGTAGCAAAGATTTTAAAATAAAGGATACCCAGTAGTAGGCTTTTGACCTGTGTCTCTGTTGATCTAAGAGAACTTTCATAAAACCCACTGCCTACACCCAGCCCCGAAAGCACTTATTAGTCTGTGTTCAAGTGCCTTAAGTGTCATCATCCTTTACAATGGGCATACATTGTGACCATGGGTTGTGTTCCATTTTCCAAAGGTAGGATTCAAGCAGAATGACAAAGAGGGATAAGTTAAGAAGCGCTTGGAAAACTGAAAGCTATGGTTACATTAAGTGAGGGAACAATGAGCCTTCATCAGTAAAGACAGAGCGAGGTGGGGTGGGGAGTGCTCTAAGTGGCCTCTGCCTCTTGCAATGAGACTATTGCATTTTCATCATAATTATTAAAATCTTGGCAAGAGGCTCAGCAGCCTGTTACCCACCTCCCTGATGTCAGGCTGCTCTCCCACTCTGCAATTTTGAAACCTGGTTGGCAATTGCACCCTGAAGAGCAGTTTTAACAGCGCTGCAGCAAACTTACCCCCACTTGAAATCTTCAATTATATATGTATAGACTAATGGCAATCTACAGCCTACCATTTTCTCCCTCTGTCTTTTTTCTTATCGCCATATCATTAACTTCAACAAAATTAAGTTAGGGACATTTAGTCCTCAGAGAAGCCAGGGGAATAATAACAGATGGATTAGAGTGAAGGGGATAAAGCAGAGAGAGGATAGTTTGACTTCCTTTTAGAAAAGTTTAAGCCACACAAAGAAAAAGACACACACGCACACACACACAAATAACATCAAACTTTGCAGGGAAAATTTCAGCCTGTGGTGAGCTGAATTACTAGAAACCCCTAGGATGTTAAACAATCACCTCTCCTTGGAGGAAATGTGTGGGGTGAGTTGAAGGTATAACATGTTTTGTGCAGTGTACATGCATTGGAAAAAAATAGAAGAAACATAACAAAATATTATTATTTTCTCCTGACCTATTTAAATTTTTAGCTTAATAAATGGTAAAGATTCTGGATTAAAATCAACAAGTCCTACACATCAGGGACACTGGGGAATAATACTGAAGGACTCTGCAAAAGGAAGAGGTCTGGGCTCTGTGGGAGCCTAATAAAAGTCAGGTGTCCTTCAAAGGGTTTTTTTAACTTTATCCATCCTGTTGTTAGCATTAGCTTCCAAAGACAGGTCTGACTCTACCGCACTGGGGAAAGCAACTTGAACATAGTAGGCATTTTATACGTGTTTGCTGAATGGAATTATGGTTTAGTGTGCATATATTTCAAAAGCAAAATAGATAAATACGAGAGGATGTCATTTGGAAGTAATTCTCCAAAATAAAGATATTCTAAGATTTTTATAAATCTTCTATATTCCCAGTGGGGACTAAGGAGATGAGAATTGTATAGTATAAATACAGTTTTCCAGAATTTACAGAGCAACTTTTTTATCTGTCTTGTGTAAATTTTCACAACATTCCAATGGGAAAGGTTTTGTAATCCAAATGAGGTAGACGTTATCAGGGCACTTGTAGCTCATGGAAGACTTCCTTGCAGTTGGTCAGGCAGGAGATGAATTCTGGCCGATAGGCTGCCAGAGGGAAGTGAATGGGTTATTTCTGGCAATGAGAAGACCATGTGTGATTTTCTATCCTCTCATCCCAGATTCACTGACCCAGGAAGCTACATGTTCCACATAGTGAAGCTATAGGATGGAGTCTTTATCAGCCTGCACTTTTAAGCTGTGACATGGAGGAAAATTGCCCTAAAAAGTCACCTAGACCCACATAGATATTTGTGTGTAGAAATAAACCTTTGTTGTGTTAAGCTGTTTAGCTCTTACCTTGTGACAGAGCACTATATGACCTACTTTTATTAATACACTAAGTTTTAAAATTGAGAAAACCAAGCCTCAGAGAATTATTTTAAATTGCTCCAGATCACATTGTAGGTAATGGGAAAATAGGTATATGAACCCAGATCTTGCTGAAAGCATGTCAGTACAAAAAGAACCACCCAGCTCTTCTGCAGGATGGGAAAGAAAATCACATTTGATCTTTTTTTATTACAGAGGTCAGCAGTGAGATCTACTTTGGGCAGTGATGTAGGGGTAGGAGACTGGGAGACACGGCTGAGGCCAGATGTAGGGGCTTGCAGAGTGAGAGCAGATGCTAAAGTAAACAACCCCCAGGCAAAAGCTAACTAGAGGGGCCGATAACTGCAGGCAAGAACCAACTTCACCTGCTTGTCAGCTACCTCTACCACCTTACATGAACTTTCGCTAATTACGATATTATTTACATTGTGCTTTTGAAATTTCTCCACCCTTGAAATCACCATGACAATTCTGAATCAACCATATGAAGTATGCAAATGGGAGGGAACTCAATTCTAGGAGTTACTGCTCAAATTCTTAGTAAAAGCCAATCCCTTAGCCTTGAATATTCCTCCTCTCAATTAGTAAGACTTCAAGGACCAAAAACTACTTTCTCCCAGGGCAGCTGCTCTTTTCCAGCCTGCCTGCTCTCTCTTTCTTGAGAATGTACTTTCGCTTTCAATCTTTCAATAAAAGGTTGCTTGCTCGGCTTACATAGTATGTCCTGAAATTTTTTTCTCACAATGATCACCAAGAACCTGGAAAAGCTTCCACTCAGAGGTCACTGACAGTGGGATCAAACAAACATTTGTGAAGAATAGAAATGACACTACTATTCTGAAACACAGACTAGGCTCTACCAGAGGAACAAGGGAAATAGT
>NW_012137747.1:1799728-1803500 GCF_000956105.1 Propithecus coquereli | reverse complement strand
GAAATCTCAATAATTAAATGAATGTTTATTTCTATTTTGATTTTCTCCATAAATTCCAGCGGTAGTGACATGGGGGCTCCAGTCCACAGTCATTCAGGATATCAGGTTAAAAGCATCTCCACTATCTTGCTGTGGTCGCTGACATCAGCTGGCAGATAGCAGAGGGGTGAATAAGGATTTTATGGGAGATTTTTAGGAGCTAGGCTTCAGAAAGTGATATACCTCATTTCCGACCACATTTTGTCCGAGGCTAGGATTGTTCAGAGTGGGTGTGCCGGGAGAACAGAGGCTCATGAGAGCAAGGGTTAGAAGGAGAGAATGGTTATAGGATAGGATGTGCCCTGGTGGCAAAGCGACTGAAGTCAGGAGGGTGTGACGGATGAAGAAAGTTAAGGAACTGGTGGTTCTGACAAGCTTTAGGAGCAGGAGTATAAATAATACAGTGAGACAAATGGAAATATAGGAAGTTATGGTCAGAGAGTAAGATGTTAAAATTTATGATTTCACAAGTGGGATAGATCCAGATGAAAGCAAAATTCAAGTTTTGCTCTGAAAAGTGGATCGTTGACCCCCAGCTAAGGTGTCTTTGTGCTACTATTTCAGTCCTTGTGATTCTAGCTCAGAGGCAGTATCATGGTGCAGGGGTTGAGCTATGAGTTCTAGAGTCAGAAGATCTCGGGTTGGATCTCAGCCTCATCACTTACTAGCTGTTCCCCCCTTGGCATGCTAACCTCTCTCGACCTTGCTACTCATTTGTAAAGTGACAATAAAAAACTTTTCTCCTTCATAGGGCTACTTCAATAATCAAAGAGTTAATACGTATGAGGTGTTCAATACACCCTGGCTCATAGTAAATAGTTTTTAATAATTTGCATTCTGTGTCTGTCATTTCTGACTAGTTTTGTTCTTCAATTCTACCCCTGTTCCGACCCTAATGCCCTGGAGCAAAACAGCATCCAATATGCACACAGTTCTCTTTGAATAATATGATATAACTTCACCCTTCCCTCTAAACTCATCACATAACCATTAGATGGAAATTTATTTTATACCAAATTAATTACCCGATTTCAAAGGTAGGGGTTTATTCTAAAGTGGTTTTAGTTTACTAAATTTCTCTTGAAAATAAGTACCAGAAAAAGAAAGATTTTTTAAATAGAAAGCTTTGTTCAAAGGTGGCAGCTAATCCAGCTCCATTATCATCACAGTTGAACAGGTAAGGTGTCATTTCTAATGGCCAAAAATCTCCCATACTCTAGAGCCTCATGACTCAAAATGTGGTCCACAGGCCAGCAGCATCAGCATCACCTGGAAGGTTAGAAATGCAGAATCACATGCCCCATCCAGAACTACTGCACCCAAATCTGCATTTTAACAAGTTTCCAGGCGATTCTAATGCACTATAAATCTTTCAAGCACATTACCATCAGCAAGACATAGCGACATCATGCACCCTCTGATATACTTCACTGAGGAAGATACAAAGTCACTTTTGAGTATTCTCACCAAAAGTGTACAACCTCGTCCTACCTGAGATTTTCATGAGAAAACGTCAACCAAACCCAAATTGAGGGACATTCTACAAAATACTTAAAGTTATGAAAGGCAAGGCAGGACTGAGGAAATGTCTCAGATTGAGGAAAGCAACTAAAAGCGGTGTGAGTTATTAGGTTGGATCCTATAACAGAAAAACAACATGAGTAGGGAAAATGGTGAAATTCCAAGATCTGTCGTGTAGTTGCTGGCATTGTATAGATGTTGATTTCCTGGTTTTGATGATTATAGTGTGGTTATGGAAGATGTCGACATTAGGGAGAGTTGAGTGAAGGATAGAGGGACATTTTCCGTACTATCTTTGTAACTTTTCTGTAAGTCTAAAATTATTTCAAAATAAAAAGATATTTAAACAAGAACTTAAAGAATGTTTATGTTTGTTTTTGGAGAAAGATGCAGAAAATAAATTCCAATCTTCTGTCGGTCTTTAGTTGAAAGTCTTAAAGTGGACTTAAAAAAATAGATTGAGATCCTGGGATTTGTGTGGCAAGAAGAATAGGGAAGGCCCCAAGAACACAATATAAGATAGATAATAGATAGATAGATAGATAGATAGATAGATAGATAGATAGATAGATAGTCATTGCTGTGGGCTGAATTGTGTGCCCCTGAAATTCATATGTTGATGTCCTAACCCCTAGTACCTTAGTGTGTGACTGTATTTGGAGGCAGGGCCTTTAAAGAGATGATTAAGTTAAAATGAGGCTGTTAAGGTGGGCCCTGATTCAATTTGACTTATGTCCTTATAAAAAGAGGAAATCTGGACGCACAAGGGGACACCAGGGATGCATGTGCTCAGAGAAAAGACCACGTGAGGACACAGCAAGAAGGTGACCATCTGCAAGCCAAGGAGAAAGGCCACGGGAGAAACCAAACCTGCCGACATCTCGATCTTGGACTTCCAGCCTCTAGAACTGTGGGGAAATAGATTGCTGTTGTTTAAGCCACCCAGTCTGTAGTATTTCATCATGGCATCCCAAGAAAATTAATGTCATCATATATTTTTTTAAAAAAATCTATGTTTAAATTGGCCTCTTCAGCCTTCTCCAAACATGTCATATTTTTTTCCTGCCTTCATGGATGAACACACTTCTTTCCCAGATATGAGATTCTTGATAGATTTTTTTTTATATTCTTTAAGGCCTGTCATAAGTCTCTCATCTAGAGGATGTTCCACTCAGTTTCAGGTGAGTATTAGACATGTATGAGGCTTCTCAGATGACTCTTAGAATGCTTTCTTCCATTTAGGATATTGTGTTTTAAAAAGGACTTTGACCAACTGTCATGTGTACAAAGGAAGCTAGTCTGAATTAAGAGTGGTCTATGAATCTTGTCCTACTGGAAACAGGGCTAGAATCTGGGTTTGCTAAGGTTCAAGAAGAGAGTCAGGAAGGATATGATAGACTCCTTTAAAGGTTTGCAGGCTGCCATTAGAAGAGATCAGGTTTATTTTTTAGAGAGAAAACTGGGACCAGTTGGATTTTAGTTAGAGGGAACATATTTTGTACCCATATAAGGAAGTATTTTTAAATAATTGGCACCATCTAATAATAGTCTAAATGAGATGATCTGGCTTGACAGGTAGTGAGTTCTCAGTCACCAAAGGCATTCAATCATCTATCGATGGCCAGCTGTCAAGAATTCTGTAGATCAGTTCCCTTTATTGGGTAGAAGGTGGGATATGTTAAACTTTTAGAGTTTTTCAGCTCTAAAAGTCTTAAAGAATTCTAAGGGTGACATGCACAATGAAACAAGTTAAGATTTGGGGGAGAAACGCCCTGAAAAGAGCTGCCAAAGTTATTAGCCAGGCCACGTCCCGTGGAATGAAAGATTATTCAAAAGCCATGCATCTGCGCTGCCTCAGAGTGAGTTGGTCTAACTGGTCTGAGCTTGCACCCAGACATGGGTATTTTAAAAAATCCTGCCAGGTAATTCTAGAGTGCAGCCAGGGTTAAGATCTGTGATCTAGCTGAAGTATTTAGCAACATTGTATACTATCTTCTCCAGCCAATTTCCAGCAATTCTCAAAATCCAGAGCTTCACGTCAGACTTCCTGACAAAGAGGATGACATAAATCCTTCTGAAGAACACTAACGCCAAGCCACTGAAGAGTTATGTACCCATCGCAGACTTTTTCACTGTCTACACTTGTCAGGCAGCAATCATCACAATCCAAATTAATGCAAAATATGTGGATGGGAACGTTGCACTAAATATA
>NW_012137747.1:1781693-1799298 GCF_000956105.1 Propithecus coquereli | reverse complement strand
CTGTCCTCCTTCTTCCCCCCACACACCCAGTTACGCAGATGTGTGAACTGAGGCACAGAGAAGCAGAGTGAATTTCACCAGGTCTTAGAACTAAGACAAGGCAGTGCCGAGATCAGAACTCAGGACGCCATAGCTTAGGCCCATGCATTTAGGCTGCCACCCATACAAGCATCTAGTTTGGTGTCATCAAAAGATAATGAAGCTCCTTGATGCCATCTAGTCCAACTCTCCACACCATAGAGGCCTACAAGGGACAGATCCGTGAAGCAGGTGGCTGTGAGGGTCTAGTGCCCACGCAGCTACACAGATCAGAAACCGTTAACAAGTCTCTCGTAATCTGAACATTGATGCCTTAGTCAGGACTAGATTGCCTTCCATATATATCACTGTTCTCACTTCACGCAATTAGCTCATTTCATTTATTGAAAACGGGATTCAGTTTGGTTAACAAAAGCAAAACAAAGCTTACAACTGTGAAAGACCATTCCATCACCTCTTAATGTGGTGCCTAAATTATCAATATCCTAGTTCTATATTTTTTCAGATTTAACTTTTGCTAGCTGCCAATCCCCACCTACTGGCTTCCTTTGATACTTCCCTGACCCATATTTAAAAACAAACAAACAAAACTAGCCATGGAAATGTTATTTTGTGATTTATTCATTTGTTTGAATTAACATATCAGATCATCTAATGGTAGTTGAACATTTCTTAACTGAGAGTTAGTCTATGTTCGTGTATAGAAAGATCCAATATAGTCAATCCTTCCCAAATTAACTTACAGAACTAATATATTTCCAATCAAAATTGTACTTTTTGTCTTGATAAAATAATTCTAATGTTCTTCTAGAAGAGCCAACAGAAATGAAGCTAAGTGATTTCTGAAGAAGAATAAAGAATGTTTATACTAGCCAATATCTAAACATATTATACAATTTAATAAGTAAATAGTATGAATGTGGCATGGGAACAGAAAGATCAATGGAAGATTACTTTATTTATGACTTTATTTTAGACTCCTATATCTTTAGATTTTCATTGGTAAGGGAATCGAACATCTTGGAAATTTGAAAATGGGAGATTTACAATCAAATTTGGGCCCATCTAAACGTTGTTGGTATTTTATTATTGGAGTCTTTTATTTGTTTTATTATTGGAGTATCTTCATGTTGTAGTTCTTCTCGTGGCAGAATCTCTGACAACTGTGTGTTGGACAATGTAGCTAGACACAGTTTAGGTTGGGAAATAGAATAAGGAGTTTTCAACGCCACTGAGGGAGGTCTTGGTGTTGATTTATTAATGTGATATTTTGACCCATCTTAAAGCCTTCTGGAAACAAACTCTAAACTCCCTCCAGAAAGGATACCCAAAGAGCAGCGGCCAGTGTTGGGGAAAGCAGCCTGAATAAGGTAGAAGCAGCAGACGTCTTCTCCCCTGGAGGAGTAACCACACACATCATTCTTACCAGTCAAACCCAATGGATCTAGATAACTAAGCTGAGCAATGTGAGAGGAATGTCTTTTCCCCATTTCTGGGATTTCTCATGGAGGGGTTTCCTCTTACCACTCCTCCCAGCCTCTGGCTCATTCCACACTAGGGAAAGAGCAGAGTAACTTATCTGATTAACACATTTGGAAAGAATAAACCAACCTTGCTAGACTTAACACCCTCCTTTTTCCCTCTCTTGGGTGCTAGCTACCTACAGAAGCTAGAGATTTCTCTAAACCTCCAGTCTGTAAGGCTTAGCTGGGAAGGCAGCCTGTCAGAGAGGAATTGCTTGTGATTAAGTAACCACATTTAGGTTGGGGGTTCGGTTTGCAGGACCTACTTGGCTTTACCACTAAGCTACATGCTCTAGCACATCTAATTAATAAATGTAACATCTTGACCCTCCATCTGCCCTACTGATTTTTATTTCTCAGTTTACTCGGAACCCAAGTAGGCCAGAGGGTACTACATCCATATTGGGCCTCTTCAGACACTCGTATCGTAATGTTTCATAAAGCTGGTTTCTTGATCTTTCAAATTAAATGCTCACTATGTGTTCTATGGAACATTAGTGGTTTTTTTTTTTTTTGATGCTAATAGATGCTGTTTATAAAATGATTACATGGTTAAATACATAATTCTAGGTAAAGCAAGATAAAATAGTATCTTTACTGCAGGTATTCTTGAAGCCTTTAAATGGAAATATGTTCTGTGAGTCTCAGGGAAGAAATAGATTATACAGCATTTCTCAAGTATATGTATATCTGTAAGATTTTTTTATTTTCCAGAATCCTGAAGTAGTAGTGCTCCCTGGAACACATTTAGGGAAATGCTTAATAATTCCATAAATAGTGTTGGGTCAGTTGACAGTTTACAAAGAAAAAACAAAATAGAAAGAAATAGCTACCTATGCAGCATATAAAACTAAATTACAAAGGAATTTTTAAAGGAAAAATTGAAAACATAAAATATTGATGAATATAAAATCTCAGAATGGGGAAATTTTTCCAAACATTATAGCAAAGTAAGAGCCATAATAGAATAATAAATATAACTTATCTAATATTAAAATTTTATATAAACAACAACAACAAAATGCACCAGAAGTCAGGAGGCGGGGAGGGAGAAACAAGTAGCAAGGTAGAAAAGAGATATATTTTTAAGGATATGTGACAATGGTTTAATAGGTTTCATATGTATCAATTCTCACAAATGAACGAAAAAAAGAGATGAATACCCCAGGAATAAAATAAGAGAAGGATATGATTTGATAGTTCCCAAAAAGAAATGTGATAAATAACTGACCAGGCACGGTGGCTCACTCCTGTAATCCTAGCACTTCGGGAGGCCAAGGCAGGAGACTAGCTTGAGGCCAGTAATTCAAGACCAGCCTGAGTGAGACCCCGTTAGTACAAAAAATAGAAAAATTAGCTGAGTGTGCTAGCGCACACCTGTCATCCCAGCAACTTGGGAGGTAGAGGCAGGAGGATCACTTGAGGCCAGGAGATCAAGGTTGCAGTGAGCTATGATCACACAACTGCACTCCAGCCTGGATGACAGAGAGAGACTCTGTTTCAAAAAAAAAAAGACAAGAAAAAGAAAAAGAAATATGATGAATAACTATATACCTCTAAAATACAATATTTGATCACACTGGTAGTTAAAATTGCAAATAAAAATAATGGTAATTTATTTTTACTTTATTTTTTAAAATTTAATTTTTTATTTACTTATTTTTTACTTTAGTAAAAAAGAAATCAGTTTCCCATATTGTTAGTTGTAAGAATGTAAATTAGTAGATATAACTTTTCTGGACGGCAACTTGACAATATGTTTAAAAGTCTTAAAAATGTACATAATTTTTGACTCAGCGATTTCACCTCTGGACCGTTATTCTAAGAAAATGATCACGGATGTTTTAAAATATTTATATTCAAGTATAACCACTTCATCATTGCATATAGTAACAAAAAATGGAAATATCCATAATGTCCTATAATAAATATGATAAATTCATGAGCCAGAATACTATGCAGTCATTAAAAATCATGTTGTACGAGAATATTTAATGATCTGGAGAGATAAAGATGATATAGTAAGTAAAACAGAAGGTTGTTAAATACAGTATAATACTATTTTATTGGGAAATATGTACACTAAAAAAAGCTATGCACTGAAATGTAGTGATTATGTCTGGGTAGGCGGGAGCATGTGCTACTTTTTTTTCCTCTTTGTGTTTTCCATTATTTTCCAATTTTTCTGCAATTAAGATTTATTGCTTTTTGCAATCAAGAAAAATAAAAGATAAATTGAAAAAGGATTATAACAGTAAAGACTGCATTTTACAAAAAACAAATCTGTGTGCATACTTCATTAAAATATCATAATTACTGAAATATTGGCCTACTAAGTTTTTAAAGGATATGAATCATGACTTTGCTGCATCGTGTAGAGCCCAAACAATATAGACATTTAAATCAATGTCATTCGTAGTGCAAATTTTTTTCAACAATCACCTATAGATTTCCATGATCTGAATGAGTGGCCCTTTGGGTGACATATGGACTGTGACAGTTATTCGTCTTCAGGTTACAAGCATACAAAACCACAAGTCAAACAATTTCCTGATGTTAACAGGCTTTGCAAATTCAGACTTCTTAAGTAATCCATGAAGTCCAAATTTTACAGTCGATTCAGCTTGAACAACCAGCAGCCCCCCGAGCTGCATCTAAACTACCCACATTATCTGAACATCTTCGCAACCAGCAGATCTGTTTACTTGGAACCTAGGGATAAAGAGTTAGTGGAAAGGAAAAGAAAATTGTCCCACTCGGATATCTCACATAATATAACGAAGAGGGCAAGACCCTCGATTCTTCAGATAGCCTGAAAAAGATTGTCTCAGATCCAAAATGGAAACACTCTGTTTATCTGGTTGAAACTCCTATTCTCCTATTATGCTTGGTGAAGCCATGTTACTTAAAGCTGTTTCTTTCTACCGCTGTCTCTTTGAAAGCACATCTGCAGAATTAAATTCCATGCACTGACAGGGATGCTTTCAAAAGCTCAGAATCAATTCTTCAATCATTCCACTTTCTTAGCTGTGATTAAAAACATGTGTCCCCTGATTAAGCTAATGAGAAATTGTTAATTGGCACAAAGCCCCCTTCTGTGCACACTTGTTAATGTCACCCTCACTTTGACAGGAGAAAGGATCAAAATCAAGGGCAGAGAGTTCTTAAGTGATTTCAGGATTGGACTTAAGGACGGGAGATTTATTTGGGAAGTGAAGGCTGTCAGTTCTGAGACCTGCATAGAGGAAGAAGGAATGTCACTTTGCTGCTAATTTTATTGGGAAGCAGAAGGAAGAAATGCAAATAGGACAACAGTTGATTTGTTGATTTCTTTTTTCTTCCTCACTGAAATGATGGTATTCAATTCTTTTATTTTCTTTCTATGTAGCAATGAATCTCCATGACAAACCACTGCAGAGTGGGACCACATCCCTCCCTGAAGGAATGCTAGGAAGGAGCCCTCCCTGTTGGCCCATCTAGTGTCCCCTGGACTCCAACGAGCAAAATCATTATGTCATCTTATCTTGCACCCAAGACCCCATGTAGATGGGAGGGGAGGGGTACGTTTTACCAAAAGCACATGTTTCGGTAAGACTATTTTTTATATTGTTCTATAATTTCCATTTTGGGAAAACCAGAACTCTCTACTTGCCTATTCTGTCCCTACCTTTTCTTGTGTATCTTTGCATACCAACAGTGATTCATTCCCAAAGTCTTGGAACCTCCTGAAGACAAACAAATGTCCTGCAAGGGCGAGGCTGGACCAGAACTTTTGAAGAGCTGTCAAGAGAGCCTTTATCAAGACCACAGGCCACAAATGAGGACCGAGAGCCCATGACGTTATCTTTGTTCAGAGCAGTTCATTCCAGGAAATGGAACTGTCTACCTTAAGGAAGCCCAGAGTTGATCCTTTCAGAAAGAGACAAGCCTGGAGGCCAGAGTAACTCAGGTTATCGAGAAAGCTCCAAAAATGCCTAAGACAAGTAACTCCCCGTGAAGGAGATCCGGTGGTAACATTTAAAGTCCACTAATTTATGACTCATCGGAGAGGTATAAAAGTGGAGAGGTTCTGCTGATCTGGAGTCCCCTTTCTCAGTCACCTGACTAAACCAAGTGTTCTGTAGATTTGTTGACCATCTCAGAGAGAAAAGGCTTTCCAGCTTGAAGGGTATGAGCTCCCGCTGGAACCTCTGAGAAGGCACTGCAGCAAGCTGTCACCCTGACTGGGTGTATGGGGCTGACGACAGCTCAGGCAGCACTGCCTATGAACAATCTGATGAGAAAAGAGTCCTGTAAAGAGAAAGCTGTTTCCAAACAAACAGAAATGAGAGACCCAGACAGTGTGTTAGCGGCGGATGGTGTCTTTCCTCCACCCAATCCCATGGACTAGGTTTGAGTTCAGAGACACTATTTAATCAAAGCTCTGAGAGTCAAGGGCAGGACGAGAGGCGCTCAGCATCTTTAGCTGGGAAAGAAAGGCAGTAAATGGAGTGGAGAGGCACCGTCCTGACTCCCGCAGAGCCCAGCCTCACCCTGGGGAGACAGCCTCTGGTGCAGACGCCCAGATGCTGCTGTCCCACGTGGGAGCCGGCATCTCTAACAGCAGGGAAGCAGCCTGGCTTATTGCCTGCTGAGCTGAGGACCTCGAAGGAGCAGGTGCAAGAGGGAAAGAGTGCTGAGGCCACTGCGGGGTGTCTGGAGCTGTCGGGAAGCCCGTGTTGCCAGACAAGCTCAGAGGGGACCACAGGAAAGCAGATGCCCCCATCTGTGTCTACAGGCTGGGAAGCCTGGGGAAATGTGAGTCACACTCTCCTGCTAGGAGTGGCAGTGAGTGAGGAGGGTTTCAGGGAAGTCTTGGTGTGGGGTGAGAAAGAAGGAGCAACAGGAGTTGGACGTACCATCACGGGACCATAGACTAAGAGTCTGAAAGGTCTCTGAGGTCCCATCAAATTGTGCCATGTGCACCTGAGGTTGTATTGTTTCAACCTACCCATGTTTTTCCTTTCTTATAATCTCACCTGGGGAACTATAAGCACAAAATTCAAACAGGGGAAGCCTCCATTAGCTTCTGTCTGGTGCATAAAAAGGAAAGATAAGAACACACCAGTATGTGCTCAGTGAGTATCAGCGGAGGGTCCTCAGGGACGGGGGAAGAAGGCAGAGATTGAGTTTGCAAGGGTGAACAGGATGTCCTTCTCACACCCTCTTCCCATCTCCTGCTCCCAGGAATTTGCTGTTTAACAGAAAATTTCTATTCTGTGGTCAGAAGGTAGGGGTGTGTTTTATAATCTAGCTTTGTAAATCAGTGAATCTGTTTACTTGAACTAAAAATCAAACCAGTAACAGTGGGATCAGGACTAAATAAGTCATGTTTTGAGATTCATCTAAAGTAATCCACCTTTTTTTTTTTACCCCATTACTTCCCAAAGGAACAGGGATGAGATGAGATGATGTATACAAAAGTGTTTTGTAAACACTAAAGCACTCAGTGAATAGGTGGAAATCTGCTGAGAGAAGCAGAATAGTCAATTTTTCAAGTAAGACGGATAAGCGCTGATTTGCATAGTTTTAAAATTCTGTTAGCTGAAGTCTCCAAGTGCATTTGCTTTGACTCTTGTCCACTACAAACCCAGCTAGTGGCCGTGGCCTTGGTGTCTGTGAGTGTGTATGGCCTGGCAGAGAGGCACAGTGGACCTAGAACAAAAGACAAGTTGATTATGCTCCAAATGTAAAGCAAATGTGTCTATTTATCTTTAAAAAATAAAAAGAGAAGATATTGAAATAGGTTCTGGCTGAGTTAGATTTATGGACACTTACTTTTGCCTCTTTTTTAAAGTAATGAAGACTCTATCCCTTGCATTGAATCTGTTCCAGACTTAACTAAGTGTTGCCACTTCCTGTCTGCATAGTCTTAGTTCCTGTAACACAGCCCGTCCCCAGCCCCCCAGGAGGGAGGATGCAGGAGGCCTCTAAAGCCAGCCCAGGCTCTAGGTTTCTGCCTTTGTTCACTCTTCAAAACCTGCTTGCCTCTTGTTGCCATGGGATTCCTTTCACCCAGTTGTCACCTCTCGACCATTCACATCTGGGCCTTCTCTTTGGTCGCTATACCCACCCCATGGATGCTGGTTTTTGAAGTTACTCTTAGTTTTACACCCTGCCCTTCAGGATTACTTCTATAACACCCCTGTGCCTGCTGTGGACTTCTGGAACTCGGGCTGGATCCAAGACCAAGGTCTCATATGAATATGGAAAGAGAGTTCGGAGAATTCCACTCTTTGATTTCTATTTACAAGACTAGTGGATGGAGAGGAGCCAGCGTATCATCCTGAACACAGGCAGAGCCAGGGTGTGTATCCCTACTGCACCCACTTGGTTAGATCCGTGGTGATCATCACTGGGTTTAAATGGAAGAATGTGGAAGTGATTCATTTTATCCAGGCCGCCTGAGCACTAAGGGACAGCAGCCAAGGCAGGGTAATTAGCACAAAGGCCTTGACCCCTGAATCCTTCCACCAAAGCCACTGGGAGTCCATGCCCCAAACCTTCCTTCTGAGGAGCTTCACAGATATCCTCAGGCACTGATTCTGAGGATCCCTGCAGCGACAAGAACAGAGAGCAAAGCAGCAAAGGTGAGGGCAGAGAAGCCAGAGTGGCGGCGCTCAGTTTCTCTGTTCGGCTGCTTTTCGCTCCAGCTTGATGCCGTACGGTTAACGGGGGGTTTGCCCCTCACCATTGAGAGGTGTCCTCTCACTAAGCAGCAATGACTGGGCCGTGGTCGGTACAGTCCCTTTTATATTCTCCTTTCAAACTTGGAGACCAATTTCCCAACGTCTGGGCCAGTGTTTGACAAGCATCCTACAAATGCTCTCCAAATTACTCTGCCCCGACCCCACACCCATGTCCCAGGAGGAGGCAGGCCCTGTGGCCCACTGGAAACTTGCATCTCAATGCCAGTACAGCCTTTAGCCCCAATATAAGAGAATTTTGACCCCAGAATGGACATAATATTTCTCATATTTATTCTTTCAAAAAATATTTATTGAGCACCTATTATATACTAGGCTGTTCTAGATGCTGAGGATATGGCAGGGAACAAAACAAGCAAAAATCCTGCTGTCATGGAATGTACAGGTTGATGGGGGCAGAATGAGTAGAATATGTAGTATATTGGACCACGAGAGGTGCTTTGAGGAAAAATAAAGTAGGGCTGGTGGATGGAGAAGACTGGTGGGGCCATTGAAAGTTCAAACAGGAAAATCAAGGAAAAAAAATCAAGGAAAAAAAATCAAGGAAATTGCTGAGACAGTGATGTGTGGGTAGACTTGGAAAAA
Source organism: Propithecus coquereli (assembly GCF_000956105.1). Taxonomy (NCBI): domain Eukaryota; kingdom Metazoa; phylum Chordata; class Mammalia; order Primates; family Indriidae; genus Propithecus; species Propithecus coquereli. Next base: position 1,790,405 of record NW_012137747.1, on the reverse strand, counting down.
ATGAGATATCTGGGGAGTGTCCCAGGCATAGAGATAGGTGAGGTGGGTGCAGTTCTGCCATTCCCGAGGGACAGCTCCAAAAGTCAGGGTGGCTGAGCACAGCGAGTGAGCCGGGGCGTGCAGAATGTGCGAGCTGGAAGCTCTCTCCCATCTCCGCAGACGGTCTCGTGCAGAACAAGCAGAAGGGTGGAGTAGGGACCACCTAGGGGATACGGGAGTAACACAGGGGAGAGATAAGTGTGGTTTGCACACACACAAGATGATGACAGAGGAGATGCCACAAGTGGGTGGATTTTAAATATATTTTGGAAATAGAGCCAACAGGATCTGCAGGTGGATTGAATGTGAGGGTGTCAGAGAAAGAAAGAACGTCTCCTTCCCTAACTCTCTGAGTGGCCAGCCAGTTCAGAGTAGCCCCTGGGCTGGCAGATAAGGCGTCCTTTCACCCCTCAGCCCTCACTCTGCACAGAGAGGGAGAGAGGACTCTTGCAACCCTGGCAAAGCACATGGATTAGAAGATAAGTCACTGGATATAAACAGGGTAAATAAGGAGGAGTCATAAAGGATTATCTTCCTAAGAGGCCTCAAAAAGTCTACCTTCCTTCACACGGTGACAGTGGGATTTCTCAGAAGGGATCCTAGTGCCCGGCTCCCATGTGACTCCATCTAACGGGTGCCTTAGCGTTGGCCTTCATCACTCTCCCCTCCCGTACTCTCTCGTTTCTGCTGGATGTCCTAGGAATTGCAGGGTTTTTTTGCTTTGGGGTTTTTTTTTTTTTTTTTTTTTTTTAAGCATGAGTGTTTATGATCTTTCCTGCACAGGGTAGAAAATAGTTAGTTTTATTAAACTACTCATAAAAGAAGCTAAGTTAATAAAAGAGAGAGTTGGGAGAGACAAGGGAGCCACAGGCTCTGAGAGCAGCACGTTTTAAGTGTTCTAAGCAGCTCCGTTTGCTCCCACTCTCTTCCCCGATCAGCTATCACTGCAGTATTTTTGCTCGCATCAGCGACTTTCCACCTCATCTTTCTTTCTCATAGGTAGTTTTGAAACCTAATTTCAACCTGTTTGGATGAGATGCCAGCACTTGACTGGAGCGGGGCCTCCGCCAGCAACCTGGCGCTCTGTCCCGGCCAGTTCAGCTGTGAGCTGCTAAATGACAGATAACAGGAGGGGTCGAGGGGGCCGCTGAAACAGGTGTTTCCTAAAGCTGTGTGTTGCTCTTGCACAAATTCTTTGCTGGGGGAGATTCAGTTTTGTCAGCCCCACCCCAGGAGAGAGAGGAAAGCTGCCTTGATGTGCCCAGATAAAAATGAAACACTTCTTGGGGGTGATCTGACGCATTGAAATTAGCTTGCCTTCTCTCCTATTGTAAAATGTGAAGATGCATTTCTCACTGCCGGGAATATAGTGCAGTGGTAAGCAAGGTCCTTGCGGAAGGAAGCTTGGCTTTCCATAATGTTCCATCATGGCAGGCACAAGCCTTCCCTCCATCCCTCCCTCCTCTCACCTCTGTTCAATGAGGTGGGATATGTAAGGACTTTGAAAGGATCACCACCACCACGCTAGACTATAATGCATCTCCACAATTGAATGGGGACAGGCAGGGCGGAAGCAGCTAAGAGATGTGGCCTTTTTCTCTCCCAAGTGAAGATTTCATAAAGCATTTAGAAAGGGGAGGGGGATGGGGAGACTGATCAGATTTCTGAAGTGTTGGAGCAGCTGTAAGCTTATGCATATGAATGGCGGCTGCATGTACAAAGCCACCAACCACAGAGCCAAAGGCCATTTAATGACACCAAAGGGAAGAAGGAAACTAGGAGTGGGGGGAGGGCATCGAGGAAAATAACAAATGTTGTATTAAAATGGTGAATAATGGAATTCAGAGGTTATCACCGGAGTTGAAATGGAATATGAGGTTCTCACTTTCATTCTGTCTTAAGCCGGGTGCACTGCTGATGTGGTTTATTAAACAGCTGTCACCACCTCGGCCCCCGAGGCAGATGCATTCAATGGGGTGTGAAGAAGAAATTCCAGTGGAGGCAGATACAGCAACTGGTCTCACCGCGGGCCCCCCAACTGCAAGTCCTTTCCCCTCCCGGCGCCCCTCTGTTAGAGAGAAATAGAAAAGGAAAGAAAAAAAAGAAGAGCAAAGAAATAGGAAAATGAGCACAAGAATAGGACAGATGAATAACAGAAGAATACTCTTGTAGGAAATGCTTGTTCTTTTCTTTCTACAATTAGCTCAAAAGTATCTGGTAGGCACCTAACACTGGCCACCGTGAGCTATACTGTGAGGTTCACAAAGAAAGGCGGAGCAGTGCCTGCCTTTTTGGAGACTTAGAGTCCAAGGTGACAGTTGAGTTGACAGATGAGAGGGCATCACTGGGATCAGTTACGGGAGAAGGCAGAGAGTAGAGAGTGTGGGTGCTATGGTTTGAATGTTTGTGACCCTCTGAGATTCACATTGGAACTTAATCTCCAATGCAATCGTGTTAAGAGGCAGAGCATTTAGGAGGTGATTAGGCTATGAGGGCTTCTCCCCGTGTGAATAGGATTAAGCCTTTATAAAAAAGGCTTCACGCAGCATTGCTTCCACCCCAAGAAATGCATCGACAGGTGCCATCTTGGAAGCTCACCAGACACCAAACCTATAGCACCCGGATCTTGGACATCCCAGCCTCCAGAACTGTGAGAAATAAATTTCTATGATTTATAAATTACCCAGTCTCAGATATTTTTTTATAGTGACACAAACAGACTAAAACAGGGGAGGCCAGACCATGGCCACTGGAAAATATGAAGAACTGTTGAGCTAAAGGCATTTAAGAAGAAGCATATACAAGAAAGCTCTCTACTCTCCCTCTACTTTCCAAAAAGTAGGACATAGAGTTACAAAGGCGGAACGTATCTCACCCCTCCTTCTACTGGGGAGTGAACACAAGTTCACCGCTGAGGACAACTTTAGACACTTAAGGGCCTGGAGATGGTACTAGAAGAATTCACACTAACAAGCTTTACTCACTAGCCTGCATCTGTCATTTATTTGCATCCCCACAAGTTGCTGTCCCTGAAACTGCCTTTACAGATTGATAACGGGTACAGAGCAAGGACTGTGGTAAGGACCTAGCTAAAATAAGGCACAGGCCTAGCTAAAGATAATGGTGATAATTAGCCACTGTCCCCCTGTTTACTTCTCTGTAATTGCCACTCTGGATCCACATAGCTCCATCCAAAGGCTTAGGAGTCCCAGAGTCAGAGCAACTTTTAAAAAGTGCCAAACAGCCCACACCAATGTAGCATGCACAGTGGAAGAATCTGTTCTCCACTCTCAAGCAAGGTAATAATTATCCCCAGTTTCAAAAAGCCTTAAAATAGTATGGCTTCTACTTCTATTCACAAGTAGATTTAACAATTTCCTATGATACTCTGCTATTTAATCGTTAATTACATCATTATTTTATTATCTAGAAATGAAAAATACTTCATATGCTTTAACATTTTTGAATTCCAGAAGGAAAAGAAATTGGATTGTTAACTTTTTTTTAACAAAAAGAAATAAAATACCTCAAATCAGCCCATTCTTTGCTTTACAGTCTTTTTTTTTTCAGCAAGTGCTGCATGATAAAGTAATTGTGTAATTAGGAATAAATGGCTTATAACAGCGATACCTTATTTTGTTCTAAAAAGGTATAAGTGTTCTATATCCCTTTTTAAACGTGCTCCCATTAGAGCTAAAAAAGAAGCAAGGAATATAATTTTGAAATAATTGCACTAAATATGTTTGGTGACCAAGATTTTCCCATTGGCACGGTTCCCACATTTCTCCAAACAAAACTGAACGTGTTTCAAGAGGTAGGCAGAGATGGGGTGAACCGTCTCCCTCCAGTCTGGGTTTGGTCATCCCCGCCCACGTCAGCGATTGTCATTTATTTTTCTTCCTCTGAGCAGATTATAGAAGGACTGGAGAAAACAGTTGCTGATGGGAGATGTTATTATTTTTTCTCTTTACGATTGCTTCAGCTTATTTTAAAAAAGTGAGATTTTTGTGATTTTGCTCTTGTTTTAATGGCAGTTTAACTGCTATCGTACAAGGGCACTTTTCCACATTTGCTTAGTATATTAGCGTTCCCATTCTGGTTGACGCATTTGGTCAAAACATTAAGTTTACAGCCAAGGGGAGGAGAAAAGAGCGATGGGACACAAAGCCTAGGGAGAGGTGGGAAGGGCAATTAATTGCAACTTGCCAGGTAAGAGAGCCAGCATTTCATTTTTCATTCTAAAGCAAGGACTCGTTCATAACCCCATCAGATGGGTAAGCCTCTTTATGCTTTTTTAAGGACGCCAACTTACCTATTTGATCCTAATGAGGTCCTGAGAGTTGGTAGGGCAATGACTATGCCCACTTGCCAGGGAGGATCATTGGGAATACTTTTGAGTCCTCTTGCCAATTTTTCCATCCAAATAAAAGAAACATTATCTGATGGATCCATCATTCCCAGGGGTACTGGGATGAGAAAATGCCATAACAGATGTGAATGCACTTAGCGAGCGAAAGCAATATATAAATGCAAGAGATTCTTAGTTTTTATTACAGAGATCCATCTAGTCCTGCCACATTATGACAGCATAAGCCCTATTAGCTACATGCATTATAATAATCTATTATTGGCAGAATCAGCCTTGGGTGGTAGCAGCTGGCCTTGACTATTAGGAGAGAAATGTGTTGGAGATATGATAGATGAAGGATAGTTGTAAAGAAATGAGACTGGTTAGTGTGAGTCACCTGTGGAAACTAGTCTTGGTTCTACCCAAACCCCATGAACTCCTCCAAAGGAGCCAATGTCTAGATGAGTCTAGCTGAACCAGACTGGACAGAACATCAGGCTTGATGGCCAATGTCCTGGTTTCTAGATCCAGCTGTGCCACTAACTGGGCAAGACCTTTCTATTAAAGTATTACCTAAAATGATTCTTTAGTATCATAGTTATACTATAAGTGGATTGTTGAGTTATGTTGGTGGATGTTGGGTTCTTTAGATGTCCGACTGCTGGCGGCAGTTTTATTTTAAAGGGGCAAATAGATGGAAATTTAGATCCAAATGGGATGTAGACTCTTTCTCTTCCATTCATTCATTCATTCATCAAATGTAAATACTAAACATTTTATAGGTACCAGGTCCCAGTTCTAGAACTGAGATTAGGATAGAGAACAAAAGAGAAAAAAGTCCTTTTCCTCTTGGGGATTATGTTCCCCTAGAGGAGACTGTGTTGTTCTCCTGTGGCTGCTGTAAGGAATTACCACAAACTGGTGGCTTAAGACAACAATTTATTCTCTCACAGTTCTGGAAGCTAAAAGTCCAAAGTTTAGGTGCTGGCCAAGTCCCACTGTCTCCTTCCAGAGGTTCTAGGGGAGAACCCATTCCTTGCTTCTTCCGGTTTCTGCTGGCTGCTGGAGTTCCTTGGCATGTGGCTATATCACGCCAATCTTCAAGGCCACCCTTTTCAAATCTCTCTCTGCACAGTCTTTACTTGATCTTCTCTGCTGTTCAGGTTAAATCTCTTTCTACCTCCCTCTGATACGTGCGATTGCATTTGGGGTTCATCCCAATAATCCAGAATAATCTCCCTAACTCAAAATCCTTAATTTAGTCACACCTGTAAAGATACTTTATCTATATAAGGTACATTCACAGATTTGGAGGAACCATCTGCCTACCAGAGAGTGACAGTTAACAGTTAGGCAAATGGTTCTGCAATGAGTCAGATGGTTTTGAATGCTGGAGAGGGGTAAGGGGGTAGGTGTGTTGGGGCGGGTTGGGGTTACTGATTCAGGTCACTGAAATGCTGGTGGAAGCAGGGGTCTGAAGGACAGGGGAGAGCAGGATCCCCAGGTGGCTGGAGGGGACACCTCGTGGAAGGCGACCACATTGCTGGAGGCGTGTTGTTTGCGTCACTCAGAGCCTGGTTTCCTGTATGTACATCCTTCTGGTTGTCCTGGTCAAATATGTTCTGACCTGTTGCTGGGCCTCTGGTCGTGATTTCTTAATCAGACCGTATTTCTCAATCTGGATGAATATAGAACATGCAGTGTTACGGGTTCAGTGTCTTAGAGGAGCTGCATGAGAATGGCCACGGGACCTTCAGTGCTCTGGTGTGTCAGGCAATTTCTGAATTAGAGCAGCTTAAATTTGACAAATACTGACAAGTCACGTGCATCCCTTCTGCAGGAGCTGTTCTTCTCTTTTAGGATGTCCAAGTATGTTTGTTCTCTTTCTTCTCCTACTTCCCCTTCCTTAATAGTCTCTCTTATCATTAAGAAATCAGAACCATCTGATTTTAGAGGCCTGGGTTTTCAAGGAATCCTCTAAAATATACCTCTGGTTTGTACTGGAGGTAACTAAATGATTCCCCTCAATCCAATTGATCTTCCTTAGGGATTTGAATTAATTTCAATATTTCTGAAGGCAACTATTTCACTCTTCTATGACTTGAAGGCTAGTTTCTGAGAGGTGGTATCTCCTGTCTGCATGACCTACATGTGGCCACATGTGGGCTAGGCACTGCACATTACTCAGGGCACCATCCACAGAGAGGCCAACAGTGTACATGAGGTTGCTCTATGCCACGACCCTGTAGCCTCCTTTGAAGGGGGTGTGAGAAGACCTTCCATGTGCAGTCAAGATGTCTCCCTTCCCTCCGCCCCTAATCAGTACTGGAAATCCTCTCCATTAGAATTTTGCAATCTACTCTGAAATGCAAATGTCCTCTGGAGACCATGCATGTGGGTATTCTAACCCACTATCAGTCATTAACACTGCAAAGTTTATTAGCTTATTCTTGCTAAATAAGAGTAAGTTTTTTAACTGGGGAAGAGGGAGATTCACGGGCAGAGCTAATGGACAACATGGGAAAAGACCTTTGGCCTCCAGCTACAGCATGAAGACACAGAGTAAGTGTGAACCGTGAATATATATATACAGATGGGGAAAGTAGGAGTCACAGAGGGCTCTGGTCCGTTACGGCAGTATTGCCCCAGCTAAGCATTGCAGCTTTCTGGGTGTCCTTTTACTAATTCCTTATAAAATAAAGAGGTTTATACGAGATGAAAAGATCCTATTTAGTTGCAGAGCTTATGATTTAATTTAATAACTTACATTTATTGACTGTTTACTCTATGCCAGGGACTTATTAAACCCTTTATATGCAATATTTTATTTAATCTTTCTAATGACTCCCATGAGATACTTAGCATTATTATCTGTATTTTAGAGATGAGGAAACTGAGGCTTAGAGGGATTTAGCAAATTGCTTACAGTCTCACAGCTCATAAGTGACTAAGCCTGGATTAAACTCCATGTCGATTTGATTCTAAAGCCCTCCCCCTCATCCACCACACTCTGGGCAGAGGAGGGCACATCATTCAAACTGCAAACTGGGGACCATTAACTCCTTCCTGCTCCCATCTGAAGCCCTGCACCCAACAGAGACTTTCCTAGGTCTTTCAGAGGCCCATCTGAGATTTTTGGCAATATTTTAAAAGTCTATGGAGAATGTATATACTTAATGATTAGTTGTTGGCTTGCTGGTTTAACATACAGTCACTAGCCTAATCCAGGCAACACAGAGCTTGTATTTGGCTGTTCCAGATCAGCTCTTTTGGCCAATATGGTTAGAGTTTTGCTACAGACAAGTCTCCTAGGGCTGGGTGACACCCACAGATAAGTTGGTCATCAGAGGGCTCCCACTATTACGAAATCACATCATATTCTTAGTCTTGAGCTCAGAGGTTTAGCTGTGGGTCTGCCCACCTGTGTACCCTCTGCCAAAGAGATACCATAGCTCAGAGGCAGAGAATACTTGACGAGGCAGAGTATCAGGACGTCTGTCTAGGAAACTCACTGTAGTCCCCTTGGTTAGAACAAATGTGTCTCTTAGCATGGCCCATCATTTTGATACTTTTTTTTGACAATTTCTAAATGCGTATAGAAACAACCTGCTCCTTTTATATTCATGTATTCCAGCACATAACGTCTGATTTTCTGCATGGCGGGAGTCAACCAAGCGCCCACTCTCCATTCTCCAGTTCACCGTTTTAATGCATTTCATGATTTTGTTTCTTTGGTGTGCATTTCAAAATGACACATTTGATCAGTTCTTTAGGTAATATTGATGTTTTGCCCTTTTAAATGTGTCATTTGATTTTCTGATGTTATTCTCCGTCTGCTTTGGTAACACTTTCATTTAGTTGTAGCTTTTTATTGGGTCTCCAAAGGTTTCTGTAAAGGAAGCTGACTTGAGGGTATTTTATTTTATTTAAAAAGTGTTTTTCTATATTTTTGCTCTTATATACCCACAACCCCACCTTTGCCAGTAAACTTCCCCTTCTCCTTCCCTTCTCTCTCTCTTACCACCTCAGCTCCTTATCCGCTTTTTAAAACATTGTGAATAAATTCGTCATTGTACCAGCCTCAGACCCTGGCCTTTTCTCGATCACATTTAAGTATTTCATTGTGTAAGGCCCATTGCCTTGCTCTGCTGTTCCCTGTGGATTTAATCAAAGTCCAATCTTTCAAAGCAGGTATGGGGAGCAGGCTGATGTTTCACATTTCTGACATGTTTTTATTTCCCTTGTTGAAGATGTTTCCAAATAATAATTCCAAATTTTCCAAGGCAGAAATAAAAACCCAGTACTGTCTGTTCTATTCTCATTGT
>NW_012137747.1:1780217-1780798 GCF_000956105.1 Propithecus coquereli | reverse complement strand
CAGCAGCAGTTTTATCCACTTGAGGAACAGTGTGATGGGGGAGATAGGTTATGAGCTTAGCTGGGGCAGCCATGTGAACAGATAACAAGAATATTCCAGGGAAATTTATATATATATAAAAAACATAGAGTTGTAGCTTAAAGGAAAAAGACTTGCTATCTTCAGTGATAGTTTCTAGAGTACATTCACTCATGTGTTCAACATTTTTTGAGCACTAATTTTGGGCCAGGCACTATGCCATGGTGTTGGAAACCCACCAGCAGATAGGACCAGCTTACACTCTGGCAGGGATACAAGTAAAGCAATTATTGTACAAGGGTGTAATGAAGACCACCATAAAGGTATACACAAATGATTCATTAAGAAAGTGCCTTAAAATATTTTTTGCTGTAATTACTCTACTTAGGATGAAATGAATTATATAAGGAACTCTGAGAACACACTCATAATAGTTGGCTCCTGGGGAAAAAAAAAAGTAGCTTGAGATGGCGGTTCTATTCTTCTGTCCTAAAGAAGAGAGAGAAACACTGGTCTTCATCGTGGTATCGTTGTTGGCTTGCTGGTTTAACATACAGTCACTA
>NW_012137747.1:1777151-1779921 GCF_000956105.1 Propithecus coquereli | reverse complement strand
TGTTTCTGGTATATGTTGGTGCCTAGTAAATAAATGAATGAATGACATTCTTTCTGTAGCTAGGAGAGAAGAATTTTTGTTGTTTTGATTTACATTTCTTTAATTATGAGTAAGGTGAAATATTTTTGTACATGATTATTTGTTATTTGTATTTTTTTCAGGCAATTATTTGTCATTTTCTTTTAGGTTGTTTATATTTGTAAACTGATGGCTGTTCTCCTTAATGCGAAAATTTTTCCTAATGAAAGACAAAGAAAATATCAGCTAGATATTTCATAGCTGGGGCATTTGGCTAGCTTGCAATTTTTAAGCGCTAAAGATTTTGCTTGGAGCTAAGACTGTGCATAGCTCCACGAACGCCTTCTTACAATCTTGTGAACTAGAGGGGCGTAGATTATGAGTGGTTCCTCTTGTTCAGATAGAGAAATTGAGTCACAGTCTGAGACTTCTTTTGTCTAGAGTGACAGAACTACGGGGTTTCCAGTTCATTGTAACCTTCTACGAAGCATTAATCTAAGGAGAATTTTGCTTCTTACAAAGCAAGAGGATGGTAAAAAGTAAGTGTGCAATAGTATTTCCAAACAGGGGCAAATCTTCCTTTTGTTAGAGATCAGGTGCCTTTTACTGCAGGTGCATTGGCATTATTCTTTGATTAATCAATGCTGGACAGGGCTTCTGGCTAATCTCATTAGCTAATAGTGCTTCTGGGTAATTAGCTTGATGTGTGCAATTATCCTCAGATTTTAGGGCTTTTTTTCCACTTTGATAGCCTTGGTACGTAGTTAATGCTTTGGAGTGCCATGGCCCTTGGAGATACTGAGCGAAATTCCCGAGTCTTTTCCCATCGAGAGAGCATGACAGCCTACCTGGCAACAGAATTACCTGAGGTCCATCTATTAAGATCCCTATTACTGTCAGTGGTTTCTCAAGTGCAAGTACACACACACACACACACACACACACACACACACACACACACACGCAATGCAGCTGATGAAATCTGCAAGTTCTTCCAGAAGTTATTATTTTGGTTGAAGTCATGGGTCTCCAAATTTCATGATAAAAATTCTAACTAGGGTTTAGCCAAATACACCAAACCAGAAAGAAAAAATGAAAATTCCAGCCACGTGCAGTGGCTTGCACCTGTAATCCCAGCACTCTGGGAGGCTCCAGTGGGAGGATGGCTTGAGGCCAAGAGTTCAAGACCAGCCTGAGCAATGTAGTGAGGCCCCATCTCTACAAAAAGTAAAAAAAAAAAAAAAAATAGCCAGGTGTGGTGGGTCACACCTGTAGTCCCACCTCCTCAGGAGGCTGAGGCAAGGAGGATCACTCGAGGCCAGGAGTTTGAGGTTTCAGTGAGCTGTGATCATACCACTGCACTACAGTCCTCCACTCTGAGACTCTGTCTCTTAAAAAAAATTCCATGGCAAATTGTGTGATATAATGGAAAAAGTATGGTCTTTTAAAGATCCATTTTCTTCTTGCAAAGAACCAAGAGATTGAGTTCCAGTCCCAGTTCTGCCACTATCTAGCCTTGTGACTTTGGGCAAGGAACTTAACTTTTTTGGTACTCAATTTATATACACATTTATAAAATGGGAACAATCACTCAGTCAGTCAGTATGTTTTAAGCTCCTACTGTGAGTCAGGCCTGTGCTCAGCAGGAGATACCATGAGTATGCAAGAAGGATTTGGCCTACCAAGCTTAATGTCTAACTAAGTTGGATTGCATGATTTCTAAGATCCTTTCAAACTACGCAGCTTTACGACTCTAGCATAAACCACTCTTCCCTTCCCAAATCCCCCAGGAAGAAAGGACAATAAGTGAGCACCTTGGGAAGTCAGGTGCCATCAAGATGTTTTAATCCAGATAGAAGTCAGTGCTATTAAGTCCTTCAAGAGAAGAGCAGGAATGCCACGATCTTTCATTGTGCTTTACTTTTTTTTAACCTTCCCATTATCACCCTTAACCCCGTCATTCATGAGCCTGGAAAAAGGGATTAGAGAAGGCTGAGTTTATGCTCTTTAAACACTGAAGTGCCTTTGGTCTATACCTGTGTCTATGGGCCAGATCATTTCATTCATCCACTGATGGAGGGCACCCAGCTGAATTTAGACCCAAAACATACATTCCTGGCTGCAGAGTAACGACCCTCATCTGCTGCATCTCAGCCATTTCATTTCAGGGCATTTTAGCAACCTTGCCTAAACCAATGTTGTCAGCTAAATAACCCCTATGGACACTAATGGAACCTTAAAATGAAGTATCCTATTATGAAACTTATCATTTTTTGTTATTGCCTAAACAACCTGCAGTTTGATTTTTTTTTTTCCCTGAGTCTGGTGGCAAAAATACCAGAAAGCACCTCAGTTATGTTCCAACTCTTGCCTTGATATGATTTTATATAGCCCTTTCAGAGAGAGAACCATCAACCATGACTCAGAGGAAATTTGCTGCTAAAACGCATTATTGCCCAGCCACTGATGGCCTATCACCCCGGTGCTGGAGGTTGGAAAGAGGAGCATTTACTGTCTCATCTGAGCCAAAGCTGGTTTATATTAATGATTAATGCAACAGCAAATATATTGAATTTTATTCTCCCCTTTAACCCTGATTCAGTAATAATCTTAATAATGGGAAAAGAAGCTCTCATGATCTTTCTTAGCAGCCTTGTGTTCCTCCCTCTTACAATTTTTTTCCCCTGAGAGCTTGAGGGAGACAGGAACAGAAAATTCAATGATTTTCTTTCTCTTATATATTAAAAAGAAA
>NW_012137747.1:1764165-1766256 GCF_000956105.1 Propithecus coquereli | reverse complement strand
TGTGAGATGCCTTCCCTGGATCTTCTCCAGACCTCTTTGATCTTGAGATGTGGCATCCAGAACTTCCTAGAGTGCTCCAGGTGACACTGCACCACAGTCGTGCATAGCAAGGTGATCCTGGCATCTGTTTCCCTGCCTCTCAACCCAGCAGCAGCAACCTAGACTTATTGCTGGCAATCATCTGGGTCCCCTGCATTACAGTGATTCATGGACAGGCCTCTCTTCCCTAATGGACTGCAGACTCCTGAGGGGAAGAGAATGGTCTTATTCATCTTCCTACTCCCACAAGGGAGAGAAGGTGATATACTAAATGGTCAAGGACAGCCTCCTTCTCATATAATGGTAATGATAATAAGGATAATTCACAATGATTGAACATTTCCCATGTCCCTGTCTTTCTGAGTGCTCTATATGAGTTATTTCATACAGTTCCCTCACTACAGCCTTTGGGATGGTATTGAGATTATGCCCATTTCACAGACAAGGAAACTGTGGCTTAGATAGGGTAAGTAACTTGCCTAAGATTATGCCAGGATTGAATTCGAGTCTCTCTGATCCTAACCAGAGTCTGTGCAATTACAATAGATCACATGGCCTGCTAGGGGGTCTCCTGAAAGATGGAAGAGAGCACAGAGATCATCAGGGACAAGGAAGGAAAATTATTATTTTTTTTAACTTATTTAGATCAATGGTTCTCAACCAGAGGCAATTTTGTCCTCTGCCCCAGGGGACATTTGACAATGTATGAAGTCATTTTTGGTGGTCACAGCTGGGAAGGGGTACTACTGGCATCTAGCAGGTAAGAGGTCAGGGATGCTACTAAAATCCTACAACACACAACAAAGAGCTATCCAGCCCAAATTGGCGCTAGCACTGAGGCTGAGAAATCCTGGCTTAAGTGAAGAAAACGAGGAAGAAAAGAAGGGAGGAAATAGGTCTAACACAGCAGAGCGGCAGGGCTGGGATGAGAACTTAGCCTTCTGCCTCTTCATGCTACTGCATTTCCCACTCCACCTTGCATTGTGGCAGCTCATCCTGCCGTATGGTAGCAACTGTATGAGAAAACGCTTTGTAAACTGTCATGTTGCTCAAAGGTTAGGGTCTTGTCACCAGCCTCACCTCCCTGCTGGGCCCCACTTTAACTGACTTCTCAGAACTTTCCTGAATTTTCCTGGATCTAGTCTCTCTTTCTGCCCTCTCTTCTGTGGCAGAGCTCTGAGTTCTCTCTCTCCACGACCATCCCTATCCACTGTCACCTGAAGTGACCACAGAGAACTTTTAAACTTATGCTTCTGTAACTTCCTTAATGATTCTTAACATCGAGTGGCCTTTTTTACTGATGTGACACTCCAGGCTAACACACTCAGGGATGTTCTTATCCTTCTGGGCCTACCACCTGGTTCAGTTCCATTGAAAACATTGGATTTATCAAGTTGGGTCATATCTGTGATCCATTCAGGGAAAGTGTTTATCTCTGAACATCCTGTTTTGGGCTTCTTTAAGTGACCCTGGTGTCTGACAAGCACTTCCATCTACAGAACTCCACCCAAATCTTTTTTGATCTACTTTCTCAGACCTGGTGCTTAATTTTCACTCCTTGCATAGTTCTGAAACCTGCTGGACTTTGCATTTTGACCCCAAGTCTCGTTGCAAACACTGATGATTCTGACGGCTAATTGTGGACACGATATTCTGGGTGGGGCTCTATTTTCATTCAGACGCAATTCCCTTCCCAAGCCCCCCATCTACCTAACCTGCTCACTAGGACAGGGACGCTGGATGTGTCTCTCACAGCGGGGTTGTGGAAGGCCTAATTGTCTAGTTTGCAATCAGCTTTACAGGACCTCCCCTCTAAATGTCTTCTTGGTAATTTATAACAGCTATATCATGCACGAATTTCTCCATACATTTTAAAATTTCTAATAATGATCAGCCTGTAATGGATTACAATTAAGCAAGAAGGCAAGAAATTAATAATAAAAATAAGTAAATAAATAAGAATTCCACAATTTGTTGCACACTATGTGAAATAGCGGTGCCAAAATGAATGCTGGAAGTTTCCAAAGTTCCAACAAAATAGGAATATCTCCA
>NW_012137747.1:1760871-1764115 GCF_000956105.1 Propithecus coquereli | reverse complement strand
TTTAATTTTTTAGCTAAATTGATTTGAATTGAGCTGATGGTGTGATTTCTGACAAACTTGAATGAGGCCTGGATAACTGGTAATTATAGCCTGAAAGCAAAGACTTGTGGTTGCAAAAAAGGAAGCATGGAAATCAAATGATGACTGACTTAATCTGGCCAATTAATGGGAAACAGAGATGGGCAGATTTGTATCCCCAAATCATTAGCTGGTAATTAACATCCCCCATCTCTCCTTTTTTACTAGATCATTTTTTTTTCATCCCAGAGAGTACCCATGAAGAATAACACAATCATCTATTTGTTTTATGATTTGTGCATCAGCAACTTTAAATTATCAAAATTAAAATACTCAATTATTTCTCTGTGTCTTTGCAGATGGGACTGAAATTTCTTTAAATGAGATTGGACAAGGTAAGTTTGCATATGTTTAAGCTTTTAAGCAAGTTGCGACTTAGAACAATAACGAAAGTTTGTACTTTCATGTAGCTTCGTCTAAAATGTAAAATCTGAAATTGTGGTTCTTTCTTTCCCCATCAAAGCAAAGACAATGTTCCTCATTGACAGGAGGAGCAGGTTGTGTATGTGTGTGTGTATATGTGTGTGTTACAAACATAGAAATACAGGAACAAAGAAATTACCATATCAAACATACCTTCAAACAACCACACAACAGTCCATTATCCACCGTTACTTAAAGGGATGTGCCGTGGCAGTATAATATTTTTATTCCTGATGTCAATCCCAAAGGAAAAGCACTTATTTGTTTTGCTCACAGCTTGATATGGTTTTAGCATATCTGTCTAAGTTCTCCTTCAACCCATTTCCAAGTCAGAACCATATGTGATAATATTGTATAAACTTAAATATTCAAATACACATTATCCATTTTGAAGTAATCACTTTGAAAAGCTACACATTTTTTTCTAAAATGCTCCTGGTGTAGCTAGAAGAATGCTGGTTTAGGAGGTAGACAATCAGGCTCCTAGGTGTGAGTCCACTGCCAATCATCAGTGTGTCCTTTCTCAAATCACCTCCCCTTTCCCACTCTCAGTTTTCTTATTTGTGATGGGGGAGGACTGATGATCTCTCAGATCCCTGCTAGCTCTAAAATCGCATGAGCCCATGGCTTCTATGTCCCAAACCTTGGGGGACTTTTGGAAATCTCCTTCTGTCCCTTATAATGCGTTCTTTTGAATTTCCTCAGTGGTTGCAATGTTTCTCCCATTGGAATTGGACTTGATTTGAAACAGTTAAAGATCGTCAAGAGCTGAGCCCAGGGATTAAAGTCCTTGATCAAGCTGGTTATGAGCATTTTAGGTCAAAATGAGCTGTGACCATAAGCTAATAGGATTGGTTTTCTCAATGTGTCATGTAAATTGACTTTGAGTGCCTATCCCAAAGAAGAGTTCTGAAAACAATTCAAGTACTGACAGTTTAAGAGGACTGTTTAGAAGGGAAAACAGTTCTTTATTTGGCCAAACATGCTATCATATATTGGACCAAAATCAAAATAATCTCATCACTCGTTAAGACTTTTTAGCTGCATTTTGTACGCATCAAGCCAGAAACACTTCTTATGATGTTACATTTAAAAAGCTGTTATTGCATGAAGTAGAACGCCTTTACCATAATAGTTACTCAGGTTTTGAAGCGGATGCTCTTGTCTGTTATTCCATTTATTATTTTTGTTTACAATAACAGCAGTTAACATATGTTGACTGCCTTACGTAGGTTAAGTCCTTTAGCTTCATCTCACGTCATTTCCCAACTCTAGGAGACAGGAAGTAGATGAAGAAACTGAGTCTCAGAGTGGCCAAGTAACTTCTCCAGGATCACAAAACTAGTAATTGCCTCAACGATATTGAAAAGTTTCTCTGACTACAAAATATACCATAGCATATTATTGTTATCAATTTAGAAATTCAAGTATTGGTAGAAAATGTTGGTTTCTCCTTAGCCACATTTCAGTCCTGTCTTGGTTTGGGCTTCTCCAAAAAGCAGAGCCTGAGATGAACATCTGGCTGAAGGTTGTTTATTTGGGGTATAATATCCAAGGAAATAGAAGTGAGGGAGCAGAGAGAGTGAGACAGGGAAGGAGGATTATCCAGGTTGCTGCAGTAGGCAGTGAGGGCTCAATCCCGCCTTCCCTGCAGGAAGCACATAGAACACCTTCCACAAGCATTTACGCCACAGAGGAGGCCTGATTAGTTAGCCACCAACACGTTTTCCATTGGTTGATGGGTGCGCCTTGTAGTGGGAGCTCTCTGAACTTATAGTATCCACTTGTGTATAGGCTGAGCAGGGTGCTCGTTGGAGAAGCCCCTGGACAGAGTGCAGAAGATGTGAATGAACTCATCCTAGAGGTGGAAAGGGGGATGGAATAACCTGAACCTTTGCTCTTTTGCAGCTGTCCATGCTACCTGTTTCTGCTCCAGGCTCCACATGTTCCTGCTGTTGGAATTCCCTCTCTCTCACCCTGGAATGGCCTCCCTATCTTTTCTCTTGAAATTGCATTCATCCTTTAAGGCACTAATCAGGTGTCATGTTCTCTGTGAGGCTTCTCCTGGCTGTGCCTCTTTTCCCTCTGACCTGCTACTACAGTTGGGTCATAACACCGTTACACATTCTATTGATGTCTTGTAAATACCATGCTTGCTTTCGGGCTGGTCTCCCTCACTAAATCTGAATTCCTTGAGTTGCAGGGTTTATACTTGCTCTTTTCTATAACTATAGCACAAAGCCAATATATTTTCAAGGTACACTACACATTTTTATTAATGAAATAAGTGAAGGAGTGAATGCATTCTACTTGTCATGGTTTCCTAGATTTCAATCCTGACCTCTTCTGCCTTCTCCTTCCCAGATGAAGACAGAAGAGCCCTAACATTTCCCATGATGTGAGATGCCTTCCCTGGATCTTCTCCAGACCTCTTTGATCTTGAGATGTGGCATCCAGAACTTCCTAGAGTGCTCCAGGTGACACTGCACCACAGTCGTGCATAGCAAGGTGATCCTGGCATCTGTTTCCCTGCCTCTCAACCCAGCAGCAGCAACCTAGACTTATTGCTGGCAATCATCTGGGTCCCCTGCATTACAGTGAGTCATGGACAGGCCTCTCTTCCCTAATGGACTGCAGACTCCTGAGGGGAAGAGAATGGTCTTATTCATCTTCCTACTCCCACAAGGGAGAGAAGGTGATATACTAAATGGTCAAGGACAGCCTCCTTCTCATATAATGGTAA
>NW_012137747.1:1758218-1759571 GCF_000956105.1 Propithecus coquereli | reverse complement strand
CATGTACAATATGTACAGGCTGAATAATGGCAGAAAATTATTCAGAGGATAATTACGGCAATTGATCTTGAGATGTTTTGTAGCGTCCTTCATAGATCATTCTTCAAAGCCTTTTGGAGAGATAGTGTCTATGGAGTCTGCCAGAGGCAAAAAGCTTCTAGGACCTAATATAAAATAAATAGCCCACAATGGTAGTGGTCACCTGAAAAGGAAAGGAGGACAACCTAGAACTCAGGCCAGAGGTCGGAGATGTGCAAAGAAATGTACAATTTTGATGGGCGTTACATGAATATCACACTGGTCACCTTCTCCAGGGGTATCCTCCATCTCAGATATTCTAACGCAGTAAAGCTGTTAATTGTACACTGCCTGTCGTTTCCAGAACTCTCCAGGAAGTTCTCCCGCATGGCTCTGAACACCCTTCTATGAAGTGGGAGGGGTGGTGAGCCATTGACCTCTTTTACAGGTGAGGAAAATGATGATGAAAGGTCAAACTATTTCAGTGGGGTCACAGCACTGGCAAGGAGTGGCACCCGAGGAGAACAAGGTCCTCCAGGGGTGCTGAGTGCTCCACTGTGCCCGGGGCATCTGGCCTCGCCATCCTCAGCGCTGCACTGGCCACTGCCGGCCAGACCCCTCCTGTGGAGTTGCCTCCTCCCGAGGGGTGGCGCGGCTGGTTCCTCTGATCGTAAGTCCAGTAGACTGCGATGCTCTCTCTGCTCCCTGACAACCTGCAGACGGAAAGCAAGCTCCCCACCTGACTTTAAGGGAAATGCCACAGACCGTGCTGCGGGTCAGCACTCCCCCTACAGAGACGAATGATTTGCATCTATTCTCCCATTAACACCACCTCCATAAACACACCTGCATGGTCACATCTGCAGACACACACACAGACACACACACACACACACACACACACACACACACACATCTCCTCCTTCCTTTATTTTTCTCAATGATCCTTCCTAAGGTAGAAAACAGATGGGCAGCTGAGCAAGCATACCTGTATTAGACGTAGAAATCAATAGGGACAGTTATTTCATAGAGGGCTCCACTGGACACGAGGAAATTCATGGCTTCGAGAGAGTGGGTGGTGGGGGGAGGAGGGGTCGCAGAGGAGGCAAGTGCATCTTTTCTTGATGGCAGCTTGTTTCCTGAGATGCCTAGGATGTTCACAAATTGAGCTGTAGCTGAGCAGGCCCAGCTCAGACACTGACTGTGACATTTTTGTTTTTGTATCCATGCCACTTACAATAACGTGTGGCATGGAACATCTTACATGTAATTATGTAAACATTATAATGTATATTGTGTATGTTATATATTTTTATAATGTCCATTTATGTAATT
>NW_012137747.1:1745923-1746697 GCF_000956105.1 Propithecus coquereli | reverse complement strand
TCTTTTCTTGGCAAAAGCATGACTCTTCATTACTGCAGAAATAACTTAGTAGAAGTATTTTCTGCCTCCTCTTTCTTTCCAGAAGCACCATGATTTCATTCTGGAGCTATCTTCACATCATTCTCAGAACATGTATACGTAGCAGCAAGGACTGGGCAAAGATTTGGTTCTTTTGTAGCTTCCTTTGGCCAAGATCATGAGTCAAAGAAAATAGAAACAGAAACGGGAAAACACAGGACTAAACTACAAATGGGGTGTGATTCTCTCTTCTGTTTTCTCCCCAGGATTTTTGAATCAAATCCCAGTAAAAATTTGCTTGAATTATTAGCTGATTTTTATTCTAAAACTTTTGTTACTATACCAACCAAGACAAGGTATCTGTGTGTATGTATGTAAGCATGTGTGTGCATGTTTCTATATGTGCACACGGGCTGTCTATCCACTTGACTAAGAGACTCACTAAGTGAGGAGTGCATTTGTTCTCAATGGGTACAGCTAATCCAGCAGTATAAATTCCAAACTAAGAGAGTGTGTTGGAATTTGTAGTGCATATTTTTCACCTTCTAAGATTCATTTGGATAATTGCAAAAGCTTAGCACCACATCTTGGGAGGCAGCAGCATGGGGCAGGGTGGAGGGAGGAAATTAATATTCACCCGGTAACTACTACAGAACTGGCAATGACCTAGACCCTTCACGTATTTGGTATATTTTTTTTCCACAATGTGGATAATAATACCTATCTTTCAGCATAGCCATTTTTATTCATATTTTA
>NW_012137747.1:1743730-1745873 GCF_000956105.1 Propithecus coquereli | reverse complement strand
AATAAAAGATCCGTCAGGAGTGAGCCTGGGCTGAGGGTGTGATGTGGGTTGGTTGGTTTTATTTACTTTCTCTTTGAAGGAAGGGAAATGGTGATGGCAGATGGATCATCCAGTAGTCTAGCTGGACAGGAAATGAACTGAAGTGTCTTCCAAGGAGGAATTGATGATATCTCCTCAGGCACATGATGTGGAGAGATGGTTTGGTGCTTGGTGCAGAGCTGCTTTCCTATGAATGAACATTCATTGAAGATGACTTCATGGGTGAGTGTATTTCATGCACTTTCTTTTATTTTTTCTTAACCTCACATGTAGATAACCAGGCTAGAAGACAGAAATATTTATTTTGAGAGATATCATTCTCTGGAAGTGAGGCTTTAAGAGGAATAGCTTTCTGCCCTGATGATGTTAATTGATTTAATTATAATTAATCATTTGTTGAAGTCCTACTATGTACATGCACTGGGGAATATTGAACTTAACCATAAAAAAACAACTTCTACTCTTACGCAGTTTATTATCTCGTTTTAGTCAGAGAGGAAACTAAGTTGCAAACAACGATGATAGTTTTTACTTAGCCTTTGAGTGGGGTCAGGGATGCCCATGTGTGATAAAATTTAAATCACCCTCCTATGAACAATTAAAATCTTATGAATTTTTACTTCGGAAAGGAGAACCTTTCAAGGACATATACATCTATCCTTCTTTACGGAAGATGATCAATGTTGTTCTAGGTGACACCTGAAATACTCATCAGATTCTTTTGTTAACACTCTTGTTGTGAGAAAGAAAAAAATAGAATAATTGATAGAAATTTATAATAGTGAGTACTTCTTCTAATTATTTTTATGGATAATATAAAAAATTGGGAAACATAGGTGAACCAGATAAGTGCTTGGGACTATTGGGAAAGTTTCCACTTGGGGTTTGTGTTTAAATCAACAGAGATAAAGGGCAGAGAGGCAGGCCCATTCACTACTAACAAGAAGGTTTTAGTGTGTCCACACCTGGAGTTGACAACTGTTGGAGTTAGTGAATGGCTCAACACTAGAAGTATTCAAGGAGAAGTGGGAAAATGACTTCAGGGATGATGAGGATGAAGGGTTCTTTTTGGATAAGAACGTTGATTTTTTTTTTTTGGTCCTGTAATTTCCTTTCTACATGTTATGAGCTCTGATTGAAGTTAGGGTCCCCAAAGAGCAATTCTTACTCAGATTCCCAAGAGGTGACGTCCACCCCTTTTCTCATATCCAGGCACATCTCTGAAAGCCTGAGAAGGGTTTCCTTCCATACAGGAGCAGATACAGACTAGAGAGGAAAGAAACATTATTTCGCAGGAACTGGTGTTCCGTCAACACAGAGGCCTTGTGAAATGACGGCAGACATCAGTAACCGCCATAGTGCTGGCCTTATTTATAGGTTTGGGGGAAAGATAAATACTGGACATGCACATTCTAATTAAGGCCAGCCGTTCCCAGCATGCACAGCTCTGCATCTCATTCTCCCTGTCACTGCTGCCCAGCTCTCATATTTTCTATGGGGTGCTCCTCATTATTAGTAATGCTGTGCTGATTGAAATGGATGGAGTCCCCAGTTCGCTTCAGGACACAAGGATTTAATCTGCTGGAGCCAGGATTCAAAACACCACAGCTGCATTTGCCCTTGTCTTGAGGGACTGACTAGAGCACTTAGACCAAAAATAGTGATGTGGGACTTAGGACTATCTATGAAGGGATCCCAGGTCCACTGTGGTACAGAGGTAGGCAGATAAAGAGTGAGGCACTCCAGGAAAATGCTCCCTCCTCAACTCAATTCATGTTGACTAAGCATCTGTTGGGTGAGGAGAAGAGACAGTCTGTTTCCACCAGGCGTATTTCTATAATAAGATAGATTTTTTGAATGGCACAAAGCTAATACTCTTTTTATATTCTCTCCTACCTATTATATGATGAAAATAGTAGAACAGATGCTATGAATGTAATGACTAATGGCCCTTAGAGAAAGTCCATCCCAACTTTGATCTTTGGGAGATGAGGACATCATAATCTAATATAGCTAATCATGTCAGAGACACAATCAATAAGCATACACTGATCTCATGGTATAATTAAGTCTGCATATGTTTATTTCTAAATGAAATCAATCA
>NW_012137747.1:1740269-1742655 GCF_000956105.1 Propithecus coquereli | reverse complement strand
CCAAGTATGAGACTCTGAGTTTCAGAGTCTCAGAGTCAGAGAGGACTTGCGGATAGTTTGGTAAGGTTAGAGGTGCAAGAGGTCATGACCAGCGTTTAGCACAGGGTCTCATATATCTAGCAAGTGGTCAAAAAATATTGTTAAATAAAGGTCTTGGGAACTCAGGGCAATCACCTCATTATGACAGAGTGAGAGAACAGTGTGAGGCCAAGGCTAGACATGCTTAGGAGTTCAACCCACATGCAGAGCACTAATCAGATAGTGATAATCTGATCCCACAGACCCAGTCAGAAGGTGCGGGAAATTGTCACATAGTGGAATGAGCAAATCATCAGGCTCTGAATATTTAAGATTCAACTCAGCGTCAACTGACATCTGGTGAGTGGCTGCTGTGTGCTATGAGCTTACTCTTCTAGGTACTCTTCACTTCATCTTGTTTTGCCTTTACAGCAGCAACTTTTCACAGTTGAGGACATTACGATTCCTTAAGGTTGTGACTTTCTGAAGGTCACACACAAAGACATGGGTGGAGTTGGTGTTTGAACCTGGGTCTCTTGACTTACTCCAGTGTTTCTAACATAATGAGCAAAGTCCATTTCCAGCAGGCGTCTTACTTGACCTGTCCACAGCATCTAGTCTCACTTAATTTCCAGGACAGCATCCTCTTCTTGTTTTCCTTTTAAATCATGGGCACCTCTTTTTCTGTTTCCTCTATCAGTTCCTTCTCATCCCACTAACTTCTGAACATTTGGAGTGCTCATAGTTCAGTCTTTGTAACTCTTCTCTTTTCTCTCTGCACTCATTTCCTTGGTGGCTGATCAAGGCTAATGGCTTTCATTGCCATTAGGATGACTCCAAAATATAGATCTCCAGCCCTGAACTCTCTCCTTAGCTTTCTACGGCTCTACTTCAATGTCCAAAAGGCATCCCAAACTTCTCCTCTTCAATACTGTACTCCTGATATTACAGAACTTGGTCGCTCTTGCTGTATCTTCCAACTCTTCTGATTGCTGAAGTCCGAAACCACAGAATCATTTTTCATACCCACTCTTCCGCAGTCCATATCCAATCTGTTGGCCAATCCCATTGGCTACACCTTCAGAAAACGTGTGGGGTCTGACCACATGTTACCACCCTCACAACTATGCTTCTGGCCCAGCTCACTGCCAATGAGTATGTGGATTATTGAAAGCCTTTCCTGGTGTGAACTCACCCACCCTCAGCCTATTCTGCATAGAGTAGCCTAAGTAACCTTGTAAAGGTTAAGTCAAATCATGTCGCTCTTCAGCTTATAACCAATTCATTTGGAGTAAAAGGCAACGTCCTTCTAATGCTATACAAGGCTCTAAATGATCTGGCTTCATTATGCACAAACTTTCACCTCAAGGCCTTTGCCGTTGCTATTCCCTCTGCACGAAACACACTTCCCCAGATGTCTATAGTGCTTGATCCTTCTCCTCTTTTAGGTTGTTACTAGCCATGCTATCTAGACTGCCCACCATCCTCACCTACACAACTTTCTATCCCCCCTTCTCTGCTTTACTTTTCTCCATGGCATGTGTCACTGTCCAGCATAATCTGTATTTAACTTACCAGCTTTTTAATTGTCTCCTCTCTTCCTACTAGCTTGTGAGCACCAAGAAGGCAGTGATTTTTGCTATTAATATTTTGTTTGCTATTGCCGCTATTTCCAGCAAAGGAGAAATACCTGGCACAAAGTAGAAACTAAAAATATATTTACATAAAGAATGAATGGGAAAGAGTGAGTAGTAAGAATTCAGCACAAGCAGGAAGGGCGTGGAGCTCAATGTAGTCCCTGATAATAGGCCACCTGAGGAGGTCCAGTGAGGTTCTGGAGAGTGTGTGCACCAGCCCAGCATATTCATTCATTAGAAAATGCCCCCAATATCCCAATGTGATGTTTCTATGCCTCAGGAGGAAATGCATTAATTCTCAGAAACTTGATAGATCATGAACCATGAAAGTACTTGTAATTATCTGTGTAAAGACGGAACATAAGTCCTCATTCCATTTCTTTTGTGATGGTGCACAATTGCAAAACAAAAACAGAAAATGAAAACAGTAACTTTGAATATCTTTTCATGGAAACACCTATTACTGTCCTGTCATTGTGTTTCACCTCCACCCACACAACCCTGCCCCATGACGTGACTCTCCATTTTTGGTAGACATCACAGCCTCATAAAAAGAGCATGGACCTTGGAATCAGGGAGTCTTGGCTTCACATTGTGGTCACATTACTTGTTAGGTACAAAATGTTGGTCAATTTGCTGGACACTTCTAAGTCTCAAAGCTTATTTGTAGAATAGGCAAGATAAAATATACTTTGTAAGGTAATTATGAGGATCAAATTGTGTATATATTA
>NW_012137747.1:1738721-1740219 GCF_000956105.1 Propithecus coquereli | reverse complement strand
ATGAATCAATCGCTTTTTATTGAATGTTCTTCCTCCCTTTGCCATGGTAATGGCTAGTTTCTGCGCAGTTGATCAGATCAACCAGGCTATTGATTTGATTTGCTCTTTGAAATGGTCCCTGAATTAGGTAATTTTATGTTTTTCATCTTATGAATGAAAATCATACTTACCTAGCGTTTCTTAAAAATGTGGTCTCTGTACTACCTACGTCAAAATCATCAGTAGTATTTGTTATAAATGCAGATCCTAAGGCCCCCTCCCTAATCCTTCTAAGTCAGAATCCCTAAAGGTGGGAATTCACAGATTCTGTTAACACATTCTCCAGGTGATTCTTCTGAAAGTCACCTGTGAAAGTCACCAATGTCCCAACTGCTGGGCCAATACCGTCTTTGCCGTCTTCATCCTACTCAAACGTACTGCAGTATTTGACATTGTAGACTACTTCGTTCTTGAAATTCTCTCTTCCTGATTTCAAGTCTCATTCCCCTCTGACTAACTCCTCTTTGTCTGCCTCCCGTTGTTATAATACCTCTTCCTTCCTCTGGTTCTCAAAACATAGGCTACTTTGGTCGACAATCCCACTGAGATTGCATCCCAAAGGGAAAGGGTGATTCCCAAAGCAAAATCAGGGCACTGTTAAGAAGAAAAAGGAGAATAGCTTCTGGACAGATAAAAACTAAAGTCGTCCACTATATGTCTATGTTTTTTGAGATCCTTGAGGTCGAGGACCACTTCTCATTTGTACCTGAGTCCTCAACCCTGAGCGTAGCACCTAATACTTAGGAGGCTTTCATTCAATCCCTAGTGAATTAATGAATGAATAAACTGAATAAATAAGTGCCACAGCTCTAATTTTGGGATTCATAAGCACTAACTTTGCCATTGAAATAGCCTCTTAGTCTCGGCTCTTTCTAATCCATCTTCAGAACAATCTTCAAAAAACTAGACATCAATCAACTTTGATCTCCTGGTTGGAAACATGAAATGGATCCAGATATAAGTTCATACCCTTGGAATTCAAGCATCTCTTTTATGTGTTCCCAGCCTATTTTTTCAGCATCAGCCCCTAACTCTCTCACAGTCCCTTATACTGCAGCCAAAGCATGCCATTCTTTCTCCTATAAATACTTTACACTTTTTTGCTTCTCAACATTTTTCTATGTAAATCCCTAAAACACAAATGATTTCTGCAAGTTCATCTTTGACAGAAAAACAGTCCCATTCATCTTTCAAGTTTTACTTTAGATACTACCTTTTACAAACAATAGTTGTCTATCAAGTTCTTTCCAAGTAGAAGTCACTGAGTTGGGTTTGGTATTGCAAAAACAAAAACCAAAGCCTTTTTTTTTTCAGGATTTTATGGGGGTACAAACATTTTGGTTATTACATGTTATGACTTTGCCTCACCCAAACCATGATTTGAGATGCGCCCTTCCCCCCTACAATGCTCACTGTGTCCATTAGTTGTGAGTTTACCCACCCCCAACCCCCCAACCCC
>NW_012137747.1:1736565-1738671 GCF_000956105.1 Propithecus coquereli | reverse complement strand
TTGGAATCTAGTGTGTATTCTACTCACAGTGCATCTCCACTTGGACTGGCCAGTTCAAGTGCCCAGTGGCCTCATGTGGCTACTGGCTACCATTTTGGCTAGCACACATGTAGAAGAAAGATAACAGGGCCTGAATTAAAAAACAAAAACAAAAACCTGAGTTATTGGCCATCTTTAAACGGTGGATTGTCATAGACAGACTGCAGAATCGTTTCCTAGCCCTGTGTTCTCTGATTCAGCGGCCCGTCAAGGAAGTGGGTGCAGGGCAAAATTGGAAGAGAATGGCCAGGCGCCTGCAGGTAGACATCCCCCAAGGCAAGATGAATGTATATTTCTATCTCAACTCAGGGAGATTTAAAAAGCATCTTCATCTCTCACCAAAGGATGGGGTAGGGTCTTTGTCCCATAAAGGAAAGGGCTTCTCTGGGATGTGTTTCTGGGGGAAAACCTCACCGTACAGATTGCTTAATCAGGATTGAAGTTTTGCTATTGACCCAAGTGGTCGGGTGCTGAGCGGCGTGGCATAAATCAAACCCTTGACCCACAAACAGAAAGCAAAGCCCTTTTGATGAGTTTTGAGCAGCTTTATTAAAATGAGCGCTGCACACTTGCCCGGTCTCTTTCATCCCAAAGACTGGTAGACTTGGTGAGGAGCCGCTCCCCACCCCACTGCCACTGGCTTTCAGAGCAGTCATCTGCTCAGCACAGCAGAGCTCTGTCTTCCCTCCTAGCCTGGGGTGGCCCTGGAGCTATTGAAAATCTCTATTCATTGCCCCACTTTCAGATAAATTAGCTCAAATGGTTGTCTATTTAGACCTCAGTCACGAAACTTCTGTTTTTGCTGGTGTGATGCGGAAGTGGCAATGGTGAATTAAAATTGAACTCGTATGAGAGAACTTAATGCTCATCCCATCTGTTCTCCTGAAGCACGATGTGACCCTGGTCTCACCACGTCTAGACTTCAATTCTTCTCCGTGTAAAACAAGGAAAGCTTTTTCCACTTAGATGGTGGGGATGATGTTCACAGAATTCTGGAGCATTTCACAATAAGGTTTAAGGCAAATGCAAGATACAATGATAAATCATTTCAACAGACCCCAGAGAAGAAGCAGGGTGGCAAATAACTGTCAAATCCCGGCAAACAGTTCAGAGAGATGAGGGGCAGGGACACCAGGATGGGAAGGTCAAGGACAGAGGGGAGAGGAGTGGGAGGGAGGACGAGGGTGGAGAGGGCTGGGAGATGCTCCCTGCTGGGTCACCAAACGCTAAGGGTGGCAAAATTTGGAAACCTTCCTTTGTTCCAGGAGGACTTGAGGAGCAGAACTGATTAGCTGTAGAATACCATTTAAATCTCCTTTTAAAGCAAATCTAAGTCTTTAATCATTATCTCCCAAAACACCAAACGGCTCCAGACACACACACCAGCTTCACTGAGAGACTTGTCAAGACTGAAACAGTAATTCACAAATTCACTAAAATTCCCTGCTCCACCGAGCAGTATGACAGCTCCAGCGACCGCGGTAACATTTCTATTCAAACTGGCTTTGGAGCCGAAGCTATAAATATCCTTGCAATATTTCCTGCTTCAGAACATAAAGACAGCTTTACAGCACTGATAAAATAGAAATTACTTTCTCTCTGAGATCTTGCTGGAATTTTAATGTCTGTTTTGCAATAAAGCAGCTCCTACACAATTTGATTTGAGGGAAAGAAAACAAACGGTCTAATTTAGTTACAATAATGACTCTTCTTGTATTGTTTGCCCTGCTTGCTTCTCTGGCTGCTGGGCTGTTAAAGTTTGTAGCAGTGAGCAGAGGGGATGATGTTTATTAGAATATTAAAATGGTTTCTTTATTATTTAAAGATACATTGTCCCCATCCCTCCTCAACTCAGAACAACTTAAAAAAAAATTTTTTTAAGGAGAATTAGAGAGAAGAAAATAAAGTTTACAGCCCTTAATAGCGCTTTGTGAAAATTGCTTGTTAGAACTGTAAAGCTGTTGACCAAAGATGACACAAATTTAAAAGGCTTTTGAAACGTAAAAGATCATAGCAGCTTTGATTAGTCCATACATGTTACCCCAGTCCTTGTTAGTGCTTTCAAAG
>NW_012137747.1:1732809-1733731 GCF_000956105.1 Propithecus coquereli | reverse complement strand
GGAAGTGAGCAATATTATATCAAGCCCAGCTGAAAGGAATAAAATTGGGAGATTTGTTTATAGAAATAGAGACTTTTTCCTATTACATTTTGTTGTAATATTTTTCTCCGTTTATATCCTTCCCAGCACAGTAAGAGACAACATCACTTAGCAAGCAGTGGGTGTAGAAGTCGTGCTCTTATTCAGATACATTATATGCCCTATTTTCTTCGCAATTCAGACTCTATCATTATAACAACAACAAAAAGTCACGAGGGTTTATTAAGGGAGGAGGAATAGTGACCCGCTAGGGAGATAATCATAATGTAACTGAAATGGGTTTTCACTCCAGCAGGTGTTTGGTGTCTGGCTTCTCATCCAGCTGTCTCTCGAGTCAGTGCTTCCCAACCTCGTCCGCATGTTAGAATCACCCGAGAAGCCTCAAACACTACTGATGTTTCTGTTCTATCCCCCAGAGACTGTGATGTGATTGCTCTGAAGTAGGGTCTGCACTTTAGAAGTTTTAAAAGGTCACCAGGTGATTCTACTGTGCTGATAAGTTTGAGAATCGCTTCCACGGCCTGTGATAGTAAAACAGCCACTCGTCACTGCAGAGTCCATCTGAATCAAAGTGTTTCTAATTTCATGAAGCCAGAGATGATGCTCAAGCCATAAATCTCATCTCCAGTGTCTGGTGTCGATATGTAAGGACAAAGTAACTAATTTTGAAAGGTAAAGGATTATATTTCTGTCTATCTAGCAATGCTCTAATAACAAAAGCATCTAAATTACAAAAGGAAATATAAACTCTCTATGAGCAGTGACTTTATCATTACAAGGGTGTTGTTTGAAGGGAATAAAAGAAAATAGAAAGCGGGTGTTAGGTGATGGCAGAGCTCTGCTCCCTCAGCTGAGTGCTCATATGATATATATTTGAATGTAT
>NW_012137747.1:1726494-1730509 GCF_000956105.1 Propithecus coquereli | reverse complement strand
GAGCAGAACTGATTAGCTGTAGAATACCATTTAAATCTCCTTTTAAAGCAAATCTAAGTCTTTAATCATTATCTCCCAAAACACCAAACGGCTCCAGACACACACACCAGCTTCACTGAGAGACTTGTCAAGACTGAAACAGTAATTCACAAATTCACTAAAATTCCCTGCTCCACCGAGCAGTATGACAGCTCCAGCGACCGCGGTAACATTTCTATTCAAACTGGCTTTGGAGCCGAAGCTATAAATATCCTTGCAATATTTCCTGCTTCAGAACATAAAGACAGCTTTACAGCACTGATAAAATAGAAATTACTTTCTCTCTGAGATCTTGCTGGAATTTTAATGTCTGTTTTGCAATAAAGCAGCTCCTACACAATTTGATTTGAGGGAAAGAAAACAAACGGTCTAATTTAGTTACAATAATGACTCTTCTTGTATTGTTTGCCCTGCTTGCTTCTCTGGCTGCTGGGCTGTTAAAGTTTGTAGCAGTGAGCAGAGGGGATGATGTTTATTAGAATATTAAAATGGTTTCTTTATTATTTAAAGATACATTGTCCCCATCCCTCCTCAACTCAGAACAACTTAAAAAAAAATTTTTTTAAGGAGAATTAGAGAGAAGAAAATAAAGTTTACAGCCCTTAATAGCGCTTTGTGAAAATTGCTTGTTAGAACTGTAAAGCTGTTGACCAAAGATGACACAAATTTAAAAGGCTTTTGAAACGTAAAAGATCATAGCAGCTTTGATTAGTCCATACATGTTACCCCAGTCCTTGTTAGTGCTTTCAAAGCTGAGCAAAGCATCTTTTTTTTTTTTAATCCATACATATCCCTCTCTTTTACAGATTACATCATGTGAAAAAAAAAGAGAAAAGAGAAATTTGTTTTGCATGTGGAGTATGTGCTGAGCCCATAGGAAAGTGGAGTGGAAAACAGAAGCTAATAAGGATGGAGCAGGCTGTCTGGGGACAAGAATTAAATTATTGAAGATAGTTAGAGTTTGCTCAGGTGCTCAGTACCATTGTTAGTATACACTAACAATGAAAAAAAAAATTAAGAAAACAATCCCATTTATAACAGATACAAAAAATAAAATAAAGTACTTAGGAATGAATTTAAACAAAGAAGTGAAAGATCTGTATGCTGAAAACTGTAAAACATTGATGAAAGAAATGGAAGAAGACCCAAATAAATGAAAATATATCCCTTGTCCACGGATTGCAAGAATTGATATTGTTAAAATATCTATACTACTTGAAGTGGTCTACAGATTCAGTGCCATTCCTATCAAAATTCCAATGACATTTTTCATAGAAATAGAAAAACAATCCTAAAATTTGTATGGAACCACAAAAAACCCCAAATAGCCAAAACAATCTTGAACAAAAAGAGCAAAGCAGGAAGCATCACGCTATCTAATCAAAAAAAATACTACAAAGCTATAGTAATCATAGCTGCATGGTACTAGCATAAAAACAGACACACAGACCAATGAAATGGAATAGAGAGCCTGGAAATAAATCCATGCATTCATGGTCAATTGATTTTTGACAAAGCTGCTAAGAACTCACAATGGGGAAAAGACGGTCTCTTCAATAAATGATGGTGGGAAACTGGATATCCACATATAGAAGAATAAAATTAGACCCTCATGTCACACCACACAAAAATCAACTCAGAATGAATTAAAGACATAAGTGCAAAACCTGAAACTATAAACTACTAAGAGAAAACATAGGGGAAAAGCCCTTTGACGTGGATCTGGGCATTGATTTTTTTTTTTTTTTAATATGACCTCAAAAGCACAGGCAACAGAAGCAAAAATAGACATATGGGATCACATCAAACTATTAATAGAAAGATTGTGCACAGCTAAGAAAACAGAGTAAAGAGACAACCTATGGAATGGGAGGAAATACTTGCAAAGTATACAACGTACAAAGAGTTAATATCCAAAATACATAAGGAACTCAAATAACTCAATAGCAAGAAAACCAATTATCGAATTAAAAAATGGGCAAAGGACCTGAATAGTCAGTTTTCAAAAGAAGACATACAAATGGTCAAGTATATGAAAAGATTCTCAACCTCACTAATCATCAGAGAAATGAAAATCAAAACCAAATATCACTGTGCACCTGTTAGAATAGCTATTATCAAAAAGATGAAAGATAACAAGTGTTGGCAAGGATGTGGAGAAAAGGTATCTCTTGCACACTGGGGATGTAAATTCGTACAGCCATTATGGAAAACAGAATGGTGGATCCTCAAAAAATTAAAAATAGAACCACCATATGGTCTAGCAATCTAACTACTGGGTATATATAACTAAAAGAAATGAAATCAGTATGTTGAAGAGATATCTGCACACCCATGGTTCACGGCAGCACTTATTTACAATAGCCACCATATGGAATGAATCTA
Source organism: Propithecus coquereli (assembly GCF_000956105.1). Lineage (NCBI taxonomy): Eukaryota > Metazoa > Chordata > Mammalia > Primates > Indriidae > Propithecus > Propithecus coquereli. Next base: position 1,728,085 of record NW_012137747.1, on the reverse strand, counting down.
GGTTTCCATCAATGGATGAATGGATAAAGAATATGTAGTATATACACACAATGAAATACTATCCCCCCTTCAAAAAAGAAAGAAATTTTGTCATATGTGACAACGTGGATGAACCTGGAGGACATTATGTTAGTGAAATAAGCCAGGCACAGAAAGACAGATATCTGTATGAACTCATTAATATGCAGAATTTAAAAAAGTCAAATTCATAGAAACAGAGAATAGAAGGGTCGTTACCTAATGCTGGGAGTTCAGAAGATTAGGGAGATGTTGATCAAAGGATACAAAATTTCAGTTAGGAAGAATAAGTTCAAGAGATCTGTTGTACATCATGGCTACTATAGTTAATAACAAAATATTAGACAATTGAAAATTGATAAGCGAGAAGATTTTCAGTGTTCTCACCACAAAAAATGTAAGTATGTGAGGTAATGCTTATGTTAATTAGCTTGATTTAGCCATTCCACAATGTGTACATATATCAAAATGTTATCTTGTATACCATAAATATATAAAATTTGGTCAATTAAAAAAATGACAGGTGATTCTGATGCTTTTTCCAAGGAGACATTTTAAAAATAGATAGTATAGGTCAGTGATTGTCAAAATGTGGGCAGAGGAACCCTCTGGACTCTCTGACACCCTTTAAGAGGATCCATGAGGTCAAAGCTATTTTTTAAGACTTTTTTTTAGAGCAGTTTTAGGTTCACAACAAAATTGAGAGGAAGGTACAGAAATATCCCATATACTTTCTGCCCCTACACATGTATAGCCTCCCCCATGATCAATATCCCCCACTAGAGTGGTACATTTGTTACAGTTAATGAACCTTCATTGACACATCATTATAATCTAGAGTCCGCAGATTGTATTAGGGTTTACTGTTGGTGTTGTACGTGTGTGGGTTAACAAATGTATGATGACATACATTCATCATTGTAGTATCATACAAGTAGTTCCCCTGCCCTAAACACCCTCTGTTCCACCTATTCATCCCTCCCTTCCCACTAACCCCTGGCAACCTCTGACTGTTTTACTGTCTCCATCGCTTTGCGTTTCCTGGAATGTTCTGTAGTTGTAATCATACAGTATGTAGCCTCTTCAGATTGGCTTCTTTCACTTAGTAACATACATTTAAGTTTCCTCAATGTCTTTTGATGTCTGCATAGCTCATTTCTTTTTATCTCTGAATGATATTCCATTTGTCTGGATATACCACAGTTTATTTATCCATTTACCTGCTGAAGGACATCTTGGTTGCTTCCAAGTTTGGGCTGTTATGAATAAAGCTGCTATAAACACCTGTGTGTAGGTTTTTGCGTGGATGTAAGTTTTCAATTCCTTTGGTAAATACCAAGAAGTGTGATTGCTGGATTTTAGGGAAAAATATGTTTAGTTTTGTAAGACACTGCCCAACTGTCTCTCAAAGAGACTGTACATCTTGCATTCCCACTAGCAATGAATGGGAGTTCCTGTTGCTCCACATCCTCACCAGCATTTGGTGTTATCAGTGTTCTGGATTTTGGCCATTCTAATAGGTGTACAGTGGTATCTCATTGTCATTTTGATTTGCATTTCTTTGGTGACATAT
>NW_012137747.1:1712950-1714809 GCF_000956105.1 Propithecus coquereli | reverse complement strand
AGGAAAACTATTTAAGTTCTTTGAGTCTCCATCTATAAAATTAAGATTATAATAAAAACACTAAACACTTTTCTGAAGACTAAACAAGAGATAGTGTAAAGCACTCTGCGAACTTTTCTACCTAATTGTTGATTTACACATTATACAATTGTACAATCCGCTTGTCTTCTCATTGGCTTGTTTGTCCCTTGGAAGCTGGTGCTTGAATTCAGTTTTGAATTCTAGTTTGCACCAGCCATTGTATTTTTAAAAGGAAGGCCAGAACAAGCTTTCCTATTTCCACATGGGCTATCTTTCCCTTTTAAAAACACAATGCCTGTGCTCTGACAAAGGCCTCTTTCCTATGATAGCCATTTGGCAGGGGTTTTGTCTGAGTGCCTGTTCAAGCAGAACGTGTGATTTACTGTTGGTTGCGAAGGTGAAAGAGATTTTGACAAGTGGAGAAATGGAGAAAGTCTGAGCTTTGTTCATTAACATGCAATCTTCTTTGTATGTGTGTAGAGGGCGGGAGACAAAGAAGGGAGGGTTAGACATCTGAGTTATAAACTTGAAGCCTAATTTGGTTACGGAAACAGATCTGTGTCTGGCAGAAACACATGGCACTCCAGTCCTCGGGCCATCAGTGTTTGGGAAGCCTGATTCATTTAATTGGTGAATCATCTGTCTCGCATTGTCCTCCACCAGCATTATCTGCGAGGCAGCTGCCCACCTTGGCTAATTTAAATATGATTTAGCAGGATAGCCTCCTGTCCCTTCTGCCAGAACATTCATAGCACCAAATTAGTGTTGATTGGCATTTCCCACCCCGCCATTGGTGATTCATAGATAAGATTTTGTGACGGATCTGTGCCAGGAGGAGTCAGACAGGATATCTTTATCGCTCCCTTTCCATTCAAGAGGGTTTGGCCCTTTCCCTGTTCACTAATTTTCTTTATTTGTCTGCAAGATCCATTGTGCGAGCAGCTGTCATGCAGGTGGGGGCTCCTCGAAGCATTCTGGGAAAATGTCCACCCTTCCAGGCCACTCTCCCAGTTTTCTTTCACTTTTTATAAAGGGCAACGAAGAATTCTCTAAGTGCCTGGGGAAATTATCTTTTCACCTTTTGGGAAGTCTAATGGGAAGGTCATTCATTTGATTGAGTCAACATACTTCCAGAGATCACCCTTTTTTCTTTTGATTACCTTTTATGTGCAAAGCCTTGTGCTAGTTGCCCTGAGTGACAGATAGACATGTGAGTCACAAATCATGTCCTTAGGAACCTGCAATCAAGATATGTCCACAGATAACCAACTACACTTGAAAATAATCAAGACCTTGAACAAAAGTTTAGTGATATTTGTGCCTAAACCTGCACCGAGTTTTGTTACGTAGATTCCGATATTCAATCCACTTCTCTTTCTTCCTTTCTCTTTTCTGCAATTTTCCTTAGAGGCTATTTCAGTTCTCCTTTTCTTTCAAATTTTTTAAGTTATCATTGTTAAAAGTCAAATATACAAAATTGTAGATGATACTGTAATAGTCATGGGCTTGCCACTAAAATAAAATACTTTTCACATTTGATTAAGAAATTTATTTTCAAAGAAAATATCGAAGTTTCCTCAGTTTTCCTTCATGTTCTAATGCCCTTCCTTTCTTTGCAGGAGTTAACACTATCATGAATGTGGTATGTAGGTATCCAGTCCATATTTTTAATCCTAATCACATGTGCATCTATCCATAAAAATATACAGTATCATACTATATTTCTTATTTGCAAAAATTATACAGTAAATATTATTCTGCAACTTGCTTTTTCTGTCAATGTTAGCATGGGCAGATCTATGTCATTACGTATAGTTCTATTTTATCTCTTTTAATTA
>NW_012137747.1:1709504-1712201 GCF_000956105.1 Propithecus coquereli | reverse complement strand
CAATTATACCATATGATCTTAATTTCCACAGCTTTATCAAAATATTTGATATCTTTTAGGATAAGTCTGCAGTTATCATTTTGGCGTATGGATGCCCCACTATTCTTTTTATTTTACCTTTAAGTTATTTTTTTTATGACCTTGAGTTTTCGCTGTCATGTCTTTGCTTTTGCAAATGCTAAGGAGTTGTATTACCTCTGCTTTTGAATCTTTGCTCCCAAATGAGTCACACACATTTAACGTTAACTCTTCTTTATCTCAGTATAAATCCTCTGCATTCTTGCTCACATCCTTTTTATCAACCAAAATAGCCTCTGCAATCTTTTTGCCAGAACCTGAATCTCAGTGTCTTGGATTCTGGCAACCAATCCAAACGATCGTTGTGCTATTTGTCCCAAGACATCTAGAAACCACCATAGGAATCAGACTCCTGGTCATCCTTCCTTGGATTTCCAGGGCAAATACATTCTCTAAGCTCCAAACGTGATTTGCTGCAACAATATTACCTAATACAAAGTCAGAGTCAACGTCAAGCAAACGGTAAATGTCCTAGGAGAAGTTGATGCAGAGATGAAAATGAGAAGTAAAGATTTGTGAGTATTCACAGGAAGGTGAAATCTGGCTGGAGCAATCAAAGGAAAATGCAGAAATGATGGCATTTTAGTGGAAATTTTGAAAATAGGCAAGATTCTCTCATGAAGAAATGGAAAACAGCATTCCTGATCTAGGGATACCATGAGTACAGCCATGGTAACAGGATATAAAAATGGACTCTCAAGTTTGGCTCAAGACCAAAGAGAGGTTCTAGACCAGTTCTGTGGGATTTGCATAGTAGCTGGCCAAGAATCAGTGTGGCCTTCTTCTCAATCCCTCTGCGTTGCTTATCTCAGGTCTTGAGTCTTGGACCTCACATTTCCTCTTTATCTTGCAACCCTGTTTTGTATTTTCTTACTTTCTTATCCAGTTTAGATTCCATTGTTCATCCCCTCATCCTGTCTTTTGATAGATCAGTTCAGCTGCCCACTAGCAACATATTGCACATGTGCTTTGGAGTATTGCAGAGAAAATCATGTAATATTGCAGATACCACTATAAATTTATGCCCTTCATCACAAGCGGGGCCCTTGGTTCTGCCCAGCTGTCCTTCTGTTTCCCTAGTCAGAATTTTTTCTCTGCTATTCTCAAATCTTCAAACACCATCTCTCCTTTCATCTCATTCTCAGATATTTTCTTCCCAATGCATGCCGAAAATAAAAGCCATACACTTGTATGAAACAAAATGTACCTCTTGCCTCTGGGTGATTGCAATAGCCTCCTAACTACTCCAGTTTTGTCATGTTCCTATCCATTTCCCACACTGCAGATAATCTGATCATTTCACTACCCTGCCTAAAATCCTTCGAACTCATGAGATGAAACACAAACTGCCGAAAGGTTGTGTACTCCTTTATAAGATCAGCTGCTACCTATCTGCATCAGTCACATGTCTTCCCAGCCCCCTGTCAAACCTGATGCTCCCACCACATTGGACCTCAGTTCTTAAGCTGCGGTTTAGCCCTCTCTGGGCTCCAGGCCTTTCTTCACATTTTTATGTCTACCTAGAACAGTTTTCTCCCCTCTCTCTTTTCTTGACCCATTGTTAATTGTCCTTTATGTCTCAGCTTACATGTAGGTTCTCCTTAGAAAACTGTCCTGATCTCCCAAACCTGTGCCCAGTGCCCTTTCTGGAAGTCTCCTGGTACTCTGCACATCCATAGCATGCGAGGTGATGCAGCGTGTGTCAATCATCCGTCTCCCCTGCTCTGAGAGGGCCAGAATTGTGTCTGTTATTTATAAATTTATTCCCAAATCTAAACAGAGTCCCTAGCACACAGAGATCACTCAGTAAATGCCTGCTGAATAAATAAATGTGAATAGTCACTCTAAAACGCTCTTGTCACTTACGAGGAAAACAAAAGCATAACAGTGAACTTCATAGAACAACTCATAATTACGGAGTCTTGGCTATGGATCTCTTAAACAAGTTAGTTGCCAAAATAAATAAATAAATGAAAAGGAAAAAAAAAAGAAACAAGTTATTTACAGACATATAGGCATAATCTGAACACTCTATGGTTGTTTTATACATGTCATGAAAATCGTGAACCCAGACCAGGGCCTCTGTGCTTATAAGCATCCACCAAATCAGCAGATAATTTTGCACCTTATACCGTAAAGAAACCTCCTACTGTAGTTGGCTGATATTCATAATTAATATCTTGTAATAACCCAAATGCCTGTATTTCTATCTGAATCTTTATGATAAAATTGCTAATAAACCTCTTCCTCAACATGAATAACAATTACATTTCCTCTGGTAAAAGATATGCAAGTGTATTTCCCTTCATAAATGAGAGTTAGAGTCAATGAATGCAACAACTCTTTTTATCTCTGCAACTCCGTTGCAGTAAAATGGCCATATAGAATTCTAGCAAAATGCCATACATTATCCTCCTTAAAAATTAGCATCTTTAGTGCCACAATGAATACTGATTTACAGACTTCTTAAATATCCTCTTATAACATTTTTTTAACGTAAGATAGCTAACATCTCTGAGTTAAAACATATTAGAATAACATTACCCAAAGCAGCCACTGTAGCTCAGTAGCTTCCCAGCTGAAAGATGCCTTTTCCTGCTGGGCTGCAAGTGAATATGG
>NW_012137747.1:1707649-1709454 GCF_000956105.1 Propithecus coquereli | reverse complement strand
CTAGAACCTATCCATCCCTCCTCCTTCTCTTGACATTGGGCTCCATCCTGTTTTCCTACATAAAGTTATGAAGTATTCTAGATGCATTTGCAAATGCCATACAAGCCCACTGGTACTCTTTGTATTAATGCGTCCTCACAGGTATGGCCCTAAGTGGGAGATTTTAGCAAAATATTGAGGAATAGCCCTTCTTACGAACTTTGCTTTTGAAGAAATAAGACAGAGCCCAGAGACCTCAGCATTCATAAGAAATGCTTTGAATTATTATTATTGGTTTTACTAACCATTTCTAAAGGTTTTCTATGTAGGGGTGGTAAGAGAAGGCAGAGACAATGGATGGACTCCATGGTGTGAATTCTGTGCAACAATCCAAAGCTTATCCTCAACTAAATCATTTCAGGGACTATGATGTGTGTTATTGTAGAGAACACACTAGGCTGGATGTTAGAAGATATTGACTTCAGTCCTGGTTTTATCAGTCAAAAATTTTGAGATTAATAAATGTACCACCTACAAGAAGATCATAGATTTCTTTTTTATGCACTGGATGATAAATAGAAAGAACATTAGACTAGGAGTATTAGAGAATATATCTCAAGTGTTTGGCAATGCTCCTTTGGCAGGATTCTAGTATTTACTTTTGCATTAATATTAGCATGAGACTTGTGATGCTGGGAAAGTTGATAATTGTTTTGAGGCCTTGCTTCCTCATTTCTAAAATGGAAATGCCTATGCCTTTCTGTTGCATCTGCTAAAACTGTGAGGGGCAGTGGAAAAGGGATAAAATTAGGAAGTCAAGGTACCTAGGGTTTTGTTCCAGCAAGAACCATTATCAACCAAGTGACCTTGGGGAAATCCTTTCCCTGGCCAGCCCCTTTGTTTGCTCAACTGTGAAACAAAAAGATTGGACCAAATAATCTCTCAGGTTCTGTCCAGCACTGACAATCTCTAGTCTAGAGTCTCCTGTGATCCCATAAGTGTTAAAACTTTTTCCTAGATTACTTATATCAGGGAAGAGCAGGGCCTAGAACCTAGGTCTTCCAGTTTCTGAGTTTATAAATAGATTGTTCTGTCTAATGAGGTGTTCCAGGATAACCTGAACACCGGAAAAATTCCATCTCAATGAACCATTCTTAAAGACCAACCTGAAAACATGAGGTCTCTGTATGATTTTAAAAAGAAAACAACAAAAGACTTTTTTTAGTTAAATGAGGAAGGAAGACACTATCTCCTGGGGACCAGCCATCTAGCAAGATTTCAAGTATTTCCTAATTCCAGTGGGTTGGAAATGCCCCGACAACATTTGTCCTGGTGTCATTTTCTTAGTTCCAGTCCCAGCAGCAATCAAGAAGTGCAGGGGAGTGTGACAGTGTGGCAATAATGAAAACAAGAAATTAATCAATCTCTCTCCAACTCTACTGAATGGGGGAACAGTAAGACCAAGGCTACAGTGGGAGAAAGACCTGAGCTATCTGCTTTACGTTTTATGCTCATTTTGTTAAAACAGTAATGGAAATTGAGTTATTTAAAGAAATAGAAACATACATTTTCTTGGAGCTTAGATAGCTTTTATTTTTCATCCAAATCATTTGAAACAAAATCCATGTCTACATCCATCTTATGTATGAACAATGAATCAATCGCTTTTTATTGAATGTTCTTCCTCCCTTTGCCATGGTAATGGCTAGTTTCTGCGCAGTTGATCAGATCAACCAGGCTATTGATTTGATTTGCTCTTTGAAATGGTCCCTGAATTAGGTAATTTTATGTTTTTCATCTTATGAATGAAAATCATACTTACCTAG
>NW_012137747.1:1705189-1706124 GCF_000956105.1 Propithecus coquereli | reverse complement strand
TAGACTGTAAGCTTTTTAATGGCACAGACCAAGTGTCATAGAGCTTTCTAGCTCTCAAAGTATTCATAGTAGTAGCTCATTAAAAACTTGTGATATGGATTTGGGTTTAATTTGTTCCAATTCCTTTGATAGCTGAAGAAAGTGAAGTCCAGGGAGACTAAAGGAACTACTCAAGGTCAAGTAACTAGTTAGTAGCAGACTCAGAGGCAATACCTTGATTTCCCTGAAATGTCCTCATTCAAATTCAAAAATTAGTGTGAGAGAGACCTACTTCCGTATTTCAATATTTGTCCCTTTCCCGTCCCATGTTGTTTGCCAAATCCCGTCACCTTCATGTTTATAGACAAACTGTTATTTTAGTTCATCCTTGTACTGGTTCCTTTTCTTTCCTTTGATTATTTCCATGTTTTTCTTGGGACTTTCTTCAGCTCTGTGATACATATCTCTTGCAGATTCCAGCTGCAGCTATGTCGTGATTTTTTTTGCCTACAGAATGATAATATTGTCTGCATATTCCCAGCCTCCTTCCTGATCACGTCCAGGTCATTGCTGGTCCTTGGGCAGGAACATCAGCGCATGCAGCAGATATTGTGGGGAATAGATTCAAGGGTTCCCACAATCTTATTCCAAATTGTAACTGGTAGTGAACTCATGATCACACAGGTGTTATCTGTATTATTTGTTTCTTTAAATGCATTCCCTACACAAGCTCACATTGAAATTTGCGGGCAACATATCTACCCAGTCTCACAGCCTATAATTTACTCACATTAGCTTGGTGTATTACTACATGGAAAGGTTTAGCTCCACCTGCAAACTTCATTGTGTGCCATTTTCAAAATAATTCCTTAAAAATAATATTGGATACATTCCAGTATCAATATCTTGGAGGTTTCTGTTATTGCTGTAATATACAGAAAAGGCATCTTTTTAAA